>NW_026125820.1:25000-560000 GCF_943737965.1 Phodopus roborovskii
TTAGGGTTGGATTACGGTTAGGGTTAGGGTTGGCAGCAATGTAGTATTACTTTCTCTTGCTCTGTCACAGAATGATCCTGGACCGTTGCAGCACTCTCTCACTTTGAGAATGCACTCACTTAGAATGGAGAGTAGTCTCGCACATTGAATAAGGACTTTAGCTGAGTCCAAATCTGACGCTCCGTGTCACAGAAATATCAAACTCGTTTCAGCACAGTGACAAAGTGAAAAAACACTCTCAGTGTCAGAGCAGACACACACTACGATTTTGCAGTGCTACAATGTACGAACCACTGACACACTGGTTCACTCCCTTCATAATCACTATGTTAGCCAACTACCGTGATGTCACATTTTACTCGTTCAATGTCACATTTCATCTACATTGTTTCCTTACTCATCTGCAATGTGTCCGAAAACACTCAGAATGTCCCAATACTAAAGCGCTACTTCCCAACACTCAACAATAATGTCACACAGAATTATCAGCCTCAGAGCTTTGTGGCACAGTGAGTCGAAAGACTACCACTAACAATGCACTCATAATGTGATTTCCATCACTCACGCTAATAGTCTTAGGATGGCACAGTGAATTGACGTTCTGATCCTGTATTGCATGAAATCACATAGTTTTCTTGTTCTGAAAATTTGTAATTGTACTCAAGAACAGAAAGAAAGCACTGTCACCCACTCTCTATCTGCCGTCTCAAACATTTTCACGGTATCCTCAATCATGCTTTTTACTCATGTGCCATAGTAGTGACTCATAGAAACACAACATTCACAAATACTATCTCAGAACTCTAGGGTAGTGTCATTTTCTCCCTCTCATCTTAGGTGTAGGAAGAGTGTGGGGTGAGGAAGAAGTGTTCGTTTTAGCGTTAGTTTTTGTACTAGTGTTTCTGTTAAGGATAGGATTGTATTAGTATTACAACTCGGTTTCAGTTTCAGTTTTGCTTTAAGGTCAGGATAGTGATAGGGTTAGGCTCAGGGTTAGGGTTAGAGTTAGGGTTGGCTTACGGTTAGGGTTAGAGTTGGCAGCAATGTAGTTTTACTTTCTCTTGCTCTGTCACAGAATGATGCTGAGTTACCGTTGCAGCACTCTCACACTTTGAGAATGCACTAACTTAGAATGGAGAGTAGACTCGCACATTGAATAAGGACTTTAGCTGAGTCCAAATCTGACGCTCCGTGTCACAGAAATATCATACTCGTTTCAGCACAGTGACAAAGTGAAAAAGCACTCTCAGTTTCAGAGCAGACATACACAACGATTTAGCAATGCTACAGTGTACGAACCACTGACACACTGGTTCACTCCCTTCACAATCACTGTGTTAACCAACTAACGTGATGTCACATTTTTCTAGTTCAATGTCAAGTTTCATCTACATTGTTTCCTAACTCACCTGTGATGTGTCCAAAAACACACAGAATATCCCAATTCTAAAGCGCTACTTCCCAACACTCAACAATAATGTAACACCGAATTATCAGCCTCAGAGCTTTGTGGCACAGTGAGTCGAAAGATTACCACTAACAATGCACTCATAATGTGATTTCCGATCACTCACCCTAATACTCTTAGGATGGCACAGTGAATTGACGTTCTGATCCTGTGTTGCATGAAATCACATAGTGTTCTTGTTCTGGAAATGTTGTAATTGTACTCAAGAACAGAACGAAAGCACTGTCACCCACTATCTGCCGTCTCAAACATTTTCACGGTATCCTCAATCATGCTTATGGTACACTCGCATGTGCCACAGAAGTGACTCATAGAAACACAACATTCACAAATACTATCTCAGGATCTAGGGTAGTGTCATTTTCTCCCTCTCATGTTAGGTGTAGTAAGAGTGTGGGGTGAGGAAGAAGTGTTCGTTTTAGCGTTAGTTTTTGTGCTAGTGTTTCTGTTAATGTTAGGATTGTAATAGTATTGCAACTCGGTTTCGGTTTATGTTTTGCGTTCAGGTCAGGATAGTGATAGGGTTAGGGTCAGGGTTAGGGTTAGAGTTAGGGTTGGCTTACGGTTAGGGTTAGGGTTGGCAGCAATGTAGTTTTACTTTCTCTTGCTCTGTCACAGAATGATGCTGAGTTACCGTTGCAGCACTCTCACACTTTGAGAATGCACTCACTTAGAATGGAGAGTAGACTCACACATTGAATAAGGACTTTAGCTGAGTCCAAATCTGACGCTCCGTGTCACAGAAATATCAAACTCGTTTCAGCACAGTGACAAAGTGAAAAAGCACTCTCAGTTTCAGAGGAGACACACACTAAGATTTTACAGTGCTACAGTTTACGAACCACTGACACACTGGTTCACTCCCTTAACAATCACTATGTTAGCCAACTAACGTGATGTCATATTTTTCTCGTTCAATGTCACATTTCATCTACATTGTTTCCTAACTCACCTGCGATGTGTCCAAAAACACACAGAATATCCCAATACTAAAGAGCTACTTCCCAACACTCAACAATAATGTCACACAGAATTATCAGCCTTAGAGCTTTGTGGCACAGAGGGTCGAAATACTACCACTAACAATGCACTCATAATGTGATTTCCATCACTCACGCTAATAGTCCTAGGATGGCACAGTGAATTGTCGTTGTGATCCTGTGTTGCATGAAATCACATAGTTTTCTTGTTCTGGAAATGTTGTAATTGTACTCAAGAACAGAAGGAAAGCACTGTCACCCACTCTCTATCTGCCGTCTCAAACATTTTCACCGTATCCTCAATCATGCTTACGTGCCATAGAAGTGACTCATAGAAACACAACATTCACAAATACTATCTCAGGATTCTAGGGTAGTGTCATTTTCTCCCTCTCATGTTAGGTGTACGAAGAGTTTGGGGTGAGGAAGAAGTGTTCGTTTTAGCGTTAGTTTTTGTGCTATGTTTCTGTTAATGTTAGGATTGTAATAGTATTGCAACTCGGTTTCGGTTTATGTTTTGCGTTAAGGTCAGGATAGTGATAGGGTTAGGGTCAGGGTTAGGGTTAGAGTTAGGGTTGGATTACGGTTAGGGTTAGGGTTGGCAGCAATGTAGTATTACTTTCTCTTGCTCTGTCACAGAATGATCCCGAGTTACCGTTGCAGCACTCTCTCACTTTGAGAATGCACTCACTTAGAATGGAGAGTAGTCTCGCACATTGAATAAGGACTTTAGCTGAGTCCAAATCTGACGCTCCGTGTCACAGAAATATCAAACTCGTTTCAGCACAGTGACAAAGTGAAAAAACACTCTCAGTGTCAGAGCAGACACACACTACGATTTTGCAGTGCTACAATGTACGAACCACTGACACACTGGTTCACTCCCTTCATAATCACTATGTTAGCCAACTACCGTGATGTCACATTTTACCCTCGTTCAATGTCACATTTCATCTACATTGTTTCCTTACTCATCTGCAATGTGTCTGAAAACACGCAGAATGTCCCAATACTAAAGCGCTACTTCCCAACACTCAACAATAATGTCACACAGAATTATCAGCCTCAGAGCTTTGTGGCACAGTGAGTCGAAAGACTACCACTAACAATGCACTCATAATGTGATTTCCATCACTCACGCTAATAGTCTTAGGATGGCACAGTGAATTGACGTTCTGATCCTGTATTGCATGAAATCACATAGTTTTCTTGTTCTGAAAATGTTGTAATTGTACTCAAGAACAGAAAGAAAGCACTGTCACCCACTCTCTATCTGCCGTCTCAAACATTTTCACGGTATCCTCAATCATGCTTATGTGCCATAGTAGTGACTCATAGAAACACAACATTCACAAATACTATCTCAGAACTCTAGGGTAGTGTCATTTTCTCCCTCTCATCTTAGGTGTAGGAAGAGTGTGGGGTGAGGAAGAAGTGTTCGTTTTAGCGTTAGTTTTTGTACTAGTGTTTCTGTTAAGGATAGGATTGTATTAGTATTACAACTCGGTTTCAGTTTCAGTTTTGCTTTAAGGTCAGGATAGTGATAGGGTTAGGCTCAGGGTTAGGGTTAGAGTTAGGGTTGGCTTACGGTTAGGGTTAGAGTTGGCAGCAATGTAGTTTTACTTTCTCTTGCTCTGTCACAGAATGATGCTGAGTTACCGTTGCAGCACTCTCACACTTTGAGAATGCACTAACTTAGAATGGAGAGTAGACTCGCACATTGAATAAGGACTTTAGCTGAGTCCAAATCTGACGCTCCGTGTCACAGAAATATCATACTCGTTTCAGCACAGTGACAAAGTGAAAAAGCACTCTCAGTTTCAGAGCAGACATACACAACGATTTAGCAATGCTACAGTGTACGAACCACTGACACACTGGTTCACTCCCTTCACAATCACTGTGTTAACCAACTAACGTGATGTCACATTTTTCTAGTTCAATGTCAAGTTTCATCTACATTGTTTCCTAACTCACCTGCGATGTGTCCAAAAACACACAGAATATCCCAATTCTAAAGCGCTACTTCCCAACACTCAACAATAATGTAACACCGAATTATCAGCCTCAGAGCTTTGTGGCACAGTGAGTCGAAAGATTACCACTAACAATGCACTCATAATGTGATTTCGATCACTCACCCTAATACTCTTAGGATGGCACAGTGAATTGACGTTCTGATCCTGTGTTGCATGAAATCACATAGTGTTCTTGTTCTGGAAATGTTGTAATTGTACTCAAGAACAGAACGAAAGCACTGTCACCCACTATCTGCCGTCTCAAACATTTTCACGGTATCCTCAATCATGCTTATGGTACACTCGCATGTGCCACAGAAGTGACTCATAGAAACACAACATTCACAAATACTATCTCAGGATCTAGGGTAGTGTCATTTTCTCCCTCTCATGTTAGGTGTAGTAAGAGTGTGGGGTGAGGAAGAAGTGTTCGTTTTAGCGTTAGTTTTTGTGCTAGTGTTTCTGTTAATGTTAGGATTGTAATAGTATTGCAACTCGGTTTCGGTTTAAGTTTTGCGTTCAGGTCAGGATAGTGATAGGGTTAGGGTCAGGGTTAGGGTTAGAGTTAGGGTTGGCTTACGGTTAGGGTTAGGGTTGGCAGCAATGTAGTTTTACTTTCTCTTGCTCTGTCACAGAATGATGCTGAGTTACCGTTGCAGCACTCTCACACTTTGAGAATGCACTCACTTAGAATGGAGAGTAGACTCACACATTGAATAAGGACTTTAGCTGAGTCCAAATCTGACGCTCCGTGTCACAGAAATATCAAACTCGTTTCAGCACAGTGACAAAGTGAAAAAGCACTCTCAGTTTCAGAGGAGACACACACTAAGATTTTACAGTGCTACAGTTTACGAACCACTGACACACTGGTTCACTCCCTTAACAATCACTATGTTAGCCAACTAACGTGATGTCATATTTTTCTCGTTAATGTCACATTTCATCTACATTGTTTCCTAACTCACCTGCGATGTGTCCAAAAACACACAGAATATCCCAATACTAAAGAGCTACTTCCCAACACTCAACAATAATGTCACACAGAATTATCAGCCTTAGAGCTTTGTGGCACAGAGGGTCGAAATACTACCACTAACAATGCACTCATAATGTGATTTCCATCACTCACGCTAATAGTCCTAGGATGGCACAGTGAATTGTCGTTGTGATCCTGTGTTGCATGAAATCACATAGTTTTCTTGTTCTGGAAATGTTGTAATTGTACTCAAGAACAGAAGGAAAGCACTGTCACCCACTCTCTATCTGCCGTCTCAAACATTTTCACCGTATCCTCAATCATGCTTACGTGCCATAGAAGTGACTCATAGAAACACAACATTCACAAATACTATCTCAGGATTCTAGGGTAGTGTCATTTTCTCCCTCTCATGTTAGGTGTACGAAGAGTTTGGGGTGAGGAAGAAGTGTTCGTTTTAGCGTTAGTTTTTGTGCTAGTTTCTGTTAATGTTAGGATTGTAATAGTATTGCAACTCGGTTTCGGTTTATGTTTTGCGTTAAGGTCAGGATAGTGATAGGGTTAGGGTCAGGGTTAGGGTTAGAGTTAGGGTTGGATTACGGTTAGGGTTAGGGTTGGCAGCAATGTAGTATTACTTTCTCTTGCTCTGTCACAGAATGATCCCGAGTTGCAGCATCTCTCACTTTGAGAATGCACTCACTTAGAATGGAGAGTAGTCTCGCACATTGAATAAGGACTTTAGCTGAGTCCAAATCTGACGCTCCGTGTCACAGAAATATCAAACTCGTTTCAGCACAGTGACAAAGTGAAAAAACACTCTCAGTGTCAGAGCAGACACACACTACGATTTTGCAGTGCTACAATGTACGAACCACTGACACACTGGTTCACTCCCTTCATAATCACTATGTTAGCCAACTACCGTGATGTCACATTTTACTCGTTCAATGTCACATTTCATCTACATTGTTTCCTTACTCATCTGCAATGTGTCTGAAAACACGCAGAATGTCCCAATACTAAAGCGCTACTTCCCAACACTCAACAATAATGTCACACAGAATTATCAGCCTCAGAGCTTTGTGGCACAGTGAGTCGAAAGACTACCACTAACAATGCACTCATAATGTGATTTCCATCACTCACGCTAATAGTCTTAGGATGGCACAGTGAATTGACGTTCTGATCCTGTATTGCATGAAATCACATAGTTTTCTTGTTCTGAAAATGTAATTGTACTCAAGAACAGAAAGAAAGCACTGTCACCCACTCTCTATCTGCCGTCTCAAACATTTTCACGGTATCCTCAATCATGCTTATGTGCCATAGAAGTGACTCATAGAAACACAACATTCACAAATACTATCTCAGGACTCTAGGGTAGTGTCATTTTCTCCCTCTCATGTTAGGTGTAGGAAGAGTGTGGGGTGAGGAAGAAGTGTTCGTTTTAGCGTTAGTTTTTGTGCTAGTGTTTCTGTTAATGTTAGGATTGTAATAGTATAGCAACTCGGTTTCGGTTTATGTTTTGCGTTAAGGTCAGGATAGTGATAGGGTTAGGGTCAGGGTTAGGGTTAGAGTTAGGGTTGGCTTACGGTTAGGGTTAGGGTTGGCAGCAGTGTAGTATTACTTTCTCTTGCTCTGGTACAGAATGATCCCGAGTTACCGTTGCAGCATCTCTCACTCTTTGAGAATGCACTCACTTAGAATGGAGAGTAGACTCGCACATTGAATAAGGACTTTAGCTGAGTCCAAATGTGACGCTCCATGTCACAGAAATATAAAACTCGTTTCAGCACAGTGACAAAGTGAAAAAGCACTCTCAGTTTCAGAGCAGACACACACAACGATTTAGCAGTGCTACAGTGTACGAACCACTGACACACTGGTTCACTCCTTTCACAATCACTATGTTAGCCAACTAACGTGATGTCACATTTTTCTAGTTCAATGTCACATTTCATCTACATTGTTTCCTAACTCACCTACGATGTGTCTAAAAACACACAGAATGTCCCAATACTAAAGCGCTACTTCCCAACACTCAACAATAATGTCACACAGAATTATCAGCCTCAGAGCTTTGTGGCACAGTGTGTTGAAAGACTACCACTAACAATGCACTCATAATGTGATTTCCATCACTCACGTTAATAGTCTTAGGATGGCACAGTGAATTGACGTTCTGATCCTGTGTTGCATGAAATCACATAGTGTTCTTGTTCTGGAAAGGTAATTGTACTCAAGAACAGAACGAAAGCTCTGTCACCCACTATCTGCCGTCTCAAACATTTTCACGGTATCCTCAATCATGCTTATGGTACAGTCGCATGTGCCACAGAAGTGACTCATAGAAACACAACATTCATAAATACTATCTCAGCATCTAGGGTAGTGTCATTTTCTCCCTCTCATGTTAGGTGTACGAAGAGTTTGGGGTGAGGAAGAAGTGTTCGTTTTAGCGTTAGTTTTTGTGCTAGTGTTTCTGTTAGTGTTAGGATTGTAATAGTATTGCAACTCGGTTTCGGTTTAAGTTTTTCGTTAAGGTCAGGATAGTGATAGGGTTAGGGTCAGGGTTAGGGTTAGAGTTAGGGTTGGCTTACGCTTAGGGTTAGGGTTGGCAGCAATGTAGTTTTACTTTCTCTTGCTCTGTCACAGAATGATCCTGAGTTCTGTTGCAGCACTCTCACACTTTGAGAATGCACTCACTTAGAATGGAGAGGAGTCTTGCACATTGAATAAGGACTTTAGCTGAGTCCAAATCTGATGCTCCGTGTCACAGAAATATCAAACTCATTTCAGCACAGTGACAAAGTGAAAAAACACTCTCAGTGTCAGAGCAGACACACACAACGATTTTGCAGTGCTACAGTGTACGAACCACTGACACACTGGTTCACTCCCTTCATAATCACTATGTTAGCCAACTACCGTGATGTCACATTTTTCTCGTTCAATGTCACATTTCATCTACATTGTTTCCTTACTCATCTGCAATGTGTCTAAAAACACACAGAATGTCCCAATACTAAAGAGCTACTTCCCAACACTCAACAATAATGTCACACAGAATTATCAGCCTCAGAGCTTTGTGGCAAAATGAGTCGAAAGACTACCACTAAGAATGCACTCATAATGTGATTTCCATCACTCACGCTAATAATCTTAGGATGGCACAGTGAATTGACGTTCTGATCCTGTGTTGCATGAAATCACATAGTTTTCTTGTTCTGGAAATGTTGTAATTGTACTCAAGAACAGAAGGAAAGCACTGTCACCCACTCTCTATCTGCCGTCTCAAACATTTTCACGGTATCCTCAATCATGCTTATGTGCCATAGAAGTGACTCATAGAAACACAACATTCACAAATACTATCTCAGGACTCTAGGGTAGTGTCATTTTCTCCCTCTCATGTTAGGTGTAGGAAGAGTGTGGGGTGAGGAAGAAGTGTTCGTTTTAGCGTTAGTTTTTGTGCTAGTGTTTCTGTTAGTGTTAGGATTGTAATAGTATTGCAACTCGGTTTCGGTTTAAGTTTTGCGTTAAGGTCAGGATAGTGATAGGGTTAGGGTCAGGGTTAGGGTTAGAGTTAGGGTTGGCTTACGGTTAGGGTTAGGGTTGGCAGCAATGTAGTTTTACTTTCTCTTACTCTGTCACAGAACAATGCTGAGTTACCATTGCAGCACTCTCACACTTTGAGAATGCACTCACTTAGAATGGAGAGTAGTCTCGCACATTGAATAAGGACTTTAGCTGAGTCCAAATCTGACGCTCCGTGTCACAGAAATATCAAACTTGTTTCAGCACAGTGACAAAGTGAAAAAGCACTCTCCGTTTCAGAGCAGACACACACAACGATTTAGCAGTGCTACAGTGTACGAACCACTGACACACTGGTTCACTCCCTTAATAATCATTATGTTAGCCAACTAACGTGATGTCATATTTTTCTCGTTCAATGTCACATTTCATCTACATTGTTTCCTAACTCACCTACGATGTGTCTAAAAACACACAGAATGTCCCAATACTAAAGCGCTACTTCCCAACACTCAACAATAATGTCACACAGAATTATCAGCCTCAGAGCTTTGTGGCACAGTGAGTCGAAAGACTACCACTAACAATGCACTCATAATGTGATTTCCATCACTCATGCTAATAGTCTTAGGATGGCACAGTGAATTGTCGTTGTGATCCTGTGTTGCATGAAATCACATAGTTTTCTTGTTCTGGAAATGTTGTAATTGTACTCAAGAACAGAAAGAAAGCACTGTCACCCACTCTCTATCTGCTGTCTCAAACATTTTCACGGTATCCTCAATCATGCTTATGGTACACTCGCATGTGCCACAGAAGTGACTCATAGAAACACAACATTCATAAATACTATCTCAGGATCTAGGGTAGTGTCATTTTCTCCCTCTCATGTTAGGTGTAGGAAGAGTGTGGGGTGAGGAAGAAGTTTTCGTTTTAGCGTTAGTTTTTGTGCTAGTGTTTCTGTTAGTGTTAGGATTGTAATAGTATTGCAAATCGGTTTCGGTTTCAGTTTTTCGTTAAGGTCAGGATAGTGATAGGGTTAGGGTCAGGGTTAGGGTTAGAGTTAGGGTTGGCTTATGGTTAGGGTTAGGGTTGGCAGCAATGTAGTTTTACTTTCTCTTGCTCTGTCACAGAATGATGCTGAGTTACTGTTGCAGCACTCTCACACTTTGAGAATGCACTCACTTAGAAGGGAGAGGAGACTCGCACATTGAATAAGGACTTTAGCTGAGTCCAAATCTGATGCTCCGTGTCACAGAAATATCAAACTCATTTCAGCACAGTGACAAAGTCAAAAAGCACTCTCAGTTTCTGAGGAGACACACACAACGATTTAGCAATGCTACAGTGTACGAACCACTGACACACTGGTTCACTCCCTTCATAATCACTGTGTTAGTCAACTAACGTGATGTCACATTTTTCTCGTTCAATGTCACATTTCATCTACTTTGTTTCCTAACTCACCTACGATGAGTCTAAAAACACACAGAATGTCCCAATACTAAAGAGCTACTTCCCAACACTCAACAATAATGTCACACAGAATTATCAGCCTCAGAGCTTTGTGGAACAATGAGTCGAAAGACTACCACTAACAATGCACTCATAATGTGATTTCCAACACTCACGCTAATAGTCTTATGATGGCACAGTGAATTGACGTTCTGATCCTGTGTTGCATGAAATCACATAGTTTTCTTGTTCTGGAAATGTTGTAATTGTACTCAAGAACAGAAGGAAAGCACTGTCACCCACTCTCTATCTGCCGTCTCAAACATTTTCACGGTATCCTCAATCATGCTTATGTGCCATAGAAGTGACTCATAGAAACACAACATTCACAAATACTATCTCAGGACTCTAGGGTAGTGTCATTTTCTCCCTCTCATGTTAGGTGTAGGAAGAGTGTGGGGTGAGGAAGAAGTGTTCCTTTTAGCGTTAGTTTTTGTGCTAGTGTTTCTGTTAGTGTTAGGATTGTAATAGTATTGCAACTCGGTTTCGGTTTCAGTTTTGCGTTAAGGTCAGGATAGTGATAGGGTTAGGGTCAGGGTTAGGGTTAGAGTTAGGTTTGGCTTACGGTTAGGGTTAGGGTTGGCAGCAATGTAGTTTTACTTTCTCTTACTCTGTCACAGAACAATGCTGAGTTACCATTGCAGCACTCTCACACTTTGAGAATGCACTCACTTAGAATGGAGAGTAGTCTCGCACATTGAATAAGGACTTTAGCTGAGTCCAAATGTGACGCTCCATGTCACAGAAATATCAAACTCGTTTCAGCACAGTGACAAAGTGAAAAAGCACTCTCAGTTTCAGAGCAGACACACACAACGATTTAGCAGTGCTACAGTGTACGAACCACTGACACACTGGTTCACTCCCTTCATAATCATTATGTTAGCCAACTAACGTGATGTCACATTTTTCTAGTTCAATGTCACATTTCATCTACATTGTTTCCTAACTCACCTACGATGTGTCTAAAAACACACAGAATGTCCCAATACTAAAGCGCTACTTCCCAACACTCAACAATAATGTCACACAGAATTATCAGCCTCAGAGCTTTGTGGCACAGTGAGTCGAAAGACTACCACTAACAATGCACTCATAATGTGATTTCCATCACTCATGCTAATAGTCTTATGATGGCACAGTGAATTGACGTTCTGATCCTGTGTTGCATGAAATCACATAGTGTTCTTCTTCTGGAAATGTTGTAATTGTACTCAAGAACAGAAAGAAAGCACTGTCACCCACTCGCTATCTGCCGTCTCAAACATTTTCACGGTATCCTCAATCATGCTTATGGTACACTCGCATGTGCCACAGAAATGACTCATAGAAACAAAACATTCACAAATACTATCTCAGGACTCTAGGGTAGTGTCATTTTCTCCCTCTCATGTTAGGTGTAGGAAGAGTGTGGTGTGAGGAAGAAGTGTTCGTTTTAGCATTAGTTTTTGTGCTAGTAGATTGTAATAGTATTGCAACTCGTTTTCGGTTTCAGTTTTGCGTTAAGGTCAGCATAGTGATAGGGTTAGGGTTAGGGTTAGGGTTAGAGTTAGGGTTGGCTTAGTGTACTGTAGTTTTACTTTCCCTTACTCTGTCACAGTACGATGTTGAGAAACAGCACTCCAACTCTACCATCGCAGCACTCTACCACGTTGGGAATACATTCACTTAGACTGAGAGTCTCACCTATAGAATAAGGACTTTAACTGAGTCCAAATCTGACGCTTTGTGTCACAGTTATATCAAACACATTTCAGCACAATGACAAGTGAAAAAGCACTGTCAGTGTCATAGCAAACACACACCATATTTTAGCAGTGCTTCAGTGTACGAACCACTGACACAGAGGTTCACTCCCTTCACAAACTCTATGTTAGCCAAGTAACATCATGTCAAGTTGATCTCGTTCAAGGTCACATATCAACAACAGTGTGTCCTGACTCACATATGTTGTGTCAAAAAACGCTCAGAATATCCCTATACTAAAGAGCTACTTCATCCCTCAACAATAATGTCACACAGAATCTATCAGCCTCAGAGCTTTATGGCACAGTGATTCTTGAGTGTATCACTAACAATGCACTCACAATGTGCTTTCCATCACTCACACAAATAGTCTCATAATGGTCCAGTGTGTTCACGTTCTCATACAGTTTTGCATGAAATAACATAATCTTCTTGTTCTCACAATTCTGTCATTGTACTCAAACACAGAAAGAAAGCACTGTCACCCACTCTCGAACGGCCGTCTCCACCATTTTCACGGTATCCTCAATCATGCTCACAAACACTCGCAAGTGCCATAGATGTAACTCATAGAATCACAAGATTCACACATACTAGCTCAGGACTCCAGAGTGGTGTCAGTTTCTCCCTCTAATGTTATGTGTAGGAATAGTGTGGGATGTGGAGGAAGTGTTCGTTTCAGCGTTAGTTTTAGTGCTAATGTTACTGTTAGTGTTAGGATTGCAGTAATATTTCCATTAGGTTTCGGTTTCAGTTTTGCGTTATGGTGAGCATGGGGATAGGGTTAGGGTTAGGGCTGGGTTAGGCTTAGGGTTAGGGTTAGGGTTAGTGTTAGGGTTAGCGTTAGGGTTAGCATCAATATTGTAGTTTTACTTTCCCTTACTCTGTCACAGTACAATGCCGAGATACAGTACTCCAACTCTACCGTCGTAGCACTCTACCACGTTGGGAATACATTCACTTAGACTGAGAGTCTCGCTCATTGAATAAGGACTTTAACTGAGTCCAAATCGGACGCTTATTGTCACAGCGATATCAAACACACGTTCAACACAATGATAAGTGAAAAAGCACTGTCATTGTCAGAGCAGACACACACAATGTTTTAGCAGTGCTACAGTGTAGGAACTATTGACACACAGGTTCACTCACTTCACAAACACTATGTTAGCCAACTAACGTCATGTCAAGTTTATCTCGTGCAATGTCACATATCATCAGCAGTGTTTCCTGCCTCACATACATTGTGTCAAAAAACTCAAAGAATATCCCAATACTAAAGTGCTACTTCATCCCGCAACAATAATGTCACACAGAATCAATCAGCCTCAGAGCTTTATGGCACAGTGATTCAAAAGTCTACCTAACAATGCACTCATAATGTGATTTCCATCACTCACGCTAATAGTCTCATTATGGCCTAGTGTGTTCATGTCCTGTTCCTGTGTTGCATGACATCACATTGTGTTCTTCTCAATATTTTGTCATTGTACTCAAGCACAGAAAGAAAGAACTGTCACCCACTCTCTAACAGCCATAACAAACATTTTCGCGGTATCCTCAATCATGCTCAGGGTACATTCGCAAGTTCCACAGATGTAACTCATAGAATCACAACATATCACATACTATCTCAGGACTCTAGAGAAGTGACAGTTTCTCCCTCTCATGTTAGGTGTAGGAACAGTGTGGGATGAGGACGAAGTGTTCGTTTTAGCCTAATTTTTATTGCTAGTGTTACGGTTAATGATAGGAATGCAATAGTATTCCCATTAGGTTTCAATTTCAGTTTGCCTGAAGGTGAGGATAGGGTTAGGGTTAGTGTAGGGTTAGGGGTAGGGGTAGGGGTAGGGTTAGGGTTAGGGTTGGGTGAGGGTTAGGTCTAGCCTTAGGGTTAGGGTTAGGGTTAGAGTTAGGGTTTGGATTAGGGTTAGGGTTAGGGTTAGGGTTAGGGTTAGGGTTAGGGTTAGCAGCAATGTAGCTTTACTCTCCCTTACTCTGTCACACCATGATTCTGAGAAACAGCATTCCAATGTTACCTTCCCAACACTGTTCCATGTTCAGAATACTTTCACCTAGACTGAGAGAGTATTCTTTCCCAATGAATAAGCTCTTTAGGTGTGTCCAAATCTGACCCTCGTGTCACAGCGATATCAAACACAAGTTTCACCACAATATCAAGTGAAAAATGCACTCTCAGTGTCAGAGCAGACACATACAATGTTTAAGTAGTGCTGCAGTGTACAAACCACTGACACACAGACACACAGGTTCACTCCATTCACAAACACTATGTTAGCCAACTAACATCATGTGAACTTTATCTTGTTCAATGTCAGAAATCAACAACAGTGTTTCCTGACTCACATACATTGTGCCAAAAAATGCACAGAATACCCAACAATAAAGTGCTGCTTCCCTACCGTTAACAATAATGTCACAGAGAATCTGTAAGCCTCAGAGCTTTATGGCACAGTGATTCGAAATTCTACCACTAACAATACACTCATAATGTGATTTCCATCATTCATGCTAATAGTTTCATTATGGCCTAGTGTGTTCATGTTCTGTTCCTGTGTTGCATGAAATCACATACTGTTCTTGTTCTGAATCTCTCATTGTACTCAAGCACAGAAAGAAAGAACTGTCACCCACTCACTAACAGCCATCACAACCATTTTCACATTATCCTCAATTATGCTCAAGGTACAGTCGCAAGTGCCATAGATGTAACTCATAGAATCACAACATATCACATACTATCTCAGGACTCTAGAGAAGTGTCAGGTTCTCCCTCTCATTTTAGGTGTAGGAACAGTGTGGGATGAGGACAAAGTGTTCGTTTTACCCTTAGTTTTAGTGCTACTGTTACTGTTAGTGGTAGGATTGCAATAGTATTCCCATTACATTTCGATTTCAGTTGTACATTAAGGTGAGGATAGGGATGGGGTTAGGGTTAGGGTTAGGGTTAGAGTTAGGTTTAGAATTAGCAGCAATGTAGTTTTATTTTCTCATACTCTGTCACAGTACGATGCTGAGAAACAGCACTCCAACTCTACCGTCACAGCACTCTACAACGTTGGGAATACATTCACTTATACTGAGAGAGTAGTCTCATCCATTGAATAATTACTTTCACTGTGTCCAAATCTGACGCTTCATGTCACAGCGATATCAAACACATGTTTCAGCACAATGACAAGTGAAAAATCACGCTCAGTGTAAGAGCAGACACACACAATGTTTAAGCAGGGCTACAGTGCACAACACACTGACACACAGACACACAGGTTCACTCCCTTCACAAATACTGTGTTAGCCAATTGTGAAGTTTATGTCATTCAATATCACAAATAATCAATAGTGTTCCATACTCACATAGTGCCAAAAAAAAAAAAAGCACAGAATACCCAATACTAAAGCGTTACTTCCCAACCCTCAACAATGATGTCACACAGAATCAATCAGCCTCAGAGCTTTATGGTACAATGTATGTAAATTCTACCACTAACAATACACTCATAATGTGATTTCTATTACTCACACTAATAGTCTCATTATGGCCTAGTATGTTCACGTCCTGATCCTGTGTTGCATGAAATCACAGTGTTCTTGTTCTCGATATTCTGTCATTGTACTCAAGCACAGAAAGAAAGCACAGTCACCCACTCTCTAACAGCCATCACAACCATTTTCATGGTATCCTCAATCATGCTCAAGGTCCACTCGCAAGTGCCATAGACGTAACTCCTAGAAGCACAACATTCACACATACTATCTCAGGACTCTAGAGTAGTGTCAGTTTCTCCCTCTCATGTTAGGTGTAGTAATAGTGTGGGATGAGGAGGAAGTGTTCCTATCAGCATTAGTTTTAGTGCTAGTGGTACTGTTAATGTTAGGATTGCAATAGTATTCCCATTATGTTTCGGTTTCAGTTTTGCATTGAAGATAGGGATAGGGTTTGGATTAGGGTTGGGTTAGCAGCAATGTAGTTTTACTTTCTCTTACTCTGTCACAGCATGATCCTGAGAAACAGCACTCCAACTCTACCGTCGCAGCACTCTACTACGTTGGGAATACATTCACTTAGACTGAGAGAGTAATCTTGCCCATTGAATAAGGACTTTAGCTGTGTCCGAATCTGATGCTTCGTGTCACAGTGATATCAAACACGTTTCTACGCAATATCAAGTGAAAAATCACTCTCAGTGTAAGAGCAGACACACAAAATGTTTAAGTAGTGCTTCAGTGTACGAAACACTTACACAAGACACACAGCTTCCCTCCATTCAAAAACACTATGTTAGCCTACTATGGTCATGTCAAGTTTATCTTGTTCAATCATCAACAGTGTTTCCTGGCTTACATACGTTGTGCCAAAACATGCACAGAGTACCCAACACTAAAGCCTACTTCCCAACCCTCAACAATAATGTCACACAGAATCTATAAGCCTCAGAGCTTTATGGCACAGTGATTCGAAATTCTACCACTAACAATACACTCTTAATGTGATTTCCATCACTCACACTAATAGTCTCATTATGGCCTAGTGTGTTCACATCCTGTTCCTGTGTTGCATGAAATCACATACTGTTCTTGTTCTCGAAATTCTATCATTGTACTCAAGCACAGAAAGAAAGCACTGTCACCCACTCTCTAACAGCCATCACAACCATTTTCACGGTATCCTCAATCATGCTCACGGTACACTCGCAAGTGCCATAGATGTCACTCATAAAATCACAACATTCACACATACTATCTCAGGATTCTAGTGTCAGTTTCTCCCTCTCATGTTAGGTGTAGGAATAGTTTGTGATGAGGAGGAAGTGTTCATATCAGCGTTAGTTTTAGTGTTAGTGTTACTGTTAGTGTTAGGATAGCAATAGTATTCCCATTAGTTTTCGATTTCAGTTTTTAGTGAAGAAGAGGATAGGGATAGAGTTAGTTTTAGGGTTAGGGCTACCGTTAGGTTTAGGTTTAGGGTTAGGGTTAGGTTTAGGGTTAGGGTTAGCAGCAATGTAGTTTTATTTTCTCATACTCTGTCACAGTACGATGCTGAGAAACAGCACTCCAACTCTATCATCTCAGCACTCTACCACATTGGGAATACATTCACTTAGACTGAGAGTCTCCCCCATTGAATAAGGACTTTAAATTAGTCCAAATCTTACCCTTCGTGTCACAGCGATATCAAACACATGTATCAGCACAATGACAAGTGAAAAAGCACTGTCAGTGTCAGAGAAGACACACACAATGTTTAAGCAGGGCTACAGTGTACGAACCACTGACACACAGACACACAGGTTCACTCCTTCACAAACACTATGTTAGCCAACTAACATCATGTGAAGTTTATCTTGTTCACTGTCACAAATCATCAACAGTCTTCCATACTCACATTGTGCCAAAAAAAAAAAAAAACACAGAATACCCAATACTAAACCGCTATTTCCCAACTGTCTACAATAATGTCACACAGATCTATCAGCCTCAGAGCTTTATGGTACAGTGTATGTAAATTCTACCACTAACAATACACTCATAATGTGATTTCCATCACTCACGCTAATAGTCTCATTATGGCCTAGTGTGTGCACTTTCTGTTCCTGTGTTGCATGAAATCACATAGTGTTCTTGTTCTAGAAATTCTGTCTTTGTACTCAAGCACAGAAAGAAAGCACTGTCACCCACTCTCTAACAGCCATCACAACCATTTTCACAGTATCTTCAATCATGCTCATGGTACACTCGCAAGTGCCATAGATGTCACTCATAGAATCACAATATTCACACATACTATCTCAGGATTCTAGTGTCAGTTTCTCACTCTCATGTTAGGTGTAGGAATAGTGTGTGATGAGGAGGAAGTGTTCGTATCAGCGTTAGTTTTAGTGCTAGTGTTACTGTTGGTGTTAGGATTGCAATAGTATTCCCATTAGGTTTCAGTTTCAATTTTTTGTTAAGGTGAGGATAGGGATAGGGTTAGGGTTAGGGTTGGGTTAGCAGCAATGTAGTTTTACTTTCTCTTACTCTGTGACAGCACGATGATGAGAAACAGCACTCTAACTCTACCGTCGCAACACTCTACCAAGTTGGGAATACATTCACCTAGACTGAGAGAGTAGTCTTGCCCATTGAATAAGGACTTTAGCTGTGTCCAAACTGATGCTTCATGTCATAGTGATATCAAACACAAGTTTCACCACAATATCAAGTGAAAAATGCACTCTCAGTGTCAGAGCAGACACACACAATGTTTAAGTAGTGCTACAATCACACAGAAACACAGCTTCACTCCATTCACAAACACTATGTTAGCCAACTAAGGTCATGTCAAGTTTATCTCTTTCAATGTCACATATCATCAACAGTATTTCCTGGCTCACATATGTTGTGCCAAAACACGCACAGAATACCGAACACTAAAGCGCTACTTCCCAACCTTCAACAATAATGTCACACAGAATCTATAAGCCTCAGAGCTTTATGGCACAGTGATTCGAAATTCTACCACTAACAATGCACTCATAATGTGATTTCCATTACTTACGCTAATAGTCTCATTATGGCCTAGTGTGTTCACGTCCTTTCCTGTGTTGCATGAAATCACATACTGTTCTTGTTCTCAAAATTCTGTCATTGTACTCAAGCACAGAAACAAAGCACTGTCACCCACTCTCTAACAGCCGTCACAACCATTTTCATGGAATCCTCAGTCAAGCTCATGGTACATTCGCAAGTGCCATAGAGCTGGAGCAAGTGCTGGAGCCTGATCGCTGACACCCATCCCTGGGCCCTTGCCTGCATTGAGACATCCTAGAGAGCATAGACCATGAAGAGCTAGAAAAATCCAACCTCTGACCCTCATAAGGCCACCAAGGAAGTACCATAGAGAAGGGGAGAGACCCCACCAACACTTACTGGGAGAAGCTATGGGAAGATGGCAATACAAGAAAACACCTAACAACAGAAAGACCAGCATGACACCACCAGAATCTAGGGAATCTACACCAACTAGATCTCAACACAACAACAAAGCAGATGAAGCAGAAGGGAATGCCTTAAAAATTATCGTCATAAAAAATGATAGAGGCCCTCAAAGAAAATGTGAGAAAATCCCTTAAAGAAATGGAAGAAAAAACAAACATAAAATGGAATAAATGAACAGATTTCCTAATGAAAGTAAAGAAAGTGTAGACAGCCAAGAAAAAACAATTAAGCAGGTGAAGGAAACAGTTCAAGACTTGAAAACTGAAAACGAGAAAATAAAGGCAACACAAACCGAAGGAATGCTGGAAATAAATAAACTGGGCAAAAGATTGGGAACTACAGATGCAAGCATAACCAACAGAATTCAAGAGATGGAAGAGAGAATCTCAGGCGCAGAAGATAAACTAGAAGAAATAGATTCATAGACCAAAGAAAATCGTAAATCCAACAAATCCTTAACAAAAAACATCCAGAAAATGTGGGACACTGTGAAAAGGCCAAACCTAAGAATAACATGCATATAGGAAGGTGAGGAAGCCCAGCTTACAGGTGCCAAAAACATATTCAACAAAATCATCAAAGAAAACTTTCCCATTGTGAAGAGTACATGCCCATGAAAGTACAAGAAGCATACTGAACCCCAAATATGCTGGACCAAACAAAAAAGACCCCTCGACATATAATAATAAAAACACATAACATACAGAATAAAGAAAGAATATTAAGAGCAGAGAAGGAAAAAGGACAGGTAACATATAAGGGCAGACCTATCAAAATAACACATGATTTTTCCATGGAAAACTGCAAGGCCAGAAGGTCCTAGATAGATGTTCTACAAGTACTAAGAGTCCACAGATGCCCGCCCAGCCTAATATACCTAGCAAAACTCTCAAACACTATACATAGACAAAACAAGATATGTAATGAGAAAACCAGATTTTCCCAGTGAATATATACAAATACGGCCCTACAGAAAATATTGGAAGGAAAACTCCAACCAAAGGAAGTTAACTACACCAACAAATATATAGGAAACAGGGTAAAGCAGGACAAATATATTCACAATACCACCGCCAACAATAAATCTAAAACAAACAAACATCAAAAATCAATGGTCCTTACTCACTCTCAACATTAATGGTCTTAACGCACCTATAAAAAGACACAGGCTAACAAAATGGATATGAAGACAGAATGCATCCTTCTGCTGCATACAAGAAATACATCTAAGCTTCAAAGATAGACATTACCTCAGGGTAAAGGGTTGGGAAAAGACACTAGTCACCAAAACTCCAAATAATCCTATTAAAAAATGGGGTACAGAACTGAAGAAAGAATTCTCAATAGAGGAAATCAAGAAAAGCTGAAAGACACTTCAGAAAGTGGTTAACATCCTTAGCTATCAGGGAAATGCAAATCAAAACAACTTTGAGATGCCATCTTACTCCTGTCAGAATGGCTAAAATTAGAAACACCAATGACAACTCATGCAGGAGAGGATGTGGAGAAAGGGGAACACTGTAGAGAGCCACCGGTGCCATTCCCGAAGATGGTGCCGGTTTCCTGTCCATAAGCCAGCAAGGCGCGGATGTGCGATCAACGTCATGGGGTGACGGTTACGACCGTTGCAGGCTGCAACTGTCAGTAACGGACACAGCTCCTCTGCAACTGTCAGTAACGGACACAGCTCCTCTATATAAGCAGAGCCCTTTTTCCTCCTCGGGGTCTTCCCTCAACTTGCTGTAATGAGCCACGCAATAAACATAGCTGCAGAAGAATCCTGTTGTTGAGCGTCGTTCTTGCAGGCAAGGCGATAGCGCTTGACAGAACACTCCTCCACTGCTGGTGGAAGTGCAACTTGTACAGCCATTTTGGATATCAGTATGGCAGTTCCTCAGGAAAATGGGAATTTGTTTACCACAGGACCCTGCAATCCCCCTCTTAGACATATACCCAAATGATCCACATCCATGCAATAAAGATATGTGCTAAACTATGTTCATAGCAGCATTATTAGTAATAGCAAGTACCTGAAAGCAACCTAGATGCCCCTCAACTGAAGAATGGATAAAGATGTGGCACATCTACACAATGGAATACGACTCTGCAGAAAAAAAATTAATGGGATCTTGAAATTCGCAGGCAAGTGGATGGCACTTGAAGAAACCTTCCTGAATGAGGTAACCCGGTCACAAAACAGGAACATGGTATGTACTCACATATGTATTTTAGACCTAGAGCCAAGGATCACCATCACCAGAGGAAGTAGGATACAAGGTGTATTCTAAGAGATTCATATAAAGTCCCTCACAGAAGGGGGAAGGGACAAGTCCCATAGAGCTCATGGGAAGTGGGGGAGCAGTGAATGGAGAGAGAAGTAAGAGAAAGAGAGGGGAAGAGAGAAAAGCACTTGTGACTAGCAAGATTAAGTCAGGGTGGGAATAGAAGACAGGAGAGAGAGAGAGAGAAAGAGAGAGAGAGAGAGAACATAAAAGAGGGAGCCATTATTGGTTTGAAGAGAAAATTGAACCTAAAGAAAGGTCTAGAGACCTACAAGAGTGTCACCAACTAACAATTTGAGCAACTGTGGAAAGGCTAACATAAATGCCCTTCCCGGATAGTGAGATCAACAACTAACTTATCCATGGAGACCTCATCTAATACCTGTTGGAAACAGAATGAAACACCCATACCTAAACACTGAGTTTAACTAGAATCCAGATACAGATGGAGAGGACAATACTGGGTTGTGGAAACACATAGAGATAGCTGACCTGAAAAAGAAGGAACTGACGGGCCCCCAGACTGATAGCTGGGAATCCAGCATGGGACTGACTCAGGCCCTCCTGAATATGGGTCTCAACTAGAAGGACTGAGCAGTCTAAGGGACCTCACACAGTGGAACCAGGATGCAAAAGGACCTTGCAAACACATCCCCCATGGAGGGATACTGCCTTAACCTAGAGACAGGAGAGAAGTCCTAATCCCTACTTCAAATGACCTGACAGATCTACATGACCCCACCTTGATGGAATTGCCCTGCATGTGGAATTGGGGTGGGGGGATGGGAGGAGAGGGTGGTCAGAGGGCATGTGAGGGGGCAGAGAGGGTAAAAGGAAGGGAGGCAGGGATGGAGGGAGGGAGAGAGAGGGACCTGGAATCGACATGTAAAATAATAAATTAAATTAAAAAATTAAAATAAAAAATGATAAAAAAAGAAACACCTAACAATAGAAAGACAAGCATGACACCACCAGAATCTAGGGACTCTACACCAACTACATCTGAACATATGAAAGCAGATGAAGCAGAAGAGCATGACTTAAAAAATATCTTCATAAAAATGAAGAGGCCCTCAAAGATGATATGAAAAAAATCCCTTAAAGAAATGGAAGAATAAACAAACAAAATAATGGAAGAAATAGAGGAAAAGACCATACAAAAATGCAAAAAATGAACAAATCTCTTAAAGTAAGAAAAGCCAAGAAAACACAATCAAACTGTTGAAGGAAACAACTCAAAGAGTTCAAGACTTGAAAACTGAAATGGAGACAATAAAGAAAACACAAACCTTGGAAATAGAAACACTGGGCCAACAATCGGGCACTACAGATGTAAGCATCACCAACAGAATATATGAGATGGAAGAGAGAATCTCAGGTACTGAAGATAAACTAGAAGAAATAGATTCATTGACCAAAGAAAATCTTAAATCCAACAAATCTTTAACACAAAACATCCAGAAAAGGTGGGACACCATGAAAAGGCCAAACCTAAGAATAATAGGCATAGAAGAGGGTGAGGAAGCCCAGCTCAAAGGTACAGAAAACATATTCAACAAAATCATTGAAGAAAACTTTCCCAATCTGAAGAAGGACGTGCCCATAAAAGTTCAAGAAGCATACCGAACACAAAATAGACTGGACCAAAGAAAAAAGACCTGTCAACACATAAAAATCAAAACATCTAACATACAGAATAAAGAAAGAATATTATGAGCAGCAAAGGAAAAATGACAGGAAACATATAAAGGCATATGTATCAAAACTATATATGACTTCTCTGTGGAAACTCTCAAGGCCAGAAGGCCCAGGATAGATGTTCTACTAGTACTAAGAGCCCACGAATGCTCACCCATGCTACTACACCCAGAAAATCTTTCAATTACTATAGATGGTGAAAATGAGATATTTAATGACAAAGCCAGATTTTCATAATAAGTATCTACAATTCCAGCCCTACGGAAAGTTCTGGAAGGAAAGCTCAAACCCAAGGAAATTATCTATGCTCACAAAAACATAGGGAATAGATAATCCCAATTCACCAGTACCCAAGGGTAAAGCAGGGCAAATATATTCACAATAACAGCACCAACAACAAACCTAAAACAAACAAGCATTAACAATTAATGGTCCTTAATTTCCCTCAACATTAATGTTCTTAACTGGCCTATAAAAATACACAGGCTAACAGAATGGATACGAAGACAAAATCCATCCTTCTGCTGCATACCAGAAACACATCTAAGCTTCAAAGACAGACATTACCTCAGGGTAAAGGGTTGGGAAAAGATCTTCCAATCAAATGAACCCAAAAACAAGCAGGTGTGGCTATCCAAATATCTAACAAGTTAGAATTCAAACCAAAATCAATCAATAGAGATGAAGATGTCATTTCGTGTTCATCATAGGAGAAATCCATCAGCATAAAGTCTGAATTCTGAACATCTATGCCCCAAATACAAAGGTACCCACATTCATAGAAGAAACGCTACTAAATCTCAACACTTACATAAAACCTCACACACTCATTGTGGAAGATTTCAACATGCCACTCTCACCACTAGACAGGACCACAAGACAGAAATTTAACAAAGAAACTAAACAACTAAGAGAAGTTATGTCTCAATTGTGTTTAACAGATATCTATAGAACATTCAATTCAAACACGAAATCATACACCTTTTTATTTGCTCCACATGGAACCTTCTCTAAAATCGACCACATACTAGGCAACATAACAAACCTCAACAGATACAAAAAATTAGAATAGTCCACCATGCTTTAAAGTTGGAATTCAACAACAATACAAATCACAGAAACCCTACAAACTCCTGGAAACTGAACAATGCGCAATTGCACCATACTTGCGTCAAAGAAGAAATAAAGAAACTAAGGCTGAGAATGAGGACACAACATACCCAAATTTATGAGACACCTTGAAAGCAGTGATATGAGGGATATTCACTGCACTAAGTGCTCATACAAAGGAAACAGAGAAGGAAACATTAGAGAGTTAACAGCAGAACTGAGGCAAGGCCCAGAAAGGGATATTATTGCAGTTAAATAAGGATCAGGATAAACAAATAGGGCGAATAGATGTTTATTCAGGTAGAAATAACTTACAGCCTAGACAGACTAACACCAGCAGGCTCCACTGGATGCTCTCCTCTCTGCGACCCACCAGCAAGAGAGCATTCCCCGGCTCCTCCTCAGACCTCCTTCCACAGGTCACTTCTGCCCCTGGCTCCACCCACCAATGGGCATGGTCAGTACCATAGAAGGAGACAAAGTGAATATCCCACTACAGTTCCCCTTTTAGTCTAAAGAAAATATTTAGGCTTGATACAAAACTATACAAAACAGTGAATAACAAGTGTGCTCTAAAAAAAGGAAAATCGAAAACAAAACAACCTACATATCTAGTCCTAGGGTGAAGGCATAACGGAGTTTACAATAGAGTTGTCCTAAGCTGGAAAACTTAAGTCTAGTACTTACTATATCTAACTAGGAAGAGAGAATAATAGTTGTGATAGTTAAATCTTCAACCTCATCAAGACCTGAGAAGGAAAATAAAGATACTAGGGTATAGACAGGAAGTGTGGATGGGCATCTTCCAAAAGGTGCAGCGAGGACAGAAACAGCAAGCTACCTGGACAGTCACACTAGGTCTCACAGCAACGTTGGTACACCCAGTTTTGGCTAACACCAAGAGTACTTGACAGACCACAACAACAGCAAGAGGTAGAAAGGCTGTCTTACCCTGACTTGGCAAGGTCCAGCAGTCTTCTATATTTGTCTCCTGCAAACGCATAGGAGTGCATGTCCAAATCAGTGGTCAATGTGGGGGCAGTTCTTTGCCCAACAGGACATTAGCTGAGGCAAGAATGAACTCCAGCAACAATAGTGTCCAACATATTTTCAGGAAAGTGCACGGTGCTGTCAGGAGTATGAGTATGAGTACTAATATTAAAACATTTAAATGCCATGTTCTGCATGTCTATGAAGTGATTGAAGATTAAGCATGTATGTCTGACTAATCTCATAGGTAAAGGAAACATGAGTGAAGATAATCTGTACTACTAGGGAACTTTGCTAAAAAACTGATTGAAACTTCCCTGAGTAAAGCAGGAACAAATACCTAAACAATATAACTATGTACATATACATACATATAAATCCCTAAAATAGAGATAGAGTAGAAATATCTAGACAAGAGGTAGAACTATAAGGGGCAGCATGATAAATATCCCAAATTGTATCAATATACAAAATGTCTTGAATACAAGAAAAGTATACATACATAGAATATGGCAAGAATAAATTGCATAAATTGTATCAATATGCAAAATGTCTTGAACATAAGTAAAAGTCTACATACATAGAATATGGTAAAAATGTGCATAAAACATAAGTGGAAAGATTTCACAGAATATAACAAAATATAAACTTAATTTTACATAGCTCACCACAAATAAGAATATATAACAATGTAAGCTGTAAAATACTATTATCTCACTCTTACTCAATAATTCACAAGAAAATAGGCTAATCTCCCTATATCCCATCTAAGCCATACCTTTCCCAACCATACCCTATTCCTGTCTAAAAGATAAACCCGAGTGTAAGCATCACCTTCCATACCCGACCATAAATAACTAAAACCAACCCAAAGAAGATGATTATTCCCCAAATTCCAAGGGTAGGGAAAGGAGGCGTCGTTATCTTAAGGTTACTTCCTGCTGAAATGGGATGATGATTGCTCCATGGGATCCTGTAGGAAGAAAATTTTTAGCAACCAAATTTCACAACAGAACTGGCTGTGGCATATGGTGTGGCAGAAAATGCTTGACTATAGTTCTATTCAAAATTCTGGCCAGGGTGTAATAAGAAGGTGCACCATTACAGCTAGCTAGTCATGAGTTATCTCGAGCAAAACAGTCTCAAACCTGTATTAGGGTGATGTTTGTAATCCAGATGCATCAGGTTGAGTCAAGTGGAAACAATGACGTGGGGCCCCATCTTCTTTCCAGAGAGTTCAAAGACTGCTGTTAGGAATTGTTATTATTCCTTGTGGAAAACTTAAGCATCAATATTAAAGTAAAATTTTCAAGTTTTAGGTATGCATTAGGGAAAGGAAACAATAAGCATTAAAATGTATGTGAGAAATTAGGATTTCAGAGAGAAAATTGGGTATAAGAAATGAGTCCCCAGATTTTGTTTTCTTCTGCTTTACACCAATTGGCTTCATGATTTATGGCAGGAAACCATGAATTTAATCTTAACAACATGCTTGAATTTAGAGAAGGAAAGCCAAACCCAACTCTAAAGCCAGCTTTTCTTTACATGAATTGGGACTACAGGAATACCGGATGGTAAAGAGAAATAGATTTCTGTATAGAAATAGTTTACTAGAATTAAATATTTTTACCATAAATCAGATTCCTCTTGTGATTGTTTCTGGAGAGCTATCTTCTCTTCTGTAGGTACCTACATGTTCAGTGTCTTTTTGGCTGTTTGAAGATAGGTTTTCTCTGTTTTCCTGTAAGAACAAGAATAGAACACTTCCCCTACCTTTGTGTGGTCTCTGCACATTCATGGGGCCTAATTTGTCCAATGACATGTCATTTCTCTTCATTAAGATGTTTCTCTTGTTCAACTTGGATCTTGATTAACTTAGATGGTATCCATAGTTTTTCTTCTCCTGTAGATACAAATGCAAAACCCCTACCCCAACGTAACTCATATCATGCTTTCCATTCTGAGGTCAATACATCCTTGAAGTACACTGGCTGATTTAGTTCAGAAGTTTTTTCTATTGTCCAGTGTCTTTCTGCAGCTGTTTTTCCTTTTTCATCAGCATTAAGAAGGTTTAATGTTAATAAAGCATTATGTAATCTGTGTTTGGGTGTCTTGGTTCCTCCTTCCTATATATGGAGCATTTCTTTTATAGTACGATTAAATCTCTCAACCACTGCTTGTCCTGTAGGATTGTGTGGTATACCAGTTATGTGCTTTATGTTATAATACTCAAAAAAGTGTTTCACTTTGCTGGAGACATATGCTGGAGCATTGTCAGTTTTTATTTGTACAGGTATGCCCATAATGGCCATTACCTCTAATAGGTGTGTGACAACAGAATCAGCCTTTTCAGAGCTCAGAGCAGTGGCCCATTGAAACCCTGAAAATGTGTCTATAGTATGATGTACATATTTTACTTTTCCAAATTCTGCAAAATGAAACACATTCATTTGCCATAATTCATTCCTATTTATACCTTTAGGATTACTGCCTGGTGGTAAAGGAGTTTGGTTATAGAATGAGCAAGTAGGACATCCCTCCCCTCCCCTCCCCTCCCCTTCACTTCCCTTCTCTTTCTGTGCCTTGTCTTGCCTTGCCTGGACTTACAGTTCCTCGTATTGTGTTACCTTCCCTTCCTTAGCCTTCCTTTGCATTTTCTCTTCTTTTCCATTCACTTCCCTTTCCTCCCATTGCCTTGTCATGCCTACCATTGCCTTGCTTTCAATTCCCTTGCCTTACAGTTTTTCTTCCTTTCCCTTCCCTTATCTTCTCTTCCCTTCTCTTGCATTTCTTTTCCTTCCATTGCCTTCCCTTTCCTTTCTCTTCTCTTCCCTTAACTTCCCTTTCCTTCCCTTCCCTTTGTGTCCTTTCCCTTCCCTTTGTGTCCTTTCCCTTCCCATGCTTGCCTTGCCTTCACTTGCTTTTCATTGTCATGCCTTCACCTTCTCTTCTCTTCCCTTCCCTTCCCTTCCTTTCCTTTCCCCTGCTTGCCTTGTCTTGCCATGACTTGCCTTGTCTTGGCTTCATTCCCATTCCCTTGCCTTACCTTACCTTTTCACTTTCCTTTCCTTTCCACTTGCCTTGCGTTGCTTTGCCTTTACTTGCCACCTTTTATTGCATTGCCTTGCATTTCCATGCTTGCCTTCCCTCCCCTTCCAGTCCCTTGGCATCCCTTTTCCCTTTGCTTCCCTTCTCTTCCTGACCATTCCATTTCTATACCTTGCCTTCCCTTGCATTGCCTTGCATTGCTTTCCCTTTCCTACATCCCCTAACCTTGCTTTTCCTTTCCCTTTCCAACTCTTCCCTTCCCTTCCCTTGGCTTGGCTTGCCTTCCTTTACCTTCCCTTGCCCTTTCCCTTGCCTTGCCTTTTACATTCCAATCACTTCCCTTCCCTTTCTTTCTCTCCCCTTCCCTTCCTTTCTATCCCCTTCCCTCACCATTCCCTCACCATCCTTGCCTTGCTTTGACTTGACTTGCCTTTTCACCTCACTTCCCTTCTCTTCCCTGCCCTTCACTTCCCTTTCCTTGTCTTTCCTGTCTTGCCTTTAATTGCCTTCCTTTCACTTTACTTCCATGGCCTTCCCTTCCCTTCTCTTCCTTTCCATTCCTCTCCCCCTTCCCTTCCCTTTCCTAGCCTTGCCTTGCCTTTTCCCTTCCCCCTCTCCCCTTCCCTTTCCTTTTTCCCTTCCCTTCCTTTGCCTTACCTTCTTTTCCTTGCTTTTTCACTTGCCTTGCCTTGCCTTGTCTTGACTTTCTTGCCTTGCTTTCCTTTGCCTTGCTTTGCCTTTTCACTTGACTTTCCCTTTCACCTGCAAGGCTTTCCTTTCCTTTTATCTTTCCTCACCTTCCCTTCACTTGCCTTGCATAGCCTTGCCTTACCTTTTCCTTTCCCTTCCATTCCTTTCCCTTCCCTTGACTTGTCTTTCTTTGCTTTCCCTTACCTTTTTCCCTTCCATTATCTTGCCTTTCCTTCCTTTACATTCTCAACCCTTCCCTTGACTTCCTTTACCTTGCCTTTTCCCTTCCTTTCTTTTGCCTTGCCTTTTCTGTTCCCTTCCCTTCCCTCCTTCCCTAGCATTCTATTGCCTTTTGCTATCATTTCTCTTCCCTTTCTTTTCCATTCCCTTCCCTTCCATTCCCTTGTGTTGCCTTGCCACTTCCCTTCCCTATCCTTCCCTTCCCATGCCTTGCCTTGTTTTGCCTTTGCATTCCCTTCCCTTCCCTTGCATTATCTTGCTTATACATGTCATGCCTTCCCTTCCATTCCTTTCCCTTCCCTGTTCTTCCCTTCCCTTGTTTGACTTGCAATTGCTTGCCTTGCATTGCCTTCCCTTCCTTTCCCTTCCCTTGCTGTTTCCCCTCTTTTCCCTTTCCTTCCCTTCCCTCCCGTTGCCAGGCCATGCCTAGCATTGCCTTGCCTTCAATTACCTTGCCTTGCTTTGCCATTTTCTTCCTTTCCCTTCCCTTCCCATCCCTTTCCTTCCCTTTCTTTTCCTTCCCCTCCCTTGCATTAATTTTCTTGTCTTCCTTTCCCTTCCCTTTCCTTCCACTGCCTTACCTTGCCTTGACTTTCTTGCCTTGCTTTGCCTTGCCTTGCATTTTCACTTGCCTTTCCTTTTCACTTGCCTTGCCTTTCCTCACCTTCCCTTCACCTGTCTTGCATAGCCTTGCCTTACCTTTTCCTTTCCCTTCCATTCCCTTCAATTTCCTTGACTTGCCTTTCCTTGCTTTCCCTTCCTGTCCCTTTCATTCTCTTCTCTTCCCTAGCCTTCCCTAGTATTCCATTGCCTTTTTCTTTCACTTATCTTCCATTTTTCTTTTCCATTCCCTTCCCTTCCACACCATAGCATAGCCTTGCCTTTTCCTTTCCCTTTAATTCCCTTCTGTTCCTTCTCCTTCCCTTCCTTTACATTACCTTCCATTTCCTTCCATTCCCTTGCCTTGCCTTTTATTGCCTTTGCCTTGCCATCCCTTGACTTTCCCATCCCGTGACTTTCCTTGCTCTTTTCCTTCCCTTTCTCCCCATTCCCTTGCCTTGCCTATCCTTTCTTTCCATTCCCTTGTATTGTGTTGCCGCTTCCCTTCCCTTTCCTTCCAATGCCTTGCCTTGCATTCCCTTGCCTTGCTTTGCCTTGGCTTTGCATTTCCTTTTCTTCTTTTCCATTGCTTTGCCTATCCTTGCCATGCTTTTGCCCTTCCCTTCCCTTCACTTCCTTTCTCTTCCCCTTGCCTTGCCATTTCTCTTCCCTTCCCTTCTCTTCCCTTCCTGTCCCTTCCCTTGCCTTCCCATTCCCTTCTCTTCCCTTCCCTCCTCTTCCCTTGCCTTACCTTGCATTCCACTCCCTTGCCTTGCATAGCCATGCCTTGGCTTTTCCCTTCCCTTTCTTTCCCCACCTTTCCCTTCCCTTCCCTTTGTTTGCTTGCCTTCCAATGCCTTGCCTTTCCCTTCCCTTCCCTTCCCCTCTCTACCCTGGCCTTTTATTCCTTTCCCTAGCTTTGCCTTGCCTTTTCCATTCCCTTCCCTTGCCTAGCATTGCCTAGCCTATTCCCTTCCCTTCCATTCCATTCCTTCCCCTTCCCATGCCTTCCTTTACCTTGCATTTTCCCTTCCCCCTTCACTTCCCTTGCCTTGCCTTGGCTAGCCATGTCTTTATTTTTATCTTCCCTTCCCTAACCTTACCTTGTCTAGATTGCTTTGCTTTCTTTTCCCCTTCCTTTCCCTTCCGTTCCTTTCCCTTGCCATGCCTTGACTTTCCTTTTTCTTCCCCTTCCCCCTCCCTTGCTTTGCCTTTTCAGTTGGCTTGCCTTGCCCTGCCTTTCTTCTCTTCCCTTCCCTTCTCTTCCCTTCCCTTGCTTTGACTTCCCTTGCCTTCCCTTTTCATTTCCCTTCCCTTCTCTTCCCTGCCCTTCACTTCCCTTGCCTTTCTTGCCTTGCCTTTCATTGCCTTCCTTTCCCTTCACTTCCCTAGCCTTGCCTTACCTTTGCCCAATATAGTCTTACAGTTAAACTATATTTTAAATCTATAAACTCCCTTCATGAAAGGAAAGTAATAGGTTGAAGAGGACACAAGAAGCAAGGTTTCATAGAAATAAATGTATTTAACATTTTATTTCAATGTATTACTTTGTGCATATCTACATGTATATCTGTGCCCAATGTGCATGACTGGAAAGGGGCATTAGATTGCCCATGATTAAAGTTACAGATGAGTCACCATTGTGATGGTGAGAATTTAACTTGGGTCTTTTGCAAGAGAAAGTGACCCTAAACACTGAGCTACCTATTTGACTTTCAAATGATATGAAAATTGTTGATAAATATGAAATATAATAAATTTTAAATAACTAAAAATAAAAATGGAAATGAAGTATGAGTACTTTCAGAAAATTTAATAAAATGCAACAGATTGACTGTAATTCCTTGATGAGATACACAAAAATAGCAAAAAATTTAAGTGGGAGGGGGAGAAAAAAAGTAAGCTATTTTTTCACAAATCATGATTCATGGTATCATAGAAACTGTTATTAAGAAAATATTGTATATGAATCTTATATAAGACAAATTTGCAATTGTTAATATCATTGAGAAATGAATACTTAGCACATAGGAAATCAAGTACATGTGGAATTAATAAAGTAGAAAACATCTGCAATCCTACGTGTGTGTGTGTGTTTGATACTATATTCTTCAATGAACAAGTTTCTTTATAAAAATGTAATTCTAGAAACTTTAGGGTAAGATGGCAGTTGAGAAGCTCTATCATTAGAACTCAGAGAAAGATATTCAGAATAATAAATAATAAACAGTATTCTTGCAGGAGACAGTGGCTGAAAATGAATTTTTTAAGCCACATGAGTAGGAAGCAGTGCAACCTGGCTCCAACTGTGGTCAGTGGTAATCACCAGGAATCTCTGTCTCTCTCTACCACTCTCTCTCTCTCTCTCTCTACACACACACACACACACACACACACACACACACACACACACCACAACCATGGCTGTGCAGGCTGGGATTGAAGACCTGAAACAAAAATTATCAGCTTGACTGCACTGAGGTCAAGGTGAACTGTTAGACATGGATTTCTACCATCTCAGCTAGAGCAAACAAAAAACTGTGACAGCAGGATACACTGTGACAGATACACTGTGAACTGAGACCAGCAGAGTCTGTGTTCATAAAAGCTGGATCAAGTCAGTCAGAAAGATAAATATCATGTTCTTCTTTATTTATAAATCCTAGCTTTTATATAGATACATTAAATCATGTTTGTGTATATGACACAATAGGAACAAAACTATTGAGGGGTGTACTAACAGAAGGAAAATGAGAGTTAGGGTATAAGAGTTTGTGCTGAGAATACATGGTATGCTTATGTCAATGTCCTCATGAAATTTGGAATCATGTCCAACAAATGTAGACCAGTAAAAAATGTGACTCTAGTCCCGTGAATGAATGTTCAAGATAAACTGGTTGATATTAATGCAAGGAAGCTATCACAAACTATTAAGCATATACTAAGCAAAGACAGGACCATAGCAATAGTAAAATATTTACCAATGACATATCTGGAACTTGTATTAGAAATGTCTTTAGAAGGGGGGGTAGGGGAAGCCTATAATATAATTCTCTTTATAAGCTTAAAATTTCCAATTACAAAGATAAAAAGAATGACTATGTACTTACATCAACACACATAAACAGGTATCACAGTATGACACTTAAATGTTGATTTAATGAAGTAACAAAAGTTACAAGTAAAATGAACACCATAAGGAATTGATTATGTTATTTTCTTAACAGTAAATAATAGTTTGTGCTAAATACAAAATTGCAACCCCACATTGCTAACTCATTCACCTTAAAAAAAAAAAAAAAACACTCAAGCAGTGGTGGCACATGCCTTTAATCCAAGCACTTGGCGGAAGAGACAGGATATTCTCTGTGAGTTTGAGACCAGCCTGGTACAAGAACTAGTTCCAGAATATGCTCCAAAGCTACACAGAGAAACCCTGGCTCAAACAAACAAACAAACAAACAACAAACCCCAGTTACTGTGTTCAGTTCAGACCCATCACCAGATGGACTTTCTTCACTTATTTCATTATGATAGACAAAGACTGTAAATTAATACTTTATTAAAAGGGATACACTAAAAGGCATCACTTCTAATAATTTACACTGGAAAAAAATTAGAAGTTCCCATTCAACTTATATTCATACTAGAGAGAAATAAGGTACCAGACCCTCACTCAGCCCCCTGTTTTAGCAGTTATGACAACCTACAGAAAAGACATGTATATTGTGGTAAATAAGGATCAGGATAAACAAATAGGCCGAATAGATGTTTATTCAGGGAGAAATAACTTACAACCTAGACAGATGAACACCAGGAAATTCAACCCGATCCTCTCCTGTCCGAGTCACGCCAGCAAGAGAGCGCCTTCCTGGCCCCCTCCGACCTCCTTCCTCAGGTCACCTCCGCCCATCGCTCCACCCCCAATGGGCGTGGTCAGTGCTACAGAAGGACTACCTCACTACAATTCCCCTTTTAGTCTAAAGAAAAGATTTAGGCTTAATACAAAACTATATACAAAACAGTGAATAACAAGTGTGCTCTAAGAAAAGGAAAATCGAGAACAAAATGACCTACATATCTAGTCCTAGGGTGAGGGCATAATGGAGTTTACAATAGAGTTGTCCTAAGCTGGAAAACGTAAGTCTAGTACCTAATATATCTAACTAGGAAGAGAGAATAATAGTTGTGATAGTTTAATCTTCAACCTCATCAAGACCTGAGAAGGAAATTAACAATACTAGAGTAGACAGGAAATGCGGATGGACAACTTCCAAAAGGTGCAGCAAGGACAGAAACAGCAAGCCACCTGAACAGTCACCCTAGGTCTCACAGCGACGTTGGTACACCCAGATTTGGCTAAGGCCAAGAGAACTTGACAGACCACAACAACAGCAGGGAAATAGAATGGCTGTCTTACCCTGACTTGGCAAGGTCAAGCAGTCTTCTATATTTGTCTCCTGCAAGTACATAGGACTGCATGTCCAAATCAGTGGTCAAGGTGGGGGCAATTCTATGCCCAACAGGCGAGATTGAACTCCAGCAGGAGCAACAACAGTGTCCAACATATTTTCGGGAAAGTGCACGGTGCTGTCAGGAGCAACAGTGTCTCAATGGAGTACTAATATTAAAACATTTAAATGCCATGTTCTGCATGTCTATGAAGTGATTGAAGATTAAGCATCTATATCTGACTAATCTCATAGGTACAGGAAATGTGAGTGAAGATAATCTGTAATACTCGGGAACTTAGCTAAAAGACTGATTAAAACTTTCCTGAGTAAAGCAGGAACAAATACTTAAACAATATAACTATTTACATATACCTACATGTAAATCCCTAAAATAGAGGTAGAGTATAAGTGTCAAGACAAGAGGTAGAACTATAAAGGGCAGCAAGATAAATATCCCAAATTGTATCAATATACAAAATGTCTTGAATACAGGAAAAGTATACATACATAGAATATGGTAAAAAAAATAATGTGCATAAATATTATAAGTGGAAACATTTAACACAATATAACAAAACATAAACTTAATTTTACATAGCTTACCACATAGGAATACATAACAATGTAAACTGTAAAATACTATCTCATTCATACTCAAATTCTCAAGGAAATAGGCTAATCTACTTATATCCCATCTAAACCATACCTTTACCCACCATTCCCTATTCCTGTCTAAAAGATAAACCCGAGTGTAAGCATCACCCAATCCCAAATAACTAAAACCAACCCAAAGACGATGACTATTATCCCAAAATTCCAAGGGTAGGGAAAGGGGGCGTAGTCATATTAAGATTACTTCCTGCTGAAATGGGACGATGATTGCTCCAATGGATCCTGTAGGAAGAAAATTTTTAGCAACCAAATTTCTCAACAGAACTGGCTGTGACATATGTAGTTAGTCACTGTGTGGCAGAAAATTCTTGACTGTAGTTCTATTTGAAACTGGCCAGGGTGTAATAAAAAGGTGCACCATTACAGCTAGCTAGTCATGAGTTGTCTCGAGCAAAACAGTCTCAAACCGGTATTAGGGTGATGTTTATAGTTCCGATGCATCAGGTTGAGTCAAGTGGAAATGATGTGGGGCCCCATCTTTTTTCCGGAAAGTTCAAAGACTGCTGTTAGGAATCGTTATTATTCCTTGTGGAAAAGTTACACATCAATATTAAAGTAAAATTTTCAAGTTTTAAGGGATTAGGGAAAGACAACAATAAGCATTAAAAGTATGTGAGAAAATTAGGATTTCAGAGAGAAAATTGCATAAGATATGAGTCCCCAGATTTTGTTTCTTCTGCCTTACACCAATTGGCTTCTTGATTTAAGGCAGAAACCATGAATTTAATCTTAACAACATGCTTGAATTTAGAGAAGGAAAGCCAAATCCAACTCCAAAGCCAGCATTGGTTTACAAAATTTGGGACTTCAGGAATACTAGATAATAGAGAGAAATAGATTTCTATATAGAAATAGTTTACTACAATTAAATATTTTTTTTTTACCATATATCAGATTCTGCTTCCTTAAGTGATTGTTTCTGAAGAGCTGTCTTCTCTTCTGTAGGCACCTACATGTTCAGTGTCTTTTGGCTGTTTGATGATAGGTTTTCTCTGTTTTCCTGTAAAAACAAGAACAGAACACTTCCCCTACCTTTGAGAGGCCTCCGCACACCTCATAGGACCTAGTTTGTTGGATGACTTGTCATTTCTCTTCATTAAGATGTTTCTCTTGTTCAACTTGGATCTTGATTAACTTAGATGGTATCCATAGTTTTTCTTCTCCTGTAGATACAAATGCAAAACCCCTACCCCAACGTAACATATATCCTGCTTTCCATTCTGAGGTCAGTACATCCTTGAAATACACTGGCTGATTTAGTTCAGAAGTTTTTTCTATTGTCCAGTGTCTTTCTGCAGCTGTTTTTCCTTTTTCATCAGCATTAAGAAAGTTTAATGTTAATAAAGCATTATGTAATCTGTGTTTGGGTGTTTTGGTTCCTCCTGCCTGTTTATGGAGCATTTCTTTTAAAGTACGATTGGATCTCTCAACCACTGCTTGTCCTGTAGGATTGTGTGGTATACCAGTTATGTGCTTTATCTTGTAATACTCAAAAAAGTGTTTCACTTTGCTGGAGACATATGCTGGAGCATTATCAGTTTTTATTTGTGCAGGTATGCCCATAATGGCCATTACCTCTAATAGGTGTGTGACAACAGAATCAGCCTTTTCAGAGCTCAGAGCAGTGGCCCATTGAAACCCTGAAAATGTGTCTATAGTATGATGTACATATTTTACTTTTCCAAATTCTGCAAAATGAAACACATTCATTTGCCATAATTCATTCCTATTTATACCTTTAGGATTACTGCCTGGTGGTAAAGGAGTTTGGTTATAGAATGAGCAAGTAGGACATCCCCTCCCCCCCCTCCCCCTCCCCTTCACTTCCCTTCTCTTTCTGTGCCTTGCCTTGCCTGGACTTACAGTTCCTCGTATTGTGTTACCTTCCCTTCCTTAGCCTTCCTTTGCATTTTCTCTTCTTTTCCATTCACTTCCCTTTCCTCCCATTGCCTTGTCATGCCTACCATTGCCTTGCTTTCAATTCCCTTGCCTTACAGTTTTTCTTCCTTTCCCTTCCCTTATCTTCTCTTCCCTTCTCTTGCATTTCTTTTCCTTCCATTGCCTTCCCTTTCCTTTCTCTTCTCTTCCCTTAACTTCCCTTTCCTTCCCTTCCCTTATGTAATCTGTGTTTGGGTGTCTTGGCTTCCTGTATATGGAGCATTTCTTTTAAAGTACGATTGGATCTCTCAACTACTGCTTGTCCTGTAGGATTGTGTGGTATACCCATCATGTGCTTTATGTTATAATACTCAAAAAACTGTTTCAATTTGCTGGAGACGTATGCTGGAGCATTGTCAGTTTTTATTTGTGTAGGTGTGCCCATAATGGCCATTACCTCTAATAGGTGTGCGATAACAGAATCAGCCTTTTCAGAGCTCAGAGCAGTGGCCCATTGAAACCCTGAAAAATGTATCTATAGTATGATGCACGTATTTTAATTTTCCAAATTCTGCAAAGTGAAACACATCCATTTGCCATATTTCATTTCTATTTCTACCTTTAGGGTTACTGCCTTTTGGTAAAGGAGTTTTGTTATAGAATGAACAAGTAGGACATTTCCTTACTATTTCCTTAGCTTGTTGCCAAGTGATAGAAAAATCCTTTTTTTAAACCTTTGCTGTTCACATGGTGTTTCTTATGAAACCCCGAGGCTTCTAGCACACTTCCTATTAATAACTGATCAATTTCATCATTGCCTTGTGCTAGAGGACCTGGCAGACCCGTATGGGATTTTATGTGTGTTATATATATATAGGATTTGTCCTCTTTCTGATAGTATCTTCTAGCTGTATAAACAGTGAAGTTAATTTCGTATCATCAGGAATACATTCTGTAGTCTCAATGTGTAAGATGACTCTCTCTGCGTATTGAGAGTCAGTAACTATATTGAGGGGTTCTGTAAAATCCATAAGTACCATGAGAATGGCATACAATTCTGCCTTTTGTACAGAATTGTAAGGGCTTTGAACCACTTTACTTATTTTTCCTGATTTATATCCTGCCTTATCTGATTTGTTTGCATCGGTGTAGAATGTAGGAACTGCAGAAATAGGTGATTTCCTTAAAATGTGTGGAAGGATCCTGTAAGGAGTACGGTTTTCCGCCTGCCGCCTGGTTTTGTCCTGCTGCCGCGCCAGCCCCAATTAACACACAGAGACTCTGTGTTTGATATAATCCTGTTGGCCAGTTACTATTTTTTTTATCGGCTAGCTCTGTCTTAATTATTAACCCATTTCTACGTATTTCCACGTGGTCTTACCGAGAGTGGAGGCGTGGCGGTTCTGTTCTCTCCAGACTCCCCATGCTGACTCCTCCTTCCTATTTCCTCCTTGTTTCCTAGTCCCTCCTATCTTCCTTTCATATTGGCCAACAGTGCTTTATTCATTAATCAGTATGAGAAACATATACAGAATGACCTCTCCCATCATCTCCTCTTTTCTGTCTAAATAAAAAGAAGGGTTTTAACCTTAACATAGCAAAATATATCACACAACAGTTATCAAATAAGAATCACAGTTAACACTTTTAGTCCATTAACATTTAGCAAGATTTAAGAAACTATTCCATCATCTATCCTATCTTTGTGTGTCCAAAGTCTATGTAACTTATCTTTAATCCTAACTAAGGAAAACTTTAACCATAACTATTTGTCTTCAACTTCTTCAAAGACCACAGAAGGATTGTATATAAACTCTAGAAATGACAGAGACAACTCACTGTCTGGTTACCCGAAGTTCTTTTGTAATCTTCCATCTTTAGCCCATAGGCCATAGTGTGTCTGGCAGACTCTTCAGCAAAGCAGGAAACTTTAAACTGTCTTCTTGTATGGGCAGTTGGTCATTCACTTTCCTCTCTGTCCTGTAGACTGTCTGGCAGACTCTTCCATGAAGCAGGAACACTGTAGCAATGTCCATCTTGTATCAGCAGTCACTTTTCTGTGGGTCCTGCATGTCCAGTTTATACAGCATAACGTCAAACAGTCCAGACAAGAGCAGTATCTTGTCCAAATTGCTAGTCTTGCCATATTGAAAGCAAACTCCATAACTCGTTTCTTCAAGGTCCATCTTCCTTTCTGACGCAGGTGGCATCTCACTGTCAAGAAAAACCCTAAACCATTTTAAATGCCGTATTCTGTAGGTCTTTGAAAGGTTTGAAGAATTCCTATTTATCTTAAATGCATCTCTATGTATCTAGAAAACCTAACTCACCTAGCTATAAGTTTTTACTATTATAGGTAACTATCTAAAATTACATTCCTAAATGAGCTATATAAACACTATACCTAAACAAGAGAAATATACATATCACAAAATTGACCTTAAGTTTGTATGAATAAATGAAAATCCATTCAAAAACAAAGTATTCATATCTATACCATAATCTCCTTTTTACCTTTAAAAGGAATATTGGTTGTGATCATTAACCATTTATAACCAAACCCAGTTAAATAAAAACAAACATTTATAAACAATATTTGGGAATTTGGGCGTCATTCTTTCCAAACTACTTCCTGCTGGTAAAGGGCGCTGTCATGGTGGAATCCTGAGAAGACACAGAAATCCTGGTTGTAGTCTGCAAGGCTGCCTTGTTTAAGCTGTTTTGAATGTTGGATCACCAGAAACTCTGTTTCAGGGGGTCTGGCTTGATCAAACCACATTAGTCTGGAAGGAATCCACAGCCTTTTATTTTCTGTAGAAACAAAAATAGAAATCCTTTCCCCCAGTAACTTGTCCTTGAACTTAAATTTTTGAATCAAAGTATTCTTAAAATATATAAGTTGAATTAATCCAACAGTATTTTCTTTAACAGTTGTTTCCTCAGCAGTCAAATGATATAAAGACAATATAATGCCATACAGTATACAGATTTTTTTCCATCTTTACGTGGCTTTTTCATTACTCTGTTTTTTTTTTTTTTTTTACTTTTTAGTTTTTGAGACAGGGTTTCTCTGTGTAACTCTTATCTGTCCTGGAATTTACTCTGCATACCAGGTTTACTTGGCATCACAGAGATCTGCTTGCCTCTGTCTCCGGAATGCTGGGATTAAAGGCTTGTGCTACCACACCCAGCTGTTCTCTGTCTTTTTAAAACCATTTTTTTTTATTTTCTCCCAAGCCTATGTATTTTTTAAAACACACTGTGAACCTTTAGCTTTTACTTAATGTGAATCTGTCTTTACTGTAAATCTTTATCTTTTTGTAACAGATAGTCTTTATCTGTTAAACAACAACATTGTCAAAATGAAAGTCTTTGTTGTTTCTGCCGCGGTTTATAAAAGATGGTGGTGGCTATTTTACCGCCAGCACTGAAAGCTGTGCTCACTGCCTTGGTCTGCATGCTGCCGACTTGGAGATGTGGTCACTGCCATTGCCAGCTCTGATACACACAAATAAATTGTTAGCAGTGCTTTTTTAAAGCCATGCAGTTTTTTGTCTGGCTTGATCAAACCACATTAGCGGGTGGAAAACCGTACTCCTTACAGGATCCAAATCGGTTTCTTTATAAATTTGATTCTTTCACTTTTGGTATAATTGTTGCTAATCATTCCCAAAAAATTACAGTGTGCTCAATATTCATTATCTTTCCATAAGGAGGAAATTTCCTCATTAGTTAAAGGTAGTATAATTTCTGCTGGGTCCCTTCCTGTTAGCTGAGGAAGTCTTAATTTAACTTTTATAATCAAGTCAGAGATCTTTTCTATATATGTTTTCAGTTTTTTATTCTGTTTATGTGGTAGGAATATCCATTCTAATATGATATATTCTCTCTGCATCAAAGGATATTCTCTAGATGGTAATATAACCAGAATACAGTCTAGGTTTGGATCCACACGGTCCACATGTGCTTCTAGTATCCTCTTTTCTACCCATTCTAATTCCTTTTCAGCTTCAGCTGATAGTATTCGTGGACTATTTAAGTCCTTATCTCCTTTTAGGGCCATTTTCAAGTTTTTCAAATCATGTCCTTCTACTCCAGTTATGGTTTGCAGTTGAGAAATCTCTCCTAGTAATTTTTGAAGATCATTAAGAGTCTGGTAGCGATCTCTTCTGATCTGTACTTTTTGTGGTCTAATTTTCTGTAGACCTATTTTATATCCTAAGTAGTTGATAGACTCTCCTTTTTGTATTTTTTCAGGTGCAATTTGTAATCCCCAGCGAGGTAAAACTTCCTTTACTTTCTCAAACATTTTTTCTAATATTTCTCCTTTAGAGTCAGCTAACAATATATCATCCATGTAATGATAGATTATGGATTGTGGAAACTGTTTACGAATTATTTCTAACGGTTTTTGTACGAAATATTGGCACAGGGTGGGGCTATTTAGCATTCCCTGTGGCAAAACCTTCCATTGATATCTCTTCACCGGTTGAGAATTATTATAATTAGGTACCGTGAAGGCAAATTTCTCTTTGTCTTGTTCTTGTAAAGGTATAGTGAAGAAGCAATCCTTTAAATCAATAACTATAATAGGCCATTCTTTGGGTATCAAAGAAGGCAGGGGCATTCCAGGCTGTAGAGAGCCCATTGGCTGGATAACTTTATTGATGGCTCTCAGGTCTGTAAGCATTCTCCATTTACCAGATTTCTTTTTGATCACAAATACAGGAGAATTTCAAGGGCTGGTTGATTCCTCAATATGTCCAGCATTTAGCTGTTCCTGAACCAGGCTTTCTAAAGCTTCTAACTTCTCAGAGGTCATAGGCCATTGTCCTACCCAGACAGGTTCCTCTGTTAGCCATTTTAAAGGTAGGGCTTTTGGTTCCTCTGTTTGTTCAGTATTTGTATTTTGTTTTTGTACTGCCTGGATATTTGGTCTCTGTCTTGTATAGTACTTAACAGTATTCTTTCCACAATCATGAGGTCGTCTATGGTTCCTATCTAATACAGGAGGAATGTTAATCTGTGTATTCCATTGCTGTAATAGATCACGACCCCATAAATTTATCATTACATCAGCCACATATGGTCTCAACCTCCCTCTCTGTCCTTCTGGTCCTATACAGTCAATCCATCTCGTGCTTTGTTTTACCTGAGCCAGGGTTCCAATCCCTAAGAATTGAACATTTACCTCAAGCAGGGGCCATCTTTGAGGCCAAGATTTATTAGATATGATAGTTACATCAGCTCCTGTGTCCAGCAGACCCTCAAACAGTCTATTATTCATCTTAACTATCAATCTAGGCCTATGACTATTTATAGCAGTTTGCCAAAATATACGTTTTTCATTTCCTTCTGTCATGTTTGATTCAACTTCCGTCACTAGTTCGTCATCCAGAGCAGTATGAGTTTTTATAATAGGCACAGAATTTTCTAAAGTCCGTGGGGGGTGTCTTCCCCTGTGGCCGGGGGTGTTCGCGCCACCCGCGCGGCGGGGCCCGGGGGGGGCCCCCAAGGAGTTTCCCGATGGTAAAGGGTTTCCTTGCTTGTCTCTGGTCGATCTACACTCATTTGTCCAGTGTCTGCCTTTGCCACACCTTCTACATAACCCAGGAGGCTGAGGCCTTCTGTTTGATTCATTCCTGGGGGTGTTACTTCTAGGGAAGCTTTGCCTACAATTTCTTTTTAGATGTCCTATCTTACCACAGTTATAACATCTGACATTATGGTATCTTTTCAAACCTTTGGGGATGGCTTCTCCTACCCAAGCTTCTAAGTCACCATAGTAAGGAACTCTGTTATCTTGATATCTTCTCTGACCTTTAGATATGGCTTCTCCTATCCATGCTTCAGTCTTATTGTCATTATACTCAATGTTGCCTGTATATAGGACCCATTCATCCAAGGGTGCTGATCGCATTTTTAAAGGCCAAAGCACCTGTTTGCATTGAGGATTCACATTCGTATAAGCTAAAGATTCTATGAGTATTCGCCTAGCATCTATGTCTGCTATCTCTAATTGTACTGCCCTAGATAATCTTTCTAGAAAGATACTAAAACGTTCTCTAGGTCCTTGCTTTATCTTGGTATAGGGTTCTATCCTCTCTCCTAATTTATGAACCTTATCCCAAGCATTCAAAGCTGCTGTACCGCATAGAGACAAGATGTGTTCATCATAGGCAGCTTGGGTTTCTGGGTCAGCATAGAGACCCTCACCAAGAATTTTATCTTGGGGAGCTTTATAACCTTTCTTTAAGCCCTGAAGTTCAAGAGCTTTTGCTTCCTCTCTCCATAAAGCCCTCCATTCTATTTGAGAGGCGCTTTCAAGGACAGCTGATATTGATCCCAATCCTTAGGGGTTACCTTGTTATTCCATGCCCATGATTCTATTAATTGCTTCACATAAGGTGAGTGCATGCCATAAGAGACTACTGCTTCCTTTATACCTTTTAAATCTTTCATACGTATTGGTTCCCACTGATATGCAACGACACCTTTTGGATGTTTCTTCGTTGCTGGCTTTTTATGAATAGATACAGGGAAAGCTCCCCTGACCCTAAATGGTGTGGAAAATTTTAAATCTTTTTCATGCCCTGTTACCTGTAGTTCTTCTTCTGATGTATCAGACTGAAGGTCTTCTAAAGCCTGAAATCTATTCACCATTGTTTCTTTGAGTGTCTGAACTTCTTGAATCAAATAACTTTCTAGAGACTTCATTGCATCAGTCAGTTTCTTACTTTCTCCAACTACAAATGATTCCATGTTTTTAATCTTATCATCCTTAGATATTATCTGAATGGCGTGTAAACTGTCTTTCAGAAACAATGTTCTATCTGCTAGCTTGCCATTATCCTCAGACATGGAAGAGATTCTGTCATCTAGTCTTTCTATCTGATGTTCCAGTTTTTTAAACTTATTAGTAGCTTCTTCCGACCAGGAGTGGGCTGTTTCTGCTAGTTTGTTAATGCATTGCATTGTTTCTGTTCTGGTTATTGAAGTATCTGACATTAAACAAATTATACCTTTCAGCTCGCCAACGCCATCTTCAATATTCTGAATCTTTCTTTCTATATTTTCTATGCTTTGAATTCTATCATTTTCAATGTTTTGAATCCTTGTCTCTATGCTTTGAATTCTATCATTTTCAATGTTTCGAATCTTTGTCTCTATGTTTTGAATTCCATCATTTTCAATGTTTTGAATCCTTGTTTCTATGCTTTGAATTCTATCATTTTCAATGTTTCGAATCTTTGTTACTAAGTCTCCCATGGTTTGTACAAGTTCCTTATTGTTTGTTGTAATCTCAAACCATTTCTTTAAGAATATCATGTTAATGATGAAACCCATTGCTATTACAAAATAAAAGTATATATTGGTCCAGTCATAAGTTTCTTCTGCTAAAATCCCTTCTACATATGAAGTAAAATAATTCCTAAAGTTCTGCATAGTAAAATTATCTGCCATAGTTATAGAACAATTTATTTCAGATTTTATATCAGCTTAAATTGCAAAGGATGTTACAATTACCTTAGGTGTAATTCTGTTGTCCTGGAACTTTGATGCTTTTAGTTGTATATCTCAGCTTGTGGTAGCTACGCCTGGAGGTGTGTCATCAAATAGCGCCTAGCTGCCGAGGCTCGTCTGATCCCGGTTCCTGTAAAAAGTTCTTAACAAACTATGGCAAGCAGAATTTTGTTAAAAGGGGACTTTTGGAGTTACTTGTAACACAAGACGAAACGCGTGCAAGCCGGGCGGGTGCCGCCGGGGGGGTGCCGCTGGGTGGGTGCCGCCGGGCGGGTGCCGCCGAGAGGCTCTGCGCGAATGCAAAGTCCCGTGCGGAAATGGGCAAAAAATGTTAAGTGGTAAGTGCCTTCTCAGGTCTGCTTTAGCGGCAAAGATCTCCTTTGCAGTAAGGAAGAGGCAAATGTCCCAAAGCTGTGGTGAGTCCACCTGGTTAAACCCTGCCTGTTGGGGAAGGTGGGGGGGGGGGCGGCTTCTGCCGCCTGGGGGCAAAACCCAGGTAAATCCCACTCCTGACACCAGATATTGCGGTAAATAAGGATCAGGATAAACAAATAGGCCGAATAGATGTTTATTCAGGGAGAAATAACTTACAACCTAGACAGATGAACACCAGGAAATTCAACCCGATCCTCTCCTGTCCGAGTCACGCCAGCAAGAGAGCGCCTTCCTGGCCCCCTCCGACCTCCTTCCTCAGGTCACCTCCGCCCATCGCTCCACCCCCCAATGGGCGTGGTCAGTGCTACAGAAGGACTACCTCACTACACATGTAGGCCTCTGACTCAGCATACAGCACTAAGAAACTCCAGATCTCCTGGACTCCTGGAGCCTAGGGCCAAAACTGAACATAAAGAAATTCCAGACCCTCCCTAGCCTCCTAGATACTTGGTCCCTGGGAACAGTTTGGCCACTAAAGAAACTCCAGGGGAGACCAAAACCTCCCCTGCAGTCTTCACGATACAGTTCTGAAAACTACTGGTATCCATGTACAACAGGCTACCTGCAAGTAACAAGATAAAGCACTGACCTCTTAGCACTGACCAATGAGAATAATTGGTGCACAGGTATTTCATGCCAAAATATGACTTTGAGAAATTCCCCTGTTTCCCAAATGTCAACTAATCAGAAGCCAACCCACACCTACTGATATAATCCTGTGATTTTTGCCTTTAAAAACAGGACAGTAGACACGGAACTCACTTCCTCTGGTGGCTGCTACATCAGCCAGCTAGGTGAGGTCCCTGTCATGGTTGGATGAACAATACACATTATGTATTTGCATCAGTGGTCCTGTCTCCCTGGTGGTCTGTTTGGGGGTCTTTGTAACTTAGGCACAACACTTATAATGACTTAAGATAGACAGGAAAACAGGGAAAAGGTTATGAAAACCATTTGATAATAAAAGAGACATAAATGGATGCCATCAATGTCTCTGTGCACCAGTGGCAACACTCATTTGTTTTGCTTCATCAGTTAATGGTATGCTTTAAAAGTCAGCCAAGACACAAAGGAACCATGACAGAAAGTCTTTGCTAGCTACAACAATTTTAAATTCTTTTATAAACTCACACCTGTAATCCAAACATGCAGGAGACTTAAGAAGGTAGGTTGCTATGGGTTCCAGGCCAACCAGGGTTACACAGTTTCAGGCCAGCAAGAGTTCATACAGTAAGACTATTTCAAAAGGTGTCCATACCCTTAAAAGAGGTATCATACATACACATACTCTGCTTCATATACTGGAGTAATTCACAAGATATGCACTAGTAGGACTACCCTGGAAAGAGATGACAAGGCTAGGGAAGGTCCACGAAGTCTTACCTGCACTTCCAGCTTTATTTACAAAATAGAGACAAGGTTTTTTTTAATTATTATTTCTTCAGGTAGTTATAGAAAAAGAATTAGCAAACACTTCATTTATTCTGACTTTTACTGACTTGGAAGTCTATAAACAAGTGACTTTGGTTTGGCTGTAAGTTTCATGCCAATACTTTTTTTTAAGAATAGACCAAGACAAAATTGTGAAATTGGTTGATTTTAACTATAATTTTATAAATTTGTTAACCTTCTACATAAATTAAAACCATAAAAATTCACAGAAATAGGTTATATCCCAATACAGTGGTTAACATTACTAATGGACCTAGATGGGAGGACCACAGATTCATCTTCCTTCTTTTATATAGGGTTTCCTCATTCTCTCTGTTTCTTTGTTTTTTTGAGAGAGGGTTTCTCTTTGGCTTTGGAAGCTGTGCGGCAACTAGCTCTCCTAGACCAGGCTGGCCTCAAACTCAGTGATCTGCCTGTCTCTGCCTTTTGAGTGCTGGCATTAAAGGCAGGCATCACCACTGCCCAGCTCTTACTCTCTCTCTCTCTTTCTCTCTCCCTTTCTCCTTCTCCCCCTCCCTCTCATGCACCAGCTTTTTTGAGGAGTCACACACATACACACATATAGTAGGCTGGCCTCTAACTGGCTATGTTCCTGAGGGTAGCCTTGAATTTGTGATGCTCCTGCTGCCACCTTTAATTCTTTTAATGTGCTTTCTTTTCAAATGAAAAACTTAAATGCCATAACTTAATTTTTATATTAATTTCTTTTTCGTATTTAGAATCTATTTTACATATCAATACCCTTGTTTCCTCTCCCATTCTCCCATAGCCCCCACCAACCCCTTCAACACACCCCCTACCCATACACAAAGATAGTGAGGCATTCCATGGGGGATCCTCAAAGTCTGTCACATCACTTGGGGGAGAGCCTAGGCCCTCCTCCATGTATCTGGGGTGAAATAGTATCCTTCCATAGGGAATGGGCTCCCAAAGTCCATTTGTACAGTAGGGATAAATACTGGTTCTGTTGTTAGAAGTCCCATAGACTGCCAAAGCTTCATAACTGGCACCCCCATTCAGAGGGATCGGTACAGTCTGATGTTGGTTCCCCAGCTTGGCAACAAGGGTCCCAATTTAAGTGCCTTTCACTCATCTTACATTCATCTATTGAGAATTCTCTATTTAGCTCTGTACCCCACCTTTAAATTGGGTTATATGGTGTTTTGGTGACTAGCTTCTTGAGTTCTTTGTATATTTTGGAGATGAGTCCTCTGTCAGATGTGAGGTTGGTGAATGTCTTTTCCCATTTTGTGTTGTTGACTATGTCCTCTGCCCTACAGAATCTTCTCAGTTTTAGGCGGTCCCATTTATTGTTGATCTCAGTGTCTGTACTACTGGTGTTACATTCAGGCAGTGGTCTCCTGTGCCAATTAGTTCAAGGGTACTTGCCATTTTCTGATCTAACAGTTTCCATGTGGTTGGATTTATGTTGAGGTCTTTGTTCCATTTGGACTAAAGTTTTGTGCATGGGGATAGATATGGTTCCATTTGCACTCAGCATACAGTAATGCCAGCACAATTTATTGAAGATACTTTCCTTTTTTCATTGTATACTTTTAGCTTTTTTGTCAAAAATCGGGTGTTCATAGGCGTGTGGGTTAATATCAGGATTTTCAATTCCATTGGTCTATCTCTCTCAGTTTTTGTGCCAATACTATTTTCATTATTGTAGCTCTATAGTAGAGCTTAAAGTCGGTAATGGTGATGTTTCCGGAAGTTTCTTTATTGCACATGGTTGTTTTGGGTATTCCGCCTCCCCCCCCCCACATAGTCAAGTATTATTCTTTCAAGGTCAGTGAAAAATTGTGCTGGGATTTTGATGGGGATTGTATTGAGTGTGTAGATTGCTTTTGCTAAGATTGCCATCTTTACTATGTTGATCCTACCTTTACAAGAGCATGGGAGATCTTTCCATTTTCTGGTATCTTCTTGAATTTCTGTCTTTAAAGCTCAATGCCTTTGTCATACATGTCTTTCCCTTGTTTGGTTAGCATTACCACAAGATATTTCTTGTTCTTTGTGGCTATTGTGAAAGGTGATGTTTCTCTGATTTCTTTTTCAGCCCATTTATCATCTCTATATAGGAGGCCTACTGATTTTTTTTTTTTTTTTGAGTTAATCTTAAGGTGCTTGTCAGCTTAACCTGGTAGAACTTTTCACGCCACTTATGTAAACTATTATAGCATCTGCAAATAGTGACAGTTTGACTTCTTCCTTTCCAATTTCTATACCCTTGATCTCCTTTTGTTATCTTATTGCTTTAGAACTTCAAGTACAGTATTGAAGAGATATGGAGAAAATGGACATCCTTGTCTTGTTCCTGATTTTAGAGGAATTGTGTTGAATTTCTCTCCATTTAGTTTGATTTTGGTTGTTGGCTTGCTACATATTACCTTTATTATGTTTAGGTATGTTCCAGTTATCCCTCATCTCTTCAGGTTACCTTTATCATGAAGTGGTGTTAGATTTTGTCAAAGGCTTTTTCAGCATGTAGGGAGATGATCATGTGGTTTTTCTTTTTCAGTTTATTTATATGGTGGATTACATTGACAGATTTTCATATGTTGAACCATTCCTGCATCTGTGCGATGAAGCCTACTTGATCATGGTGGATGACTTCTGTGATGTTCTTGGATATGATTTCCCATTATTTTATTGAGAATTTTTGCATCAATGTTCATGAGGGATATTGGCCTCAATTTCTTTTCTAATTGGGTCTTTGTGTGCTTTGGATATCACGGTAATTGCAGCCTCGTAAAAAGAGTGTGGCCATGACCCTACTGCTTCTATTGTGTGAAACGATTTACAGTGTATTGCTATTCACTTTTCTTTGTATTTCTGGTAGAATTCTGCACTGAAACCATCTGGGCCTGGGCTATTTTTGTTTGGGAAACTTTTGATGACTGCTTCTATTTCATTAGGGGTTATACATCTATTTAAATTGTTTATCTGCTCTTGATTTCATTTTGGTAGGTGATATCTATTCAGAAAATTTCCAATAAAATATCCAATTTTGTGGAGTACAGATTTTCAAAATATAACCTGACAATTCTCTGGATTTCTTCAGTGTCCATTGTTATGGCCCCATTTTTTATTTCTAATTTTGTTAATTTCCACGTTCTCTCTCTGCCTTTTGGTTAGTTTGGATAAGGGTTTATCTAGATGATTTTCTCCAAGAACCAACTCTTTGTTTCTTCGATTCTTTGTATTTTCTTTGTTTCTACTTTACTGATTTCAGCCCTCAATTGATTATTTCCTGTCTTCTATTCCTGCAGGCTGAGTTTGCTTCATTTTGGTCTAAAGCTTTCACTTGTGCTCTTCAAAGTGTCCCATAATTTTGGATATGTTGTGTCTTCAATCTCATTGAATTCTAGGAAGTCTTTAATTTCTTTCTTATTTCTTCCTTGACCTGGGAGTGATGCAATTGAGCACTGTTCAATTTCCATGAGTTTGTAGGCTTTCTGCAATTGGTGTTGTTGAATTCTAACTTCAAACCATCTGTTTGATACAATGATTAATCAGTGATCTGTTAAGATACAGTGGATTAGTCCCCCCCCACCTTTTTTTTGTTTGTTTGTTTCTATTGACGTTTGCTATGTTTCCTAGTAAGTGGCCGATTTTAGGTTAGATTCCATGTGGTGCAGAGTAGAAGGTATATTCTTTTTGTTTGGATGGAATGTTCTATAGGTGTGAATTAAATCCAATTGGGTCATAACTTCTGTTCGTGCTTTTGTTTCTTTGTTAAGTTACTGTCTGGTAGTCCTGTCCAGTGATGAGAGTGGTGTGTTGAATTCTCCCACTATATGTGTGTGTAGTTTTATTTGTGACTTGAGATTTGTAATGTTTCTTTTTATGAATGTGGGTGCCTTAGTATTGGGGCATAGATGTTCAGAATTGAGACTTCATCGTGATGGATTTTCCTGTGATGAATATGAATGACCTCCTTTATTTCTTTTGATTGACTATAGTTTGAAGTCTAATTTTTTAGATATTAGAATAGTATTCTGGGTGGGAAAACAGGTATATCAGAGATGGCACTAGATGATCTACCCAACCACAGGTTGCTGGCAAGAGATGAAGTTCTGCCTCCTGTAGAAACCACCATGTGCAGAATATTATTACAGGAATACCCTAATACCTCCCTCTCAAGACCAGTTTTCAGTCTCAGACAACTGTTTTGATGATGTTTGATTTTTCTTGACTCAAGGTTTACATAAAACAATGGTTAAAAACACAATGTAGGACTCTGAGGTTTTCATTAAATCAGTCACGTAAAAGTTCAACCAGATATTAAGAAGGAAAACTATTGTATTAATAGAATATTATTGGCTATTACTGATTCATAGGAACAAAGCTGTCCTTTTATTCTAGAGCTGAATAAAGCCTGATTGTGCTATTTAACACCAAATAACTGAAATGTGCCCATTTCTTTCTCTAAAGGTGCTTCTTACCGATGCTCCTTTGAGGTCTCCTTATTAATATTCTGAGTAAGTACAATACTTCTGAAAATTATATAATTTTTAGAATATAACTTAATTAAGAAATGAAAACAGATTATGAACACATAGGAAAATTTCTTTTTTTTTTTATAAACACAGGATATTAGGAACTAACTGAAATAATAACAATGGTAAGTGACTCAAAGCATAGTCATTACATATTCTTCCTAGAAAGTTTATGGCTTCCATCCTTAGCTTCAAATACAGATGAACAAAAATGTTAAAGGGAAAGATGTCACAACCAGTACCATGGCAGCATAAAGGAGAAAATGGTCAGTTAAGCAAATACTACACAACAAAGTACACTGGAGAAAAAACTGAGTGAGGCAAGCTGAGTAAAGTTCACAATACTGGGGAGGAAGGGAAGTTGGAGGCCCAGTTTTAAACATTCCCATCTTTTGTGACTAAACAGAATTGAAAATTTAGCTGTCAGGTGGCCTCATTAATTTCTCCATCACGAATAGCTGCTGGTTCTGGAATTTCATTCATCTTCAAAACCTCTTCATAGAGCAAATAGTTCTGCAGACTTCTTGGTAGTGGCAACTGATGGATGAAACTGTCAGAACAATGGTGTTCTGCTTTTAGCATAGCCCAAATTTCCAAACGACAGAGATGGGCCAGGCTTGGAACACAGGCTGGAGAAAGAAATTAACAAAATGTTAACTGACAGTGGACTGAACAAAAGAATATGAACCTGAGTTTGGACTTCATAAGCCATAGACAGGGGTTTCAGTGGGGTTTTCTGGCTAACAACCTACCTCCAGATTCAGTGAGAAACCCTGTATGAAAATAATAAGGCAGACAGTGATAGACTCTCCTTCTCTGGTCTCCGCATATGCACACAATCATGAGTTCAAACACAAACACACTATCAATACACAAAAGTAAGCAACCAATCCATCTTTGTATAATAAAAGAGAAATAGTGTATTGCTTAGTGTTGTTTTCAAAGAAGACTATTGGGCCTGGGTGATAATGTGAAACTTTCACTTATTTTCCTTACCTGATTACTTTCCCTTCAACTGGTCACACACTCCGAGTCACATGCAGGTTCATAAAAGAGAAATGTTTAAATTCTTAGGATCTGATGATATATAACACTTAAGAAAACTCATGACAGAAACTGATCCTTCCCTCTTAGTCTGTTTCATTGGAAAGTGTCTTGGAACCTAACACATGAAGTAAATGGATGATATGAAGCCTCAACATTACCTCTTTGCATCTATGACATAAAATGAAATTTAAAGGGCTAGGAAGATGGATCAAGAGCTTAAGTGTGCTAGTTGCTCTTCCAAAGGAACCAGGTTCAATTTGTAGCACCAACACAATGGTTCACAACTAATTCTAGCTCCAATTTCAGGGGATCCAATACTCTTTTCTGGTTCCATGGGCACCAGGCATACATGTGGCATACATACATATATGCATGAAAAACATCCACACTTAGTGAAATAATATTATTTAATAATGAAATTTCCAAAATGGCACAGAAAGGGGAGATTAATTGAATGTCCTCTATGACACATGCCCATGCATTTCACGGATATTCTAGTTTTGTATTATTTATTTAGGGCTAAACATGCACATACACCTACAGTATCTATCTATCTATCTATCTATCTATCTATCTATCTATCTATCTACCTACCTATCATTTATGTTTCTTAGAACACATTTTACCACTGATCTGCTCTGCACCTTATATAAATTACCATAGTATAGTAAGATAGGAAAACAGACTACTAAAAAGAAGTTTCAGAAAAATTTCCAGTCGTAGAGAGTCAAAATGGGACTGGAAAAGGATAAAGAGATGCACAGAAAGTAGAAGGAAAGGACTTTGACTGTGGCCATTCTTTTTGAAGCAACAGAAAAGATGCTCTCTTTTTTATCGAGATGCCGGTGAAGAGAAATTAACTAGTCACTCCACAACCTATCTTGCAAGTTTTCACCCAACCTACATTTGGGGTTGGGCCCACTACTCAGGTGAGTGTTTGTCCAGAGCTTAGGTCCAACACCCCCATCCTCTCCTTGGAACTCCCCAAGTCAGACATGCCCATACTGGACCTGGCCCTCCACACAGGACCATCTGGAGCCTGCCCTTACCTGACCTTTGGGCCACTATGCCTGCCTTCTGCAGAGTGCTTCAGACCATCCAGAGCCTGCCATCCCCACATCATTGTCCCTGCTGTGGTCTCTGCTTGAGAGACCTCAATGAAAGCTCAGAGCATCCAGAGTTATTGACATCAAGTCTTGACCCACATACACTTATTGGGAGAAGAGGGTAAAGTAAGAGATCCCAACTGAATCCACTGAAAGAAGCTATGGGAATACAGCAATAAAAGGAAACACTCAACAATTGAAAGACCAGTATGACACCAGCAGAATATAGGGACTCTACACCAACTAGATAGGAACACACCAAAGCAGATAAAACAGAAGGGCATGACCTAAAAAATAACATTATGAAAATGATAGAGGACCTCAAAAATGATATGAGAAAATTGCTTAAAGAAATGTAAGAAAAAAAACAAACAAAAATTGAAAGAAATAGAGAAAAAGACCAAGCAAAAAATGCAAGAAATGAACAAATCTCTTAAAGAAAGTAAGGAAAACCAAGGGAAAAAAAAATCAAACAATGCAAGAAATGAACAAATCTCTTAAAGAAAGTAAACAGATGAAGGAAACAATTCAAACAGTTCAAGACCTGAAAACTGAAATAGAGATGATAAAGAAACACAAACGGAGGGAATGCTGGAAATAGAAAAACTGAGTAATTGATCAGGAACTACAGATGCAAGTATAACCAACAAAATACAAGAGATTGAAGGGAGAATCTCCAGCTCTAAAGAAAAACTAGAAGAAATAGATTCAACAACCAAAGAAAATCTTAAATCCAATAAATCCTTAACACAAAACATCCAGGAAATGTGGGACACCATGAACAGACCAAACCTAAGAATAATAGGCATAGAAGGCATAGAAGGCAAAGAAGCCCAGCTCAAAGGTGCAGAAAAGATATTCAACAAAATCATTGAAGAAAACTTTCCTAATCTGAAGAAGGACATGCCTATGAAAGTACAAGAAGCCTACTGAACACCAAATAGACTGAACCAAAGAAAGGTCCCCTCACCACATAATAATCAAAACATACAGAATAAAGAAAGAATATTAAGGGCAGTGAAGGAAAAAGGCCAGGTAACATATAAAGGCAGACCTATCAAAATTAACTTGAGAAAAGGTCCTGGATAGATGTTCTACAAACATTAGGAGTCCACAGATGCCAGCCCAAGCTACTATAACCAGAAAACTCTCAAGCACTATAGGTTGAGAAAATATGACAAAACCAGATTTTCACAATACATATCCACAAATCCAGCTCTACAGAAAGTTCTGGAAGGAAAACTCCAACCCAAGGAAGTTAACTACACTCACAAAATCATAGCCAATAGATAATCCCACTTAACAAGGACCTAATAGAAAAGCAGGGCAAATATACTCACAACACCACTGCCAACAACAAATCTAAAACAAACAAGAATAAACAATCAATGATCCTTATTTTCCTTTAATATTAATGGTCTTATCTCACCTATAAAAAGACACAGGTTAACAATTTGAGCAATATGGGAGAGGCCAACTTAAATGCCTTTTCCTGATAATGAGAGGATAACTACCTTATATGTCATCCTAGAGCCCTCATCTCATAGCTGATGGAAAACAGAAGCAGACACCCACAACTAAATGCTGAGCTGAACTCCTCAAATCCAGCTGTAGAAAGGGAGGAATAATGAGAAAAGGAGTCAAGAAACCCACAGAGTTGGGGAGGGGACCATGGACCCCGACTGATAGCTGGGAAACCAGCACAGGACCGACCCAGACTCCCTGAACGTGGGTCTCAGTTAGAAGGCCTGGGCAGTCTATGGCACCTGTGACAGTGGAAACAGGATGTATCCCTGGTGCACAAAATGAATTTGGGAGCACATTCCCCAAGGAGGGATACTCATTTTGCAGGAGGAAGGGCCTAGGGCCTAACGAAAATGACTTAACAGATTGTGATGATCCCTCTTGGAAGGCCTCCTCCTCTCTTTTGAGTGGATAGGGAATGTCATAGGTGGGAGGTTCAATAGGGTCATGGGAGCATGGGAGGAAGAGGAAACTGGGATAAATATGTAAAATAAGAAAAAATAATATTTAAAAAGTAAAACAAAACAACTACATTTGGAGGCTGGAAAAATGGATCAGAGGTTAAGAGTACTGACCACTCTTCCAGAAATTCTCAGTTTCATTCCCAGCAACCATATGGTGGCTCACAACCATCTATAATGTGATTTTGGTACCTTCTTCTGGCATATAATATTATATGTAATATACATACTATATACATAATAAACGAATCTTAAAAAACAAACAAACAAACAAACTGTATTTGGAGGCAGCAGAAAGGGGCAGATCCAGAGGGACATAGCCCTCTGTCTGATAATTGGTTATCTGCCAGTTACCAGCCGAAACAGCAGTGAATTCAGATATAGCCTCTGCTGTCAGGGGAAAAACAACATTTTGACACTCCAATGAGTGGCACAACCACAAGAATGGAGAGTTCACATTAGCCAGCTGCTGCCACTCACGGGGACTCTGGAAAGTTGACTTATACTTGTAAATCTGAGGAGGTGCTCCAGCCCACTACCAAGCTGAGAAGTCAGCAGATTTGGTGAGACATCTGTGAAGGAAGAGAGTTAAGTAATATTAAAAAGAAGAATGATCCCCACATTAAGGATGGAAAATGTCACAATGCAGATTGCTAGAATGTTGTATACTGCTACTATGGATAACTTGATAATGAAAATAGTAAATAATGGGATAAATGACTTAGCTGGAATTGACATAATGCTGATTATAATTATCAATAATCTGGTAATTCATATGTCATTCTTAATAGCCAAAGTGGTTTCTTTTGCCAAATATAAAAAGCGATCTGATAATCGTGCCAAATATGAAAAGTTGACTAAGAAGGAACACATGATTGACCCCCATCGCCGGGCCCCTGCCTGAGGCAAGACCTCCTAGAGAGTGTGGACCACACAGAGATACAGACATAGAACTCCTGACCCACCTAAGACCACCAGGGGAGTAGACAGAGAGACCCCATCTGCACCCACTGGAAGAAGCGACGAGAAGATAGCAATACAAGAAAACACCTAACAGTAGAAAGACAAGCATGACACCACCAGAATCTAGGGATTCTACACCAACTAGACCTGAACACACCAAAGCAGATGAAGCAGAAGAGAATGACTTAAAAAATATCTTCAAAAAAGTGATGTGAGAAAATCCCTTAAAGAAATGGAAGAAAAAAAGAGAAACAAACAAAAAATAGGAAGAAATGAACAAATTTCTTAAAGAAAGTAAGGAAAGCCAAGAAAAAACAATCAAACAGATGAAGTGCCACAGTAGCCCCAGTGGGGACAGTGTAGCAATGGCTGAGAAGAATCTCGAATGGCTACCTGTCCAGAGGTTCACACTGCACTTGGTTACACCTCTTGGGCAGAAGTGGCAACGTCCCTGCAGGTGCTTGCTTAGCTGGCTGATTGGAATGGGTGCTGGGTGTATTTTGTGCTATGATAACAATAATGCTTTTGATCATGGGTGTTTTGGCCTGTAGCTCTACTGTTAGTTCAGAGAAGCCTGGAGAACACTTAGATATAGTTTCAGGAACTGAAAGAGATGCAGACTAGCCATCAGCAGATGGATGTTGTCCTCTGTGCCCTCAATTACAAAGCCCACATCGCCAGTTGAAACTCCAGGTGTCAGCCCAAGGCCTGATAAATTAATAGAGTTGAAGCTGTAGGAACTTGTCCGCAATATAACCCTGCCTGAAAATAGCCCACCCGCAGCAAAGCTGCTGTGGGATTTATTACAAAACTCTGACTTGGGATCTAGGGGTTCTTAAAACTGTGTTCTTAAAAGTTTACTGATCAGAGACAATGATTATCCTCTAAAATCAGTAAAACAGTACAAGAGTTCTTATCAATGATGTTAAAAGTTTACTGATCAAAGACAATGACTATCCTCTAAAATCAGTAAAACAGTATAAGAGTTCTTATCAATGCTGTTAGAAGTTTACTGATCAGAGACAATGGCTTTTCTCTAAACTCAGTAAACCAAATCTCTGGTACACTGACCACAGGCAGGCCAAAATAGAAAGAGGTTTCTGGTTATGCACTTACTTAGATGTTTTTATGATCTCATGCTTCAAGGGAATTGCTGACATTTCTTTAGAATGTCTGTAAAATTTTAAACTGTGGCCAAAGATCTGTTCCTCAAACTTTATGCATAAACCCCCAATATTCTGAAGTAAAAATCGCAGCAGTTGCAAACATCCTCAAGTGTGTTTGTGTCTGTCACGCCGAACCCACTTCTGACCTGGTCATCTGAGTTTTGGTCTCCATGCAGACCTGTTGCCCATGAGCAGTCTGCGGCAATGAAGGACAATTCAAACAGTTCAAGACTTGAAAACTGAAATAGAGACAATAAAGAAAACACAAACTGAGGGAATGCTGAAAAAATAGAAAAACTGGGCAAACGATTGAAACCTACAGACACAAGCATAACCAACAGAACACAAGAGATGGAAGACAGAATTTCAGGCACTGAAGATAAACTAGAAGAAATAGATGCATCGACCAAAGAAAATCTTAAATCCAACAAATCCTTAACACAAAACATCTAGGAAATGAACACTGGGAAAAGGCCAAACCTAAGAATAATAGGCATAGAAGAAGATGAAGAAGGCCCAGTTCAAAGGTGCCGAAAACATACTCAACAAAATCATTGAAGAAAACTTTCCCAATCTGAAGAAGAACATGCCCATGAAAGTACAAGAAGCATACCGAACACAATAGACTGGACCAAAGAAACAAGACCCGTCAACACATTATAATCAAAACATCTAACATACAGAATAAAGAAAGAATATTAAGAGCAGCGAAGGGAAAAGGCCAGGTGACATATAAAGGCAGACCGCTCAAAATTACACCTGACTTCTCCATGGAAACTCTCAAGGCCAGAAGGTACTGGATGGATATTCTACAAGTCCACAGATGCCAGCCAAGGCTACTATACCCAGCAAAACTCTCAATCACTATAGATGGAGAAAACAAGATATTTAATGACAAAGCCAGATTTTCACAATACGTATCTACAAATCCAGCCCTACAGAAAGTTCTGGAAGGAAAACTCCAACCCAAGGAAGTTAACTATGCTCACAAAGATATGGGCAATAGATAATCCCACTTCACCAGAACGCAAGGATAAAGCAGGACAAATATATTCACAATACTAGAGGGCCAGGCTACAGAAACACACAGAGACTGCTGACCTGAACAAGGGGGAGTTCATGGACCCCCAAACTGATAGCTGGGAAACCAGCATTGGACTGACTCAGACCCCCTGAACATGGGTCTCAGTTAGAAGGCCAGGGCAGTCTAAGGGACCTCAGACAGTGGAACCTGGTGCACAAAAGGACTTTGGGAGCACATTCCCCATGGAGGGATATTCACTTAGCTTAGAGGCAGGAGAGAGGGCCTAGTCCCTACTCCAAACTACCTGACAGATTTTGATGATCCTTCCTGGATGGCTCCACCCTCCCTGTGGAGTGGGGGTTGTGTGGGAGGGATGTCGAGAGGCATGGGATGAAAGGAGGGTATCGATATGTAAAATAAGGATATATATTAAAATCTACAGACTACTGAACAAATGAGTATCTGAAGGAGAAAAATTATCCCAAGAAAATGAGTAAATTGGCCTAATGGTATAATAGACCACTTCCATCAGGGTAGAATTTTATAAATTTCCCCAAATGCTTGTTTTGTTGCTCTCTATAAACAAAGAGCAAATCGTCTTTTCTTGACCCCAATTCAATTAAAAATCAAAACATGCTTGTCTCATGTCAGAATAGCTACCTGGTATGAGACAGAAGAAAATCAAAACTAAGGGACTAATCTCATAACCCTTTTGTTTTATTTTGACTCTTTAAAATGCTTTCTAAGATATAAATATTATTTCAAAATCTGCAAGAATAGTATTTATATATAAACTTTTTGTTGGGATATTAGTAGTCATACAGAGTACTGATTCTCAAAGTAAGTTTCATCTAGATTCTTGCATATATTTTGGTGTTTGAGTCTGAAGCAGGTAATTAAAAACTAAATTTGTGTACTCCAGATGTACTTAATAATTGATTCTGGTCCTCTAACCTTTCATAGATCTGCTGTATGTGGCATTTAAAGTATTTTACATTTTCTGCAGTAAATCATGACAATTCCTAACAGGGACCTTTGAGGTCTCTAAAAAGATGATGGGGCTTGACAATGACAAATCCACCTGGACTGTGGTAATGCCATTAAGCTGACAAATACCACCCAAAGGTCAGTTTCAAACTACAAATTGCTCAAAGCAACTAGTTACAAAGACACCCCACCTCCTCTCACCACTTTGACCCTAGCATATGTCAGGGGATGTCCTGCCATGTTCTGGCGCAGGCTTGAAGTGGGCAGTGTTGCATCTAAATGTGATCCTCAATCACTGCAAAATTTATCCAATTCACCCAAAATTTTGGGGCTCTGTACTCCCACTCCTGTTCTTTCCCCACTCTGGTCCTGCCTGCTCTCTAACTGGATGTCTTCTTTTTCCATTTGTTACAACTGTATTCTCCACATGGTTCTTGCCCCTTCCTCCTGCTACAACTGCTACAATGCAGACCATGGGTGTCCCTCTTTCCCATCCAGCTTTCTCCTCTATACAGGGGTGACACACATTCATTTGCAATGGGGAAGAGGCCAGCACCATGTTGGCCTCCCATTGTAGCTATAGCTTAGCATGCTGAAGCCAGTGTCATGTAGGGGAAGTGATAGGAGTCATTGTGGCAAGATCCTCTCTCCACCTGGGAGCATCCTCTCCATCCCTGTCTGGGTACCAAAAAAGTCTTTAATTCCAATGGTTTCTTATAGTGTAAGTTCTTATTTCAGGATTTTTAAGTTGGTCATCTGACATGGTCTCCAATGCAAAGTTCTGTCTGTCTTTCTGTTAAAAAAAAATCCTGTCTACTTTCTATGGATACCTATAAGTTTTCTTGTGTAAAAATGCATGTGGTCATTGAATGTTTTTTTTCTGACTGGTTTGAATTCCTGGATTTACAAGTTGTGTGTATCCTGCAAACAGCTCAGTTGTTGCTATTACAACTAGCTGCCTGGGATCAGAATTTGCCACTGGGCTTTTCTGGCCCTGAATCTGATATAATAGCAGAGAAATTTACTTTATGCTATTCTACCTTATGAAACAAAAGGCAGCAAAAAATTGGATATAGTTTTAAAAAAAATCTATGATCTAACATTAACATAAAACTTGTAATTCCAAATTGGAATTGTTCTGGGAAATAACACATGGTCTGCCACCATTTTAATTAAGTACAACACATGGGAAGCCACCATTTTGACAAAAGTTGAAAGAGAGGGAGACCTTTATCGCCATCTTAAGTAAAGGTGACCACATGGAATGGGCCCACCAAGAAGAAATTAGGTCTCCAATATGAAAAAACAAACAAGCAAAAAAACCCCAAACAAACAAAAAAAAACCAAAAAACAAGGTTTATGAAAGATAGATTTCTAAACAATGCTGGTTTACTGAGGTATCAAAGCTGCAACTGCATGCATTGTAAATTGTTTACAATGTTAAAACTTGGTTTTGCCTTCCACAGACCATTTTATGATGTAGCAAGCTAATGACCTAAGCAGTCTGACAAAAGGGCTCTCCTTATCTAAAGTCTCTTTGAGCTAACAAAGACCAATTAAAAATATGTTTAACTTCCTTGCATTTATTAACATTGGAAACTGTAGCTAATCTGGTAAACAACTGAGACATAAGTTAACCATCAACACCCCATAAAAGATCAAGTTCTAAGAAAAGAGATACCCAAGAGGGAGCCATTATAGGTTTAAAGAGAAATATGGTACTAGGGAGATGTCCAGAGACCTACAAGGATGACCTCAACTAACAAGCTAAGCAATAGTGGAGAGGCTACCTTAAATGCTCTTCCTTGATGATGATATTACTGACTACCCTATATGCAATCCTACAGCCTTCATTCAGTAGCTAACAGAAGGAGAAACACACACTCACAGCTAAACACTGGGCCACACTCCTGGGATCCAGTTGCAGAGAGCGAGAACTGATGAGCAAATGGGTTAAGAACAGGCTGGAGAAACCAACAGAAATAGCTGACATGAATAAGGGGGAGCTCATGGATCCCTGACTGATAGCTGGGAAACCAGCAAAGGACTGACCCTGACCCCCTGAATGTGGGTCTCAGTTAGGAGGTCTGGGCAGTCTATGGGACCTCTGACAATAGAACTAGGATATATCCCTAGTGCAGGAATGGACTTCAGGAGCACATTCCCCATGGAGGGATATTCCCTTAGCCTAGGCCCTACCCCAAATGACTTGACAGATTCTGATGATCCCTCATGGAAGGCCTCACCCTCTCTGGGGAGTGGATGGTGGATGGGATGGGGGGGGGTTGTGGAGGACATAGGAGAATGGGAGGGAGAAGGAACTGGGATCTACATATAAAGTAAGAAAAAAATACAAATGTTTATATATAATATGTATTATATAAATACATATTCCCAAAGTTAAACCCAAAATTCATTTGTCTAGTTTAGACATACCTAAAAGATAATGATCCCCTGATCCTTAAACACTTCAGATATCTAAGAATATGGAACACTCAGGTCAAGAAATCAGAAGCCATAGTCACAGACACCAAGTGGACTGTCTCCTGGACTATGGGTCCATTAAAATGAAGGTGTCACCAGGTCCTTTATACTTCATGCCCCTCTATTTCCTATGTCTTGTGTTTTTTCCTATGAGTATGATTGCAGGGTCAGTGTTACTACCACTACCCTCAGATCTGAATCTGGGAATTGAGGAAGGAAGATACAGGGGAGATGTCTTATTGTTCTATTGCCGTGAAGAGACACCATGACCATAGCATCTCTCATAAAGCAAAGCACTTAATTGGGGCTTGCTTACAGTTTCAGGGAGCAGGGTGACATGCACACAGATATGGTGCTGGAGAGCAGCTGAGGGTTCTACATCCAGATCCATAGGTAGTAGGCAGAGAGACACTGGGCCTGTCTTGGTCTTTTGAAAACACCCCAAAGCCTAGTCCCAGTGACATACTTCCTCCAACAAGGTCACAACTAGTCCAACAAGGCCACATCTCCTAATCCCTGACAAATAGCACCACTCCCTCAGGACCAAGCATTCAAATCTATGAGCCTATTGGGCCATTCTTATCCAAACCACCACATGAAGTGATAGGTTATGTAGCTATAAAACAGCAACCATAATCTATCTTGACCTCTGCTCACTAATGCCCACTTTCTTATACTTGTCAGAATGGCATAGATGAACAAAATAAATGACAGTTCATGTTGGCAATGTTGGGGAATAAGAGGAATACTCATACATTACTGGTGGGAGTGCAAACTTGTATACCCACTATGGAAATCAGTGTGATAGCTCCTCAGGAAGATGGAAATTGTTCTACCTTAAGATCTAACTGTACCACTTTGGAATAGACCAAAAGGATGCTTCCTCCTACCACAGAGATACCTTCCCAACCATGATCAGTGCTCTTTGGCTTAGTTAGGGTTTTCTATTGATATGAAGAGACACCATGACTATCCCAAGGGCTATGTGACACCTCTTCCAGCCCCTGGCAATACCAGCTTCTACTCCTCAGAAGTGACTGACTAGAAAGGAGCCCAGCTGGCTATACATATTCGTGTGCTTTTTGACATGTTGATAAAAGACAAAGAAAGGTTTCTGTCATTTAGTGCTTATAGTACTTGAAATAGAGTTTTCTTATTAAATCTTTGAGTTCGGGTGCCGCCGAGAGGCTCTGTGTAAATGTAAAGTCCCGTGCGGAAATGGGCAAAAAATGTTAAGCGGTAAGTGTCTTCTCAGGTCTGTTTTAGCGACAAAGATCTCCTTTGTAGTAAGGAAGAGGCAAATGTTTCAAAGCTGTGGTGAGTTTACCTGGTTAAATTTTGTCCGTTGGGGAAGGTGGGGGAGGAGGGCGGCTTCTGCCGCCTGGGGGGCAAAACCCAGGTAAATCCCACTTCTGACACCAGATATTGCGGTAAATAAGGATCAGGATAAACAAATAGGCCGAATAGATGTTTATTCAGGGAGAAATAACTTACAACCTAGACAGATGAACACCAGGAAATTCAACCCGATCCTCTCCTGTCCGAGTCACGCCAGAAAGAGAGCGCGCCTTCCTGGCCCCCTCCGACCTCCTTCCTCAGGTCCCCTCCGCCCATCGCTCCACCCTCCAATGGGCGTGGTCAGTGCTACAGAAGGACTACCTCACTACAAATCATCATCATTTCAAAGAGCAAAATAAAAGCTATCTTTTCACAAAAAAGGAGAGAATACTGTTGAACTGACCTATATATTTCATAAATCAAATCCTAAACACATTCCCATGGCTCTAAGTAATCTCACATATGCACAGTCTTTTTTGCTTTAAGATATTTGGCCCTGAAATTTTTAATTTTGCCTATGTGCTTACTCAAAGATTACAGATTATTTTTTCAATAACTGAATTATACATTTTCTTTTTTTTATCATGAACTAACTACAGGGTATCTGTTTAAGTTCAGGGGGTCAGTATCATGAAAGACATCATCACAGAACATGGATTTTCTTCTTCTGCAGCATTTGTAAGAGGTGTATCAATTTTATAAATGTCATTCACCATTGAAATGGTAAACTCACTTTGGGCTAAATGTCACTTCCACTTGAAAGGCAGTATACAATGGGATTCTCTAATGCAGAACGCATGAACTATACTTTTCAGTTACTCATTATTCATATTGTGGATACAGCACAGGGATTTTGAGAGCAAGTTGGCTGATTCTTTGGCCTGCTCATAACATATGTAGTTTTCTAGTCCTATGAAATTAAAAGGAAGTCTTTTTTTAAGTTATAATTCTTTTGTAATTCTTCCAAAATAGAAGAGGCACTGACTAACTCTAACCCTATCCCTAACCCTAACCCTAACCTTTGAGGGAGTGCTTTGACACTCATTGAGAGTGGTGGAAGACTGAATGTGTTCTGATATTGTTAGAGTTCTGTGTCAGTGTGTGTGAGTGCTGTGACAGAGTGTTACTACTAACACTAACCCTAACCCTACTCTAAACCTATCCCTAACAGTAAAACTAATGGTTACTCTAACCCTAACACTAACGCTTACCCTAACCCTAAAAATAACCCTAACCCTAATGCTTGCCCTAAACCTAAACTCTACTTTAAGCCTAACCCTAACCCTCATCCAAACCCGATCCCCTAACTGTAACTTTAGAGTTATGTTGGGGATTACAACTTTAGAGTTATTTTGGGGTTGATGACAAATGAAACTTAAAGAAGGGCTAATTTCACCTCAAGGTTTGAGAGGATACTGGCTGCCACAAAACTGAAAGCATGGTAGTGGAGCTCATAGTCACCTTTTGCTGGTCTATTTAGTTTTTGATAGACTCTAATGGAAGCTTTGTTAGTTTTATTTTTTTAAATATCCTGTTTATTTTTTTAACCTGTATGAGGTCTGTATGTATAATGAAATTTCCAACCAATGCCTAAAGCTTTACAAATTAAGAGGTTTTACTATGAGAGCCAAACCCCTTTGTTATGGGGAGACTGACTCAGGTCACAGTTCCTGGAGGAGCTACTTAGAGTGGATTTTCCCTTCTGTCCAAAACTGATCAAAAAGACGTTAAACAACTTTTACTAAGTTCTGCTTAGATGGATTAAAGATAGCTGCTTTAAAAAAATTTCCTTTGTCACCCAGGCAGCTCTAGAAGTTGTAAAAGTTAGAAAAAAATTAAAGGTATTAATAATAGGTCCCAGTTGCTAGAGGTAGCTCAAAAGTTATTTAACAACAGAGAAGTGACTGGACCAAGACCTTTTATGTAAACTGAAAACCATGTCACCTTCCTAATGAGTCTAAGTTAGATTTAGCAGTTATCAAGCAAAATTTTAGTGCCTTACCCTGTCAGAGGAATATCTCTTAGCTGAAAATTCTGCCTCCAAACAAGATACAGTTGGATTATGTCTCAGATAAAACAATACCCAACAACCCTAGAAACAAAAATGGAAAATCACAGTCCATCTTGCCTATACTCATTAGTCCAAGCTATCCTTAACCTTGTAGTGATCCTCCTGCTTTTGACTAATAAATGCTGAGACTAGAGGCATGTACCACTATGCTTGGCAAAAAAAAAAAAAAAAAAAAAAAAAAAAAAAAAAAAAAAAAAAAAAAAGAAAGAAAAAAGAAGATTCATCCGGCATATTTCTTTTAATCCAAATATCAATAAGGTTTAAAGTTAAGTAGAAAGGGGAGGGAGAGGCAGGTAAATGTCTAAGCCTCAATTCCTCTGTCTTAGCTACTGTGACTGGGCAAGGCAGTGCAGACATTGCTCTATCTTGAATTCTTGCTGAAGCTATTTCAGATTTAACTGGAATTTGATCTCCTTGATGGAGAATCCCATAGAAAATTACCCAACTTCATTCTAGGAACAGAAAGCTACTGTTTGGGTGTGTATTCAGAACCTGTACATAGCTCACAGCCTATCTTAGTTTCTTTTCAACTGCTGAGGCAATACCATAATTTGTGTGTGTGTGTGTGTGTGTGAGCCTACAAAAGCCCATTAACCCAAAATACCTGAGTAAAGTCTCAGCTGGCTTCATCTCTGATAAGCTCAAAGCATTTTGAAGGCCCCAGCAAGATCCCCAAAGTTCGCACTTAGGGGCTCAGGATCCCCAGGAGCAGGCAAAAGTGCACCGCTAAAGAGGGATATACCCTGAATATGATCAGGGCAACAAGAAAATCCTCTTTGACCAATTTTTGCCAAGCATTCCAGGGACATCCCCAATGCCACGACTGAGAAGAATAAAAACGTAAATCAAAAGTCATTTGGTCTGAACACCCTGGAGGTAAATTTGGTCTGTAAAAGGTGCCATCTGGTTAGGACACAAGAGGAGAGGTGATGCAATTATAGATCCTGTGTCCAGGATCTGTGTGACATGTCATTGCACTCTTGTGGTCTATAAAAGTATATGAATGTGTGTTGGCCAGCCATGGTTTTGACTATCTTTCCAGATTAATGTGTCTCTCTGTGTATTTGTCAGTTTTTTTTTTTTTGGTTGGAGAAACAGACCTAAAATGGAAGGGGGGTGAGTTGTCCTCAAATATTCAGTTCATTAATTTACTGCCCCCAAGGTAGTGTATGATTTCCCACAGGCTCACAGGCCACACCAGTCCACCCATCCATGCTGTGGTACCCCTCTTTCAGAGGCCATGGTTAGAGCAAACATTTAAAAAGGAGATATAAATGAGATAATTAGTATTAGTCTTTAATTACTTACTCTCCATGGCTTACTACCTTACTGTCGGCATTATTATAGGCACTGACTCTTATTCTGAGCAAGCTAATGATGGGACCCTGCATCCTCAACTGCATGGCCAACTAAGACACTGGTCCTTAAGACTAGTTATGATCCCCTAGAACAGCGTAAGTCAAAAATTTGTCTTATGCCCATAGAACCAGTAGGAAATGTGACAGTGAAATGATAAAGTAATTTAGGCTTAACTAGAAGTTGATCTCCTTGGAGAATTTAGGGAAAAAAATTACCCAGCTCTATTCTAGGAACACAAGGTTCCCTTCTTCCAGTGGGTGCTGGTGGGATGCAAAGACAACAGTATAAGAACACATTCAAAAACAGAAAGACTAATATGACACCACAAGAGTCTAAAGACTGAATATTGTAACACAGATGAAGCAGAAGAGAATGACCTTAAAAACTTTATGGAGATTATATTGAGAAAAAATCCTTAAAGGAATGAAAGAAGAAACAAACAAACAAACAAAAAAGCAAGAAAAAACAAACCAAAAAAAAAAAAGAAATAAATAAATAAAGAGATTTAAAGAAAGCAAGAAAAAACAAACAGGTGAAGGGAGCAATTCAAACAGTTCAAGACTCGAAAGCTGAAACAGACACAATAAAGGAAACACAGTCTGAGGGTATGTTAGAAATAGAAAGTCTGGGTAAACAATCAGGAACTTCATATGCAAGCATAACCAACAGAATACAACAGATGGAAAAGAAAATCTCAGGTGTTGTAGATACACTAGAGGAAATAGCCCCTAGTGAAATAGAAACAGTCATCAAAGTCTCCAAACCAAAAAAAGCCCAGGGCCAGATGGTTTTAGTGCAGAATTTTACCAGAATATAAAAGAAGAGCTAATACCAATTTCCTCAGTGTTTCACACGATAGAAGATGAAGGGCCATTGACAAACTCTTTTTACGATGCTACAATTACCCTGATATCCAAGCCACACAAAGAGACAACTAAGAAAGAGAACTACAGATTAATCTCCCTCATGAATATCAATGCAAAAAAATACTCATTAAATATTGGTAAATCGAATCAAGGAACACATCAGAAAAATCATCCACCATGATCAGGTAGGCCTCATCCCAGAGATGCTGGGATGGTTCAACATATGAAAGTCCATCAATATGATCCACCATATAGATAAACTGAAAAAGAAAAACCACATGATCATCTCACTAGATGCTGAAAAGGCCTTCAAGAATATCCAACACCACTTCATGATAAAGGCCTTGGAGAGATCAGGGAAAACTGGAACATACTTAAACATAATAAAGGCAATATATAGCACACAACAACCAAAATCAACTAAATGGAGAGAAACTCAATTCGATTTGTCTAAAATCAGGAACAAGACAAGACTGTCCACTCTCTTCATATGTCTTCAATATTGTACATGAAGTTCTAGCTAAAACAATAAGACTGGAAAAGAAGATCAAGGGGATACAAATTGGAAAGAAACAGGTCAAACTGTCACTATTTACAGATGATATGACACTTTATACAAGTGACCTGAAAAATTCTACAAGGGAACCCCTACAGATGACAAACACCTTAAGCAAAGTGACAAGACACAAGATTAACTCAAAAATATCAGTAGCCTTCACATATAAATAAGTGGGCTGAGAAATAAATCACAGAAGCATCACCTTTTACAACAGCCACAAACAACATAAAATAACTTGGGGGTAACTCTAACCAAACAAGTGAAAGGCCTGATTGACAAGAACTTTGAGTCTTTAAAGAAAGAAGTTAAAGAAGACACCAGAAAATGCTTTTGCAGAGGTAGGATCAACATAGTAAAAATGGCAATCTTACCAAAAGCAATCTACAGATTCAATGTAATCCCCATCAAAATCCCAGAACAATTCTTCACAGACCTGGAAAGAATAATGCTCAACTTTATATGGAGGGAAAAAAAAAAAAAAAAAACCAAGACAGCCAAAAAATAAAATAAAGGAACTTCCAGAGTTATCACCATCCTTGATTTAAACTCTACTGTAGGGATACAGTAATGAAAACAGTTTGGTATTGGCACAAAAACAGACAGTTACACCAATGGGATCGAACTAAAGGCTCTGATATTAATCCCCACATATATGAACACCTGATTTTTGACAAAGAAGCTAAAATTATGCAATGGAAAAAACAAAGTATCTTCAACAAATGGTGCAGACATAACTGGATGCGGATATAAAGAAGATTGAAGATAGATCCATATCTATCCCCATACACACAAATGGATCAAAGACCTCAACAGAAATCCTCCCACAGTAAACCTCTTAGAAGAGAAAGTGGGAGGTACCCTGGAACAAATTAGTACAGGGAACTGCTTCCTGAACATAATACTAGCAGCACAGACACTGATATCAACAATTAATAAATGGGACCTCCTGAAATGGAGAAGCTTCTGTAGGGCAAAGGACACAGTCAACAACACAAAATGACTTCCCACAGAATGGGAAAAGACATTCGCCAACCTCACATCTGACAGAGGGCTGATTTCCAAAATATACAAAGAACTCAAGAAGCTAGTCACCAAAACACCACATAATCCAATTAAAAAGTGGGGTACAGAGCTAAATAGAGAATTCTCAATAGAGGAATGTAAAATGAGTGAAAGGCACTTACTGCTCAACATCCTTAGCCATCAGGGAAATGCAAATCAAAACAAGTCTGAGATAACATCTCACACCTGTTAGAATGACCAAAATAAAAAAACATCAACGACAGTTTATGCTGGAGAGGATGTGGAGAAAGAGGAAGACTCCTCCACTGCTGGTGCAAGTGTAAACTTGTACAGCCACCTTGGAAATCAGTATGGCAGTTCCTCAGGAAATAGGACTTTGTGTACCTCAAGATGCAGCAATTCTACTCTTAAGTATATAGCCATAGGATGTACATCTGTTCCACTGTGTTCATAGCAGCATTATTTGTAATAGTAGAACCTGGAAGCAATCTAGATGCATAACAACCAAAGAATGGATAAGGAAAATATGGTACATTTACACAATGGAGTATCACTTATCGGAAAAAAAAAGAAGAAATCTTGAAATTCATAGGCAAATGGATGGAACTAGAAGATACTGTATTGATTAAGGTAACAAAGACTCAGAAAGAAAAACATGGTATATACTCACTCATAAGTGGATTTTAGACATAGAGCAAGGATAACCAGCATACAATCCACAACCTCAGAGAAGCCGGGAAGCAAGGAGAACCCTAAGAGAGACATACAGTGAGAGATCCACCCAGCTGCACCTGTGACACGGATGACACCCATTTGGACGTGGTCACAGGTGCATAGGTGAGCGTGTGGTCTGGGGTCTGGTACATGTGTACTCTCTCTTACTTCCTGGTCAAGTTGGAGAGAGCATCCAGGGGCATGCAGGGGCATCATTGGAGCAGGAACCCTTGGAGAACATCTGTTTCTGGTGTAAGTAATTTCTCCAGGAATAAACATCAATCGGCCTATATTGTGTCCCAGAATCTTATTTTCCATGCAATATTCTGTTGTCAGTGTGGAATAGAGGATTGTAACAGGACCTGAATAATTAGGTTTCACCCAAGTGGTGGAACATCTGTGTCACAGCACTCCCCAACCCCAGCTATTGGTCAAATAGCTTGCAGTTTCCATACACCCTGATGCCTCCTCCCCTGCCCCAATGGCCTGTTCATAGTGCATCTGAGCTGCTGTTTCCTTGCTCCAGTGGAGGCCCAGCAAGCTCACTCACAGGAGTTCACGAGTGCCCACCACTGCTGCCACCGCCATGGCACTTCCCTCACAGGATAACTCTGCTGCTTGGGCTCCTCAGCATCCACAGTGGCAGTTTGGCACCTGCAGTTTGAGTTCTGATTCGTTGACAACTGTGGTCTGTTCCACCACCACGTGGGTGATAACACTGCCAGCTACTCCCACAGTCCCTGGAAACAGCTGGGTCCGTGTGTCCCTTCAATTCAGGTGAGCCTTGCCTTTCTCCTTTTTGGACAAAATTTCACTTGATTTGAATTTGCTGAAAGTTTTGCTTAGAATTTACACTTCAGGTGGACATCATCCAGTTGATGATGCTGTTTTGTGGTACACATGCACCACCTGCTGACCAAACATAGTTGTAACTACAAGTTGAGACCTAAAATAGAAACTACAGCATCAAGAAAACTGGTCTCTACTCAAAGTAAGTATTGCATTATTTGTATTTTAAGATAATAGTAATAAATAAGATTAACTTCTCTATACCAATAGTGTACAATGTCCCAATACAGAACATTAGGAATCTTTTTGTTTTCTATATGGATGGGATCTTACAAGAAGGCTATGATCTACTTAATAATAGTGATTAGCTTCATAATCCATATAATATCCTTAAAGAATGGGTTTGAGAACAGAGCAAAGAATAAGGAATTTGTACAAACCATAGAATACTTAGAAAAAAAAAGGATTCAGAATATTGAATATGGCAATGGAGATCTAACAACAGAATGTAAAACAGAGAACACTTAGACAAAAGGGTTCAGAATATTGAATATGGCAATGAAGATCTGACAGGCAGAATGCAAAACATGGAAAATAAAAATGACTAACTAGAAGAAAACATTTGCTCCGTGTCTACTGCTTCAGTGACCAAAATAGAAACAAATGCAAGATAACACTAACATACTAGCAGAAACTGGACGTTCCTTGTCCAACGACTGGACAAATAAGATTTAAAAACTGGAACATCAGATTGAAAAACTGGCACACAGAATTTGTTCCATGTCTGAGGATAATGGCAAGCTAGCAGATAGAACCCTGTTTTAGGAAAGCAGTTTACATGCCATTCAGATAATATCTAAGGATGAGGATATTAAATGCATAGAATCATTCATAGTTGGAGAAAACAAGAAACTGATTCAATGAAGTCTTTAGAAATGTACGTGGTTCAAGAACCTCAAACACTCAGAGAAACAATGAGTAATTGCCTTAGAAGACTTTCAATGTGATACACCAGAAAAAGAGGTACAAGTAATAGGGCATGAAAAAGATATAAATTTCCTATACCCCTCAGGGTCAGGGAAGACCTACCTAATGTCATAATGTCATCTCCTATGGCTTTCCCTGTATCTGTTACTGAAAAACCAGCAATGAAAAAATACCCAAAAGGCTTCATTGCATATCAGTGAAAATCAGTCTGTATGAAAGATTTAAAAGGTATAAAGGAAGCAGTACTTTCTTATGGAAGAAGCAAAAGCTCTTAAACTTCAGGGCTTAAAGAAAGATTATAAAGTTCCCCAAGACAAAATTCTTGGTGAGGATCTTTATGCTGATCCACAAACTCAAGCAGAATATGATGAACACATCTTGTCTCAATGCGGTACATCAGTTTTGGATATTGGGATAAGATTCATGAACCAGGGGAGAGAATATAATCCTATACCAAGGTGAGGTAGGAACAGAGAGAACACTTGAGCATATTTCTACAATGATGTCTAGAGCAGTACATGATGGGAGATGTCATTCTGTAAATATGTTTCTCATATTGGTTAAAGAATAAAGCACTGTTATCCAATAGGAAAGCAATACAGGAAGGAGTCTAGGAGGAGAGAGGAAGAAGTAGGGAAGAGAAGCAAGATGTAGGACAGGGACCTACTCTCCGACCCCTCTCTCCAGTAAGATAAGACCATGTGAAAATATTTAGAGTAATAAAAATGGGTTAATATTTAAGAAAGAGCCAGCTGATAAGAAATGCTACTAACAGACGAACAAAATTATATTCAATACAGCATCTCTGTGTGTTATTTGGGGCTGGTGTGGCTGTGGGACCAGGCTGGCGGGAAAATCATTAACAAAATGGCGCCTTCAACATGGCTAATATGAACTTCCACCTAAAACTTAACAAAAGCTTAAAAAGGGTTTTAGAAACAAAAGAACAAAGACAAGCAAGGCTTTTTGGTAGCAGCATTTTTTTCAGTTGTACTCTGTTTTGCTAGAGACAAACAGAGATTTGTGTGGCTCCTTTAAGGGAGGTTTCCTGACTCAGCATAAGTGGCAAAAAAAAAAAAAAAAAAATCCTGCAAGGCTCTGCTAACAACTTAATGGTGTGTACGAGAGCTGACAATTACAGTGACCACATCTCCAAGCTGGCAACATGCTGCTGGATGGTAGCAAAGACCAAGGCAGTGAACACAGCTCTCAGTTCTGGCAGTAAAATTAACCATCACCATCTTTGATAGATCATGGCTACCACAACTATTGCTTTTATTTTAGCAATATTGTTGTTTATTTGTGGCCACAAAAAGATAAAGATTTACAGTAAAGACAGATTCAGATTAAGAAAAACCTCTAAAGGTTTATAGTGTGTTTTAAAATGTACCTAGGCTTGGCAGAGAAAAAGAAACAGGATACAATCCTTTAAAAAAGAATAATAAAGAGAATAGCTGGGTGTAGTGGCACTCTCCTTTAATTCCAGCACTGGGGAGACAGAGGCAAGTGGATCTCTGTGATTTCAAAATAAACCTGGTGTATGGAGTGAATTCCAGGACAGATAAAAGTTACACAGAGAAACCCTGTCTCAAAAAAATGAAAAAATAGAAGTAGAAGAAAGATAGTAATAAAAAAGCCACATAAAGATGGAAAGCACAAGAGTCTGGATACTGTATGGTATTATATTGTCTTTAAATTGTTTGGCTGCTGAGGAAATAGCAAAAATTGTTAAAACAAATGCTACAAGATTATTCCAATTTTTATATTTTAAAAATTCTTTGACTTCAAAATTTAAGTCTAAGGACAGGTTACTAGGGAAAAGGATTTCTATTTTTCTTTTCACAGAAAATGAAAAGCTGTGGATTCCTTCCAGACTAACATGGTTTGATCAAGCAACACCGCCTGAAATGGTGTTCCAGGTGATCCAACATTCAAAACAGCTGGGACAAAGCAGCCTTGTAGATTACAGCCAGGATTTCTTTGTCTTCTTAGAATCCCCATGACAGCGCCCCATACCAGCAAGAAGCAGTTGGGAAAAAATGACACCCAAATTCCAAAATATCATTTATAAATGTTTTCATTAATATGGGGTTGGTTATAAATGGTTAATGACCACAACTATTCTCTTTAAAGGTAAAAAAGGGATTATGGTTTTGGAATGGATTTTTATTATTGATACAAATTTAAGGTCAATTTTGTGATATGTATATTTCTCCTCTTGCTTAGGTATTGTGTTTATATAGCTCATTTATAAATGTAATGTATAATTTAGTAAGGACTATAGGTAAGTTACCTATGATAGTCAAAACTTAGAGTTAAGTTAGTTAGGTTTTCAAGATGAATTTAAGATGTATTTGAGATGGACAGGCATTCTTCAAATCTTTCAAAGACCTACAGAATATGGCATTTAAAATGGTTTAGGTTCTTTCTTAACAGTGAGACATAACTGCTCCTGGCAACACCACCTGCATCAGAAAGGAAGATGAACATCAAAGAAGTGGAGTTTGCTTTCAATATGGCAATTTGGACAAGATACTGATCTTGTCTGGACTGTTTGACTTTATGCTGTATAAACTGGACATGCAGGACACACAGAAAAGTGACTGCTGATATAAGATGGACATTGCTACAGGGTTCTTGCTTCATGGAAGAGTCTGCCAGTCATTCTGCAGGGTACAGAGAAAAATGACTAACAAACTGCCAATACAGTTTAGTTTCCTGATCTGCTGAGGAGTCTGCCAGACACACTAGGGCCTATGAAGATGGATCATTAGGGAAGAACTTCAGGTGCCTGACCAAGTAGCCAGTTGTCTGTCATTTCTAGAGTTTATATATTATCCTTCTGTAGTCTTTGATGGAGTTGAGATAATTATGGTTATAGTTTTCCTTAGTTAGGATTAAAGATAAGTTACATTATAGGACTTTAGACTCACAAAAATCGGATAGATGATAAAATATTTTCATTAAATCTTACTAAATATTAATGGATTAAACATTGTTAACTGTGATTCTTATTTGATAACTGTTTTGTTATATATTGTACTATATTAAGGTTAAAATCCTTCTTTTTATTTTAGACAAAAAAGAGGAGATACTGTGAGATATCATTCTGTAAATGTTTTTCGTATTGGTTAATGAATAAAGCACTGTTGGCCACTGAGAGCCAGCTGATAAGAAATGCTAATAACAGGCCAATCGAACTATATCTAACACAGTGTGTCTGTGTGTTATTTGGTGCTGTCATGGCTGTGGGACCAGGCTGGCGGGAAAACCTGCTCATAACAAATAGGATTAGAGGTACCAGACCCAGAATCTAGGTGAATACTCATAAAAGCATTAGCTTATGTGAATCTACAATGCAAACAGATGCTTTGGCCCTTAAAGATCAGTTCAGCACCACTGGATGAATGGGTCCTGTATACAGCCAACATTGAGTATAATGACTATCACATTGAAGCTTAGGTAGGAGATGAGATATCCAAAGGTTTGAGAAGACATCACTAGAGTCCACCCTACTTCAGAGACTTCTCAGAGCAACTCTGAACAAAGGAGACCTGCCTATCCACGCAGGACCACCCGGAATTTCCACCTGCTTGGTCTCTGACCCCACCTCCAGTCCTCTGCTGGAGTCCTGGGCCCCTCCCAGAGATCCGCCTATCTCTGCGGGTCCACTCTGAGTTCCTGCCTGCAAGATCCTTGACCCCCAAATCCGGGCCTCTGCTAAAGAAAGAGGCCTCAGCTGGAGAGTTCCAGTTTCCAGTGAGATCTGACTATCCTGCAAAACCTTCCCAAGTTTCAGCTCAGCCTTTGTCTTCTTCTGCCAGCCACTGGCTAAAGCCATTGGCTCGTGGCATCTTCTACTGGATCCTCAGCCCTGACCCCATCCTTGGGAACCTGTCTGCGGAGAGAGACCTCCTAGAGAGCTTGGACCACACAGAGATACAGATATTGAATCTCTGACCCACATAAGACCACTGGGGAAGTACCATAGAGAGAAGGGGAGACCCCACCAACACCTACTGGAAGAAGCTATGGGAAGAAGGCAATACAAGAAAACACCTAACAACAGAAAGACAAGCATGACACCACCAGAATCTAGGGAATCTACACCAACTAGACCTCAACACAACAACAAAGCAGAGGAAGCAGAAGGGAACGACTTAAAAATTACCATCATAAAAATGATGGAGGAAAAAACAAACAAAAAAGTGGAAGAAATGAACAAATTCCTTAAGGAAAGTACAGAAAGCCAAGAAAATACAATTAAGCAGGTGAAGGAAACAGTTCAAGACTTGAAAACAGAAATAGAGAAAATAAAGGCAACACAAAGTGAAGGAATGCTGGAAATAGAAAAACTGGGCAAAAAATCGGGAACTACAGATGCAAGCATAACCAACAGAATTCAAGAGATCGAAGAGAGAATCTCAGGAGCAGAAGATAAACTAGAAGAAATACATTCATCAACCAAAGAAAATCATAAATCCAACAAATCCTTAACACAAAACATCCAGGAAATGTGGGACACCATGAAAAGGCCAGACCTAAGAATAATAGGCATAGAGGAAGGTGAGGAAGCCCAGCTCAAAGGTGCCGAAAACATATTCAACAAAATCATCGAGAAGACATCACTATACCAGATGCAGATGTATTCACTGTGGTAACACAGAAGTAGCTTGGGTAGGAGAAGGAATCTCCAAACATTTAAAAAGATGTCAAAAGTGCAGATGTTTTAATTGTGGTAGAATCAGACATCTAAGAAGAAATTGTAGGCAAGGCATTCCTAGAAATAACACTTTTCCTAGAAATGATTAAAACAGAAGGCCTCAACCTTGCTGTATTATGTAGAAGATGTGGCAAAGGTTGACTCTGGACCCATGAATATAGATCCATCAGAGACAAGCAAGGAAACTCTTTACTATCAGGAACCTCCTTGAGGGGCTTCTTGAAAGCCCCCATGTCAAAAGTGGTCCAGTCATTACCAGTCATTGTGAAGGACAATCTTCCCCAGGACAATTAAAAAATTCAGTGTCTATTATAAAAAATCAGACAGCTTTGGAGGATGAATCAAACATAAATGGAGGAAACAAAAAAAATGTGTATTTTGGAAAACTTCTTATAATCAAAGACCCAAATTAACAATACAACTGAATAACCCGGGAATTAAAGGGATCACTGACACAGGCTCTGATATAACCATTATAACTAAAAAATCATGGCCTCCAAGGTGGCTCCTGCAAGAGGTAAATGTTCAATTGTTATGGATTAGTACCCCATCTCAGGTAAAACAGAGCATGAGATGAGTTGAATATATAGGGCCATAAGGACAAAAAAGGAAGACCAAGGCCATATGAGGCTGATATAGCAATAAATTTATGGGGCCATGATCTATTGTAGCAATGGAATAACCAGATTAACATTCCTTCAATATTGGATATAAATCATAAACAAACTCCTGGTTATAGAACAATACTGTAAGGCACTATTCAAGACCAATAATACAGGCTGTACAAAAACAGGATGCAAGTGCCAAACCAATAGAGGAACCAAAAGTCCTACCCTTAAAGTGGCAGATGAAACTGTCTGGATAGGGCAATGGCCTATGACCTCTGAGAACCTAGAGGATTTAGAAAACCTGGTTAAGGAACAGTTAAATGCTGCACATATCGAGGAATCTACCAGCCTTTGGAACTCCCCTTATTTGTTATCCAAAGATCTGGAAATTGGAGAATGCTTACAGACCATCAATAAATTAATCCAGCCAATGGACTCTCTACAGCCTGGAATGCCCTTGCCTTCTCTGATAGCAAAAGAAGGGCATATCACAGTTCTTGATTTAAAAGATTGCTCCTTTACAAGAAAAAGATAAAGAAAATTTTGCCTTCATGGTGCCTAATTGAAACTATTATCAGCCGGTCAAGAGATATCAATGGAAGGTCTTGCCACAGGGAATGTGAATAGTCCCACCCTGTGCCAATATTTTGTGCAATATCCCTTGGAAATAATTCGTAAACAGTTTCCACAATCCATATTTTAACATTACATGGATGATACATTGTTGGCTAATTCTAAAGTAAAAATATTAGAAAAAATGTTTGAGGAAGTAAAGGAAGTTTTACCTTGCTGAGGATTACAAATTGCACCCGAAAAAATACAAAGAGGAGATTCAATCAACTACTCAGGATATAAAATAGATCTACAGAAAATTAGATCACAGATCAGGAGAGCTCTTTACCAGACTCTTAATGATCTTCAAAAGTTACTAGGAGAGATTTCTGAAATGCAAACCATTATTGGAGTAGAAGGGGATGATTTTAAAAACTTGAAAATGGTCCTAAAAGGGGACAAGGACTTAAATAGTCCACAAATACTATCAGTTGAATCTGAAAAGGAATTAAAATGGGTAGAAAAGAGGATGCTAGAAGCACATGTGGACCATGTAAATTCAAAACGTGACTGTATTCTGGTTATATTACCATCTAGAGAATATCCTTTAGGGATTTTGATGCAGATGGGAGATACCACATTAGAATGGAGATTTCTACCACATACAGAATAAAAAACTAAAAACATACCTAGACAGAATTTTAAAAGGTAAATTAACACTTTGTCACTGGCAGGAAGGGATCCAACAGAAATTATAGTACCTTTAACTAATGAGGAAATTTCCTCCTTATGGTAAGATTATGAATACTGTCAGAGAGCTTGCAGTAATGTTTTGGGATCGACTAGCAACAATTATCTGAAAATTGAGAGAATCAAATTCATAAAGAAAACAAATTGGATCCTTCCATGGATTGTAAGAAAAACACCAATCTCTGGAGTCCCTACATTCTACACTGATGCAAACAAATAAGGTAAGAAAGGTAGTTTAAAGCCCTTATAATGCTGTACAAAAGACAGAATTGTATGCCATTCTCATGGTACTTACAGATTTCACAGAATCTCTCAATAAAATTACTGACTCTCAATATGTAGAGAGTTCTCTTAGACATTGAGATGGCTAAATTTATTCCTGATAATACAGAATTAACATAATTGTTTATACAATTACAAGAAACAATCATGAATAGGACTCATACATATATTGGATCCCATATGAGGTCTGCCAGGTCCTCCAGCACAAGGCAATGATGAAGTTGATTGGTTATTAATAGGAAGTGTGCTGGAGGCCTCGGAATTTCATAGAAAACACCATGTGAATAGCAAAGATTTAAAAACAATTTTTCCATTACTTGGCAACAAACTAAGGAAATAGTAAAAAAAAAAAAAGTCCTACTTGTTCATTCTATACCTAGTAGGTAGTAATCCTAAAGGTGTATATATAGGAATGAAATTTGGCAAATGGGTGAGTTTCACTGTGCAGAATTTGGAAAATTAAAATATGTGCACCATACCATAGACACAAATTCAGGGCTTCAATGGGCCACTGTTCTGAGCTCTGAAAAGGCTGATTCTGTTATCATATACCTATTAGAAGTAATGGCCATTATGGGTATACCTGCACAAATAAAAACTGACAATGCTCCAGCTTATGTCTCCAGCAAATTGAATCCATTTTTTGAATATTATAACATAAAGCACATAACTGGCATACCACACAATCCTACAGGACAATCAGTAGTTGAAAGATCTAATCGTACTTTAAGAGGGATGCTCTATAAACTGGCAGGGAGAATCAAGACCCCCCCCCCAAACACAGATTACATAATGCATTACTAACATTAAACTTTTTGAATGTTAATGAGAAAGGAAAAACAGGCGCAGAAAGACACCGGACAATAGAAAAAAACTTCTGAACTAAACCAGCCAGTGTACTTCAAGGATGTATTGACCTCAGTATAGAAACTAGGATATGTGTTACACTGGGGTAGTGTTTTTACCTTTGTATCTACAGGAGAAGAAAAGCTTTGCAAACATCTAAGTTGATCAAGATCTGATTTGAACAAGAGAAACCTTTTGATGAGGATAACCTATCAGTTATCCTATCAGTTTGATAACCTATCAAAAGGTACTCCCACAAACTGTATGGAGGCCTCTCAAAGCTAGGGGGAGTGCTCTGTTCTTGTCTTTACAAGAAAATTGAAAACACCCATCTTCAAAAAGCCAAAACACACTGAATGTGTAGGCACCTAAAGAGAAAATACCTATCCAGAAAGAAAAAACAAACAATTTGACATATGGTAACAATATCTAATTCTGGTGAACCATTTCTATACAAAAATCTATTTCTCTTTACTCCCTAGTACTCTTATAGTACCAATCATATAAACCATGCTGGCTTTGGAGTTGGATTTGGCTTTCAAGCATGCTGTTAAAATACAATTCAGAGTTTCTGTCATATCAAGAAGCCATTTGGTGTAAGACAGAACAATACTACATCTAGGGACTGTCATTTGTCTAAACTTGGTTTTGTCTCTTAAATCCTAATTTCCCTCATACTTAGTTTCATCCTTACTGCTGCCTTTCCAAATATGCATTCCTATAAAAGTTTAAATTTCGGTGTTGATATTAATGTGTAAGTTTTCCACAAGGAACAATACCAACTCTTAACAGCAATCCTTGAACTCTCTGGAAAGAAGATGGGGCTCCACTTCATCAATTCCACTTGATTCAATCTGATGCATCTGGACTACAAACATCACCCTAAAACCAGTTTGAGACAATAACACTCAAGACAACTCCAAACTAGCTAACTTATTACACCCTGGCCAGAGACTCAGATAAGAACTTTGGTCAAGCATTTCCTGCCACTCAAGACTAGCTACAAATGTTACAGCTAGTCCCCTCAAAAAATTTTGTTGCCTTCATGTTTTTTCTACAGGATCCCATGGGGCCATTGTCCCATTTCAGCAGGAAGCAATCCTAAGAAAACAACACCCTCTTTCCCTACTGTTGGCATTAAGGGATAATATTCACCTGCACAGGGTTGGTTTTTAGTTGCTTAGGGGTGGGTATGGAAGATGATGTTCAGACTCTGGTATATGGTATAGGGCATAATTGGGAAGGGTATGGTTAGGATGGGATATAAGTAGATTATCATATATTCTTGTGAATTATCTTAGAAATAATTAGTTATATACAACTTACATGCTGCAACTTATGTAAAATTAAGTCTGTATTCCTTTCTTGGATAATTTGTATATTATATTTTTTCATATTGTGTAAGATCTTTTTCTGTTTATGATGTTTTGTGCACAAATATCTTTATCATAATATATATATATATATATATATATATATATATATATATATATACATACACACACACTTCTACATATGTTTAAGACATTTTGTATATTGATGCAATTTAGGATATTTTTATCATGTTGTACTATACAGTTCTACTTCTGGTCAAGACATTTCAATTCTATCTCTGGGGTGTGTGTGTGTGTATTCATTGTCCTTCCTAAATCATTTTTGGAGTTTCAGCCATTTTTACAGCTATGCTCCTGAAAATTACAGATTATCATCACCCATATTTTTTATACCAATGAGAATAGTCAGACATAGATATTAGATCTTCAGACATTTCATAGACATTTAAATGTTTTAATATTACTACTCCATTGACAGGAGACACAATTGCTCCTGATAGTACCGAGGTATTCCTGAGAGTATGCTGGCATTGATGTCACTCCTTCTGGAGTCCATCCTTCTTTGGCTAATGGCCTCTTGGGCAAAGAACCGCCCCCACCTTGACTGATGACTTTGGACATGCTGGCTTGCAGGAGACAAACAGAATAGATTGTTGAACCTTGCCAAGTCAGGATAAGACAGCCTTTCTAACTCCCTGGTTCTGTGTTGGTCTGTCAGATATTCTAGGCCTTAAACAAAGCTAGTTGCCCTAACATTGCTGTGAGACTTTAGATGACTGTCCAGGTAGCCTGCTGTTTCTGTCTTCACTACACCTTTTGGAAGCTGCTCACCTGCACTTCCTGCCTACCCTAGTATTGTTACCTTCCTTCTCAGGTCCTTGATGAGGTTGAAGATTAGATGGTCACAATTGTTCTCTTTTCATAGATAGAAATATTAGGTATAACTTTCTAGTTTAGGACAAATCTATAGTAATCTCTGTTACACCTTTTACTCGGTTACTAGGACTGGATAGTAGCTCTTCCCATTTTGTTCTTGTTGCTACATTGCAATAGGGTTTAAATGTATATGTTCTTACATTTCCTTTCCCTAGAGCATACTTGATATTTGCTATCTTTGTATATAGTTTTGTATCAAGTGTAAATCCTTTTCTTTATACTATAAGGGGAATTGTAGTAAGAGGTCTACCCAGCTTCATCTGTGGCATTGACCATGCCCATTTGGGTCACAGGTGCATAGATGAGCATGTGGTATTTGGTCTGGGGTCTTATTCTCTCTTACTTCCTGGTCAGGTTGGAGACAGCATCTGGGGGGCATCCTTGGAGCAGGAACCCACAGCAGTCATCTGTTTCTGATTGTAAGTGATTTCTCATAGAAATCAATCAGCCTATATTGTGTCCCAGAATCTTATTTCCCATGCAATAGAGACATATATGCACACCCAGAGAAAAGAGAAAAGATCTCCTGATCAAATTGGGAGCACATAGGGAGGGAGGAAGGAGAAAGGGAAGGGGGGGGACACATGAAGGATCAGGAAATTCAAGTCGAGAGAAGAATAGAGGAGTGCAAGCAGTTCTGAACATCTATGCCCCTAATACAAAGTCACCCACATTCGTAAAAGAAACACTACTAAAACTCAAAGCTCATATAAAACCTCACACACTTATAGTGGGAGACTTCAATACACCACTCTCAACACTAGACAGGACCACAAATCAGAAACTCAACAAAGAAACAAAAGAACTAACAGAAGTTATGTCTCAACTGGGGTTAACATACATCTATAGAACATTCCATCCAAAGACAAAAGAATATACCTTCTTCTCTGCTCCACATGGAACCTTCTCTAAAATCGTAGCATAACAAACCTCAACAGATACAAGATAATAGTCCCCTGTATCTTGTCGGACCACCATGCTTTAAAATTGGAACAACAACACAAATACCAGAAAACCTGCAAACTCATGGAAACTGAACAATGTGCAATTGAACCACTCCTGGGTCAAAGAAGAAATAAAGAAAGAAATTAAGGACTTTCTAATATTCAACGAGAATGAGGACACAACATACCCGAACTTATGGGACACCTTGAAAGCAGTGCTACGAGGGAAGTTCATTGCACTAAGTGCCCATATGAAGAAAACAGAGGATAGTCACATAAGAGAATTAACAGCACAACTGAAAGCCTTAGAACAGAGAGAAGGGAACTCACCCTGTAGGACTAGACGCCAGGAAATAATCAACTTGAGGGCTGAAATCAACCAAATAGAAACCAGGAAAACAATACAAAAAAAATCAATGCAACAAAGAGTTGGTTTTTTGAGAAAATCAACAAGATAGACAAACCTTTATCCGAATTAACCAAAAAGCAGAGAGAGAACATGCAAATTAACAAAATCAGAAACGAAAAAGGGAACATAACAATGGACACAGAGGAAATCCAGACAATTTTGAGGTCATACTTTGAAAACCTGTATTCCATAAAAACTGAAAATTCAAAGGAAATGGACAAATTTCTAGATAACTATCACTTACCAAAATTAAATCAAGAACAGACAAACAACTTAAATAGACCTATAACCCCCAATGAAATAGAAGCAGTCATCAAAAGCCTTCCAACGAAAAAAAGTCCAGGGCCAGATGGATTCAATGCAGAATTCTACCAGACATTCAAGGAAGAACTACCACTACTCCTCAAACTGTTCCACAAGATAGAAACAGAAGGTTTATTGCCAAACTCTTTTTATGAGGCCACAATAACCTTGGTACCCACGCCTCACAAAGACACAACTAAGAAAGAAAACTACAGACTAATATCCCTACAGACTAATATCCCTGATGAACATCGATGCAAAAATACTCAATAAAATACTGGCAAACCGAATTCAAGAATACATCAGAGAAATCAACCACCATGACCAAGTAGGCTTCATCCCTGGAATGCAGGGATGGTTTAGAATCCCCCATGACAGCGTCCCTTACCAGCAGGAAGTTTGGAAAGAACGACACCCAAATTCCCAAATATTGTCTATAAATGTTTGTTTTCATTTAAATGGACTTGGTTATATAAAATTAAAAAAAAATAAAAAAAAAAAAGAACTGGAAAAAGAGAGAGAGAGAGAGAAGGAGAGCAAGAAAAGAGTTACCTTAATAGAGGCACTATAGGTTTAAAGAGAAATCTGGCACTAGGGAAATGTCCATGGATCCACAAGGATGACCCTAACTAACAATCTAAGCAACAGTGTACAGGCTACCTTCAATGCCTTTCCCCTATAATGAGATTGATGACTACCTCAAATGCTATCCTGGAGCCTTCACCCAGTAGCTGATGGATGCAGAATCAGAGATCCACAGCTAAACAATGAGCTGATGTCCTGGAATCCAGTTGTAGAGAGGGAGAAGTGATGAGCTAAGGGGTCAAAACCATCCTAGGGAAATCCACCGAGGACAAGGGAGAGTCATGGACCCCAGTCTGACAGTTGGAAAACCAGCATAGGACCAACTCAGATCCCCTGAATGTGGATGACAGTTAGGAGGACTGAGCTGTGTATGGGGCCTGTGATCAGAAGACTTTGTAAGCCCATTCCACATACAGGGATACTCGCTCAGCCTAGACACAAGTGGGAGGGCCTAGGCCCTGCTCCAAATGATATGACAAACTTTGAAGATCCTCCATGGTAGGCCTTACCCTGCCTGGGTGGCAGAAAGGGGAAGGGATGGGGGTTGGGGGAGACAGGGGAGGAGGGGAGGGTGTGGGAACTGGGATTAACATGTTTAAAAAGCTCATTTCAAATTTAAAGAAAAAAAATAAATATTTTGTTTATATATTTTTATAACAGCAAAAGTATATCACTGAGTAAAAACAACTATCTGCTCTCTATAAAATCTGTAGGCTAAACTTATGAACAGACACAATTCTCTGAGAAAATTACTATCCTTTCCCTATCCTTCCACATGTAAGGAAATGCAAATTATGCCTAATTTACTATATGGTCTCTAACAAATCCACAAAAAATTCCAACATAGCAAGAGAACCAAGAGAAGGAAAAGTGCAGTATGTCTGATTCTGTTCTGTCTTACCCATATGTTGCTGAAGAGCCCAAGAAGAGTTTGCACGAGCAGAGATAATCTTTTCAACAGCTGGTGGAAGTCTCTTCCAATTAGAAAATTCCAAAGTAAAAATAAGGATGTCATCACTGACTGAGTCAACCCTGTATCAACAACATGTTAACAGATCATCAAAAGCAAAATATTAACATATCTAGGGCTAGTATTAGAAGCAAATATCACACTCCTATTTTTACAAGGACTTGATGAAAATGAACAAAAAGAAACACCACAGAAAGTATACACAAAACTATGGCAAGTTCAGTAGTCATTAATAATATAAGATACTCCTAGAAATGAACTAAACTCTGAGTGCAGCTCTCACTAAGAGGCCTCACAAGGAATGGCTACCCTCATGAAGAATAGGCTCCTTCTTTCAAATTGGAAAAACCTCCAATGTCTTGGGTGAACTTGTTATTACTTCTTCCCAACTAAGTTCTCTTGCCAAATTTAGTCTGGCCATCCCTGTACACAAAGAATGATACAGAAAACATAAAGCTCAAATACTTCATTCACCAATAAGCTGAGTATACAAGAGAGATGGCTCTCCAATTCTCCAGCCCCACCTCACCTCCATACCATTCCCAGGGATTGTACAGCTGTTCTAAGAACTTTCCTCATTATAGATTCAGCCCTAGAGGGTGATGCAACATAATATTCAGCTTTAAGATGGAAATATGAGTTCCATACTAATAGTTCTTCTCTTCTTTCAAAATTCAGGATTCCCTACCAGTCTGCCCAGAAGAGCCTTCCCCAAGTTTTAGAAATACTTGAAAACTAATAAAAATAATCAGTGGTTTAAAGTAAATCCTGATTTCTAAAACACCTCTGCTACTTAAATGTCTCAATTCTTTAAGCCCTAGGACTCTTACATAATACATAACTACTTTTGCAGACTTTATAGAAATAATATTCAAGAATATAATAAATAGTCTACAATATAGACTGGATGTTGGCAGTGTACTCCTTTAATCACAGCACTTGGGAGGCAGAAACAGGTGGATCTCTGTGAGTTCCAGGACATCCTGGTCTGCAAAGTAAGTTCTAGGACAATTTCCAAAGCAACACAGTAAAACCCTGTCTTGAAAAACAAAAAGTATACAATATATTAAATACTGAATATTAATAAAACATGAAAAATTCAGTATTGTATCTTCCAAGAGATCTCACATTACTATACAGTCAAAACTTTAAGAGAATTCAAAACCCTAACAAAATTACTGTCTAAGCTCAACTAGACATCCTCACATCCTTTGAATAAAAACAGGTGTACTACATTACTGTTAGTTCTCAAATCAGACAAATGACTAGCCAAGGTGCCTATTTAACATATCAAAGCAGACTCTGCCTGCCAGCCTCTCTCAGCATTGCCAGCACCTATTAATGACCAACTGACTGTGCTGGGCCTCTTCCCCTAGTTTCTCTTCCCTCCATAACCCAGCCATTTTTACTATATTGGTCTCTTGAATCCTGGTTCCCCTATTTACCTCCCTCTTTCTCCCCCTTTCCACCCTCACATGACTCAGTTCAGTCAACTAGTCATATCAATTCTGGACTCTCCCAGGTGACTCTGCCTCAGCCTCTGTTTTTCCTTAGAAGGCATGCCCTCATTTTTTTCATTCAATTCCTACCAAAAAAAAAAAAAAAAAAATCTTTTCAAGTTCAATTTCTGCAGACCTCCAGTAGGGAGCAACTGAATAAAGGAATAAAACAGGAGCCAAAAAGTAAAGTTCACTTGTGGGTTCCTCAGAAATAGGATTGAGAAAAGAAAGGGGTTGACAGAAGGAATCCTAATTGCCCCATGACCTCCACAAACACATGCAGACTAATTAACATACACCCCCCCATACACAAACAGAAGGTAAAGAAACTAATACTCTAAACGTGTCTCAAAAACAACTTGTTTTCTGTATTTGAAAGTATACTTGAAATATATTGATTAGAGAATAAAAATTGCTATCAAATACAGGTTAATTCTTCACATAAAGAGAGGCCATGGGTAGAAAGAAGAGTCCAAAGACATGAAACTCAACTTGTGTATCTGTGTATGATAACTTGGGGGGGGGGGTTGGCTATCTTTTATTTTCTGAACGTACTCAAGAAGTAAATCTGTGCTTTTGTTAATACAATGGTGAGTTTATTTCACAATACTGATAACTGGCATTTGCAAGTATTTTATACCTCACTAAAATACTTAGGGGAGGGAGAGCTGTTATGACAAACATGCAAATTTTTAAATAAGAAACGTCTCCATGCGTTTTCAGTAATCCTCATATTTCACTCAATTACCTTAAAAATAGAGTTTTGCAAAAATTAATATAGAATAAAAAAGGCAATGGCAACTAAGGGCACTTGACAGGCAACTATGAATTTTTTAATAAATCTGTTGACATTACAATCAGAGATTCAACCTGTTATTAGGAAAGTGGGTTCAGAAGATTTACCTCACTTTGCACTGTTTTTACTCCCCAAAACACTGACCAAGGAGCAGTTTCTCTTCACTAGTACATGATTGGAAAGAGAAAGAAAGTGTCAGAGAGAGATGACAGTCCGAAGCATAAAAGCTTGATGACAATTCCTACATTGCAGGTAGTGATAATGAGAAAGTGAGATACTAGGATACACTATCAAATAAAGGTTAATTCTTCACATAAAGAGAGGCCATGGGTAGAAAGAAGAGTCCAAAGAAATGAAACTCAACTTGCAGATAGGAAATGTTCCTCTTGAAACTGACTCTTCTGAGGCTAATGGATGTTTCAATAAAATCCTACAAAATTACAGGTTCTCTATTCAACTGGAGACTTTGGTTCTATTTTCTCATTTGACTTATCAGACCAAGAGCTTTTTTTACACATGCTATACTTCAGGCATCTATCCCAGATAACAACTTTTGCTAATGCTGGAAGTGCGTAGAAACAATCACCACAGAATCCTGATTCCTCACACATACAATCTCTTATAAATGGCTAACCTGAAGGGAAAAAAACTACAACTAAGTAAGATATACCTTCAAAAACTTTGAAAAACATTATGTAGTAAGGGCGAAAAATTTCCAAAGACAAGCTGCAATAAGGCAGAAATATTCTGTCACAGACAAATTAAGAAACGTATAAAAAAGTTAAGCTGGCATTACATTCCTATAATCCAGCACTCACAAAGCTGATACAGTAGAACTGCACAGTCAAAACTAAGTCAAGGCTACTACGATTCTTGTCTCCATAATAAAAAGAGAGGCACAACAGATGGCCAAGAGTAGAAGAAACATCCCTCAGGAAAGTACCCTGGAAGCCATACCTCTCCTAAACATTTGCAGCTTCTTCTTATAGCCCTCTATGCTTTAAGATCAATTTCTCTGTAGCCCTGAACCCTTTCACCCCAGCATAGTGGTCAGTACTCTCACACAATGCATCTATGGCAGTGTGTACACACATACACACACACATACACACAACTCTTCTCCTAGGGCACAGATCTCAAAAACTGATAACATGTTTGAGGCAGTATCATTACCAATGGGAAGGTCCACTAGAAAGATTTCTTACCAAGAGCTGCTGCACAGCAGAGTCAATGGGTCAAATCCAGCAAGCAGGAGATGTGGCAACCACTCTTTATATTTTTTTTGTGCTTTAACTGCATAAGTTATAAATTCAGATATATGATTCCAAGGAACCAACAGGCAAACTTTCTTCAAAAAGCAGCAAAACATCGAAAACTTCTCATACTTCAGGCAGTATGCCAAGTGAAGGTCATTTAACTGGGCTCCATACTTCAAAAGAATATTCACAGTTCCAAAGCAGTCACGGCTTCACCAAAAAGTAAAATGAAATGCAAAAAATTTTAAAACTTAAGACTTATATATGACAAATACTTCTTAACAAGTTGTTAATAGCAGCTATGGCTGGAACAGGAGTTGGAATACCCAATGGCATTAACATGCAATGAGTTGAACTGCAGTAATGAGGAAGAAAACTTTCACATCTCAATCCCTCTGTACCATTATGATTTCAACTATAAGATTTTTAAATATCTTCACAAAGAAACCTTTTGCTCAAACTATAATGTTTTGTAAATGAAGCACTGCTCCTATAATTTTTTAAAGTTAATGAACAACATGTTAAGATCCTGAAGATTAATTCAGTCTAGAAACCTCCATGTATATAGCATTAGCCGATTTGCATTCTTTAATATTTTTCCAACATGTGTCAAGACTATCATATAGGAAAGCTTTCCTAATGAACATATTTTAATTTACATGTCTCCATTTTTTAAGTTAATCCTCCTTATCAAGTACTTCTATGGAATAACCATGTATCACTTTCTTTTCTTTTTTTCTAATTTTACATATCAATCCCAGTTCCCGCTCCCTCCCTCCCATGGCCCCCAACACCACCTCCCATCCCATCCCCCCCCCCACTGTACAGGGAGAGTGATACTTTCCAGGAAGGATCATCAAAATCTGTAAAGTCCTTTGGATTGGAGTCTAGGCCCTCCCCCCTGCCTCCAAGGTAAAGGAGCATCCCGCCATGGGGGATATACTCCCAAAGTCCATTCCTGCACCTGGGATACATCCTAGTTCCACTGTCAGAGGTCCCTTAGTCTGCCTAGGCCTTCTAACAGAGACCCATGTTCAGGAGGTCTGAGTTGATCCAATGCTAGTTTCCTAGCTATTGGTCACCTGACTCTGTGGGTTTCTGTAGCCTGGTCTTGACCCCTTTTCTTATCACTCCTCCCTCTCTTCAAATGGACTCCAGGAGTTCAGTTCAGTGTTCTGTTTCCAGCAGATACTAGATAAGGGGGGGGGGCCTCTATGATGGCATAAAAGTTAGTTATCAATCTCATTATCAGGGAAGGACATATAAAGTAGACTTTCCACTACTGCTCAAATTGTTAGTAGGGGTCATCCTTGTAGGTCTCTGGACATTTCTCTAGAGTCAGTTTTCACTCCCTCTATATGGTATCTCTCTCTTTTTTTTTTTTTTTCCCCTGCTCTTGTCTATTCATCCCTCGACTCAATCTTCCTGGTACCAAATGTTCTGCTCTCCTTTCCTTCTCTTTCTCTTAACTCCCTCTCCACTAACTGCCCACACCCACTCCTAATATGCTCAGGAGAGCTTGTTCCTTTCCCCTTCTGTTGAATCTCTTACATTCCTCTTTATATCCTAGTTTCTATGGCAGTGAGTATTATAGGCTGCTGATCCTTTGCTCTATGTCTAAAATCCATATATGAGTGAGTACATACCATGTTCCTCTTTTTGTTACCTCACTCAGGATGGTTTATTCAAGTTCCATCCATTTGCCTTCCAATTTCAAGATTCCATTCTTTTTCTTTTCCACAGAATTATATTCCATTGTGTAAATGTGCTACATCTTCTTTATCCATTATTCAGTTGAGGGACACCTAGGTTGCTTCCAGGTTCTTACTATTACAAATAATGCTGCTATGAACATAGTTGAACAAATGTCTTTGTTGCATGGATGTGGATCATTTGAGTATATGTCTAAGAGTGGAATTGCCAGGATCTGTGGTAAACTGATTCCCATTTTCGTGAGGAACCACCATAGTAATCTCCAAAATGGCTGTACAAGTTTGTACTCCCACCAGCAGTGTAGGAGTGTTCCCCTTTCTCCAAATCCTCTCAAGCATAAGCTGTCTAATTTTAGCCATTCTGACAGGAGTAAAATAGTATCTCAGAGTTGTTTTGATTTGCATTTCTCTGATAATGAGGATGCTGACCACTTTCTTAAGTGTCTTTCAGCCTTTTTGGATTCCTCTATTGAGAATTCTCTCCAGTTCTGTACTCCACTTGTTGGTGTTTTGTTGACTAGTTTCTTGAGTTCTTTGTATATTTTGGAGATAAGCCCTCTCGCAGATGTGGGGTTGGTGAAGATCTTTTCCCAGTGTGTGTGTGGGCTGCTATTTGGTCTTGTCGACTATTTCCTTTACCTTACAGAAGATTCTCAATTTGAGGAGGTCCCATTTATTAATTGCTGATATCAGTGTCTGTGCTACTAGTATTATGTTCAGGAAGGTGTCTCCTGTATCAATTTGTTCAAGTGTATCTCCCACTTTGTCTTCTAAGAGGTTCAGTGTGGCTGGATTTATGTTGAGGTTTTTTTATCTGTTTCGACTTAAGTTATGTGCATGACAAAAGACATGGTTCTATCTGCAGTCTTCTACACACCATCATCCATTGTGCCAACACCATTTGGTGAAGATGCTTTCCACTTTCCATAGTATACTTTTAGCTTTTTGTCAAAAATCAGGTGTTTGTAGGTGTGTGGGTTAATATCAGGATTTTTTATTTGATTCCATTGGTCTACCTGTCAATTTTTGTGGTCATACAAAGCTGTTTTCAGCTTGAACTCGGGGATGGTAATGCCTCCTGAAGTTCTTTTATTATGCAGGGTTGTTTTGGCTATTCTGAGTCTTTTGTTTTTCCATATACTATTGAGTATTATCCTTTCAAGATCGGTGAAGAATTGTGCCGGGATTTTGATGGGGATTGCACTGAATCTGTAGAATGCTTTTAGCAAGATTGCCATTTTTATTATGTTTATCCTACCTATCCAAGGGCATTGGAGATCATTCCATTTTCTAGTATGTTCTTTAATTTCTTTCTTTAAAGATACAAAGTTCTTTCATTGTTTGGTAAGCATTACCCCAACATACTCTATGTTGTTTGTGGCTATTATAAAGGGTGTTGTTCCTCTGATTTCTTTCTCAGCCCCTTTATCGTCTGTATATATTAGGGCTTGTATTCTGTTGGTTATGCTTGCATCTGTAGTTCCTGATCATTTGCCCAGTTTTTCTATTTCCAGCATTCCCTCAGTGTGTGTTTTCTTTATTGTCTCTGTTTTAGTTTTCAGGTCTTGAACTGTTTGAATTGTTTCCTTCATCTGTTTGATTTTCTTGGCTTTCCTCAGTTTCTTGAAGAAATCTGTTCATTTCTTGCATTTTTTTTTTTTTTTTTTTTTTTTTTTTGGGTTTGGTCTTTTCTTCTATTTCTTCCAATTTTTCATTTGTTTTTTCTTCCATTTCTTTAAGGGATTTTCTCATATTGTCTTTCAGGGCCTCTGTAGTGGGATATTCACTTTGTCTCCTTCTATGGCACTGACCACACCCATTGGAGGTGGAGCCAGGGGCGGAAGTGACCTGGGGAATTAGGTCGGAGGAGGCACAGGAGAGTGCTCTTGCAAGCTGCACAAAGACAGAAGGACTTCCAGAGGAATTCTTGGAAGCAGGAACATGTTGGTGTTCACCTGTCTATGTTGTGAGTTATTTCTCCCTGAATAAACATCTGTTTGGCCTAATTGTTTATCCTGATCCTTATTAAACCACGATAACAGAAGTGGGATCCAGATTTTCTCCAGACCTGGTTTTCACCCAGGCAGCAGAAGCGGCTCCCTTCCCCCACCATTCCCAAATGGGCAGGGTCCCTTGTCTAACCAGGTGGACACACCACAGCTTTGGGACATTTGCCTCTGGCCTACAACTCCTTTGCCTCCACAGTGACCCCAAGAAGGCACTCACTGCTTCTCATTTTTGCCCATTTCCCCACTTTTCATTAGCGCAGAGCCGCGTGGCGCCCACCCTGCTTGTGCATTTCCCGCGGTTAGCCCTGTGGTCCCAGCAATTCTACAAGGCTCCTTTTACTCATTTGTCTAACGAAATTTTGCTTGCCATAGTTTGTTAAGAGCTACAGGGACCAAGATCAGAAGGATCATCTGCTGCCAGACGCTATTTGGTGGACACCTCCAGGCGTAACTACCACAACTAAAACCATCAAAGTTCCAGGACAGCAGAATTACACCTAAGGCAACATTCTTCACAATTTAAGTTAATATAATATCCCAAAACTATGTTACAATGCAGGACTTTAGGAATTCTTTTAATTCTTGTATAGAAGGAATGTTAACATAAGAAAATCATGACTTAACCAATATATACATTTTTCTGGTAATTGCAATGGGTTTCATTCATCATTATTATGATATTTTTGAATAAATTATTTGAGATTATACCAGATAATAAGGAACTTGTACAAACCATAAGAGAGTTAGTAATAAGGATTCAAAATATGGAAAATGACAATGGAGAGTTTAAAATTAAACTCAAAACATAGAATGTTTAGAAAGTTTCAGAATATTGAAAAGGATAAGGGAGAGCTGAAGATTAGAACTCAAAACATAGAATGTTTAGAAAAATTTGTTAAGAATATTGAAAATGACAATGGACAGCTGAAAATTAGAACACATAACATAGAATCTTTAGAAAAAAAGGTTCAGAATATTGAAAATGACAATGGAGAGATTAAAATTAGAATGAAAAACATAAAAAGCTTAGAGGAAAAGGTTCAGAATATTTAAGATGGCAATAGAGAACTGAAGACATGGAACATAAAAATGACCAACTAGAAAACAATTTGTTCCATATCTAATGCCTCAATAACCAAAATGGAAACAATGCAATGTGATGGGAGATGTCATTCTATATATGTTTCTCATACTGGTTAATAATGAAGCACTGTTGGCCAATAGGGAAGGAAGATAGGAGGGACTAGGAGACAAGGAGGAAAGAGGAAGTAGGAAGGAGGAGTCTGCTCTCGGTAAGACCACGTGGAAATACATAGAAATGGGTTAATAATTAAGGCAGAGCTAGCCGATAAGAAACAAGTAACTGGGCCAACAGAATTATATCTAATACAGAGTCTCAGTGTGTTATTTGGGGCTGGCGCGGCGGCAGGACAAGACCAGCGGTGGCAGGGTGGAAAACCCATACTCCTTACAGCAATGCATTATCATGCTAGCAGAAACAGCTCATTCCTGGTTGGACAAATCTACTAACAAGGTTAAAAAACTGGAACATCAGAATGGAAAAACTAGCAGACAGAATCTGTTCCATGTCTGAGGATAATGACATGCTAGAACATTGTTTCTGGAAGGCAGTTTACATGCCATTCAGATAATATCTAAGGATGAGATTGTTAAAAATATGGAATCATTTGTAGTTGGAGAAATTAAAAGACTGACTGATTCAATGCAGTCTCTATAAAGTTATATGGTTCAAGAAGTTCAAACACTCAAAAAAACAATGGTGAATAGATTTCAGGCCTTAGAAGATCTTCAATCTGATACCTCAGAAGAAGAACTGCAGAGAACAGGGCATGAAAGAGACTTAAAATTTTCTACACCATTTAGGGTCAGGGGAGTTTTCCCTGTATCTATTAGTGAAAAACCAGCAACGAAAAAAACACCCAAAAGGTGGCACTGCATATCAGTGGGAACCAATACGTATGAAAGATTTAAAAGGTATAAAGGAAGCAGTCTCTTATGGCATGCACTCACCATATGTGAAGCAATTAATAGAGACATGGGCAAGGAATAACAAGGTAACCCCTAAGGATTGGAATCAATTAATATCAGCTGTCCTTGAAAAATCCTCTCAATTAGAATGGAGGGCTTTATGGAGAGAGGAAACAAAAGCTCTTGAACTTCAGGGCTTAAAGAAAGGTTATAAAGCTCCCCAAGATAAAATTCTTGGTGAGGGTCTTTATGCTGACCTAGAAACCCAAGCTGCATATGATGAACATATCTTGTCTCTATGCAGTACAGCAGATTTGAACTAGGTTCATGAACTAGGGGTGAGGATAGAATCCTATACTAAGATAAGGCAAGGACCAAGAGAACACTTTAGTGTATTCCTAGAAAGGTTGTCTAGGACAATACAATTAGAGGTAGCTGACACAGATTCTAGGCGAATACTCAAAGAATCATTAGCTTATGAGAATGCAAATCCACGGTGCAAACAGGTGCTTTGGCCTTTAAAAATCAAATCAGCACCCTTAGATTAATGGGTCCTATATACAGCCAATATTGAGTATAATGACAATAATACTGAAGCTTGGGTAGGAGAAGCCATATCTAAAGGTATGAGAAGACATCAAGATAGCAGAGGTCTTAACTATGGTGACATAGAAGCTTGGGTAGGAGAAGCCATCTTCAAAGGTTTGAAAAGATATCAAACTGTCACATGTTTTAACTGTGGTAAGATAGGACATCTAAAAAGAAATTGTAGGCAAATTATTTCTAAAAATAACACTCCCAGCAACAGAAGGTCTCAGCCTTCTGTTATGTAGAAGGTGTGCCAAAGGCCGATACTGGACCAAATGAATGTAGATCGACCAGACAAGTAAGGAAACTCTTTACCATCAGGAAACTCCTTGAGGGGGGCCTATCGAAGGCCCCCATGTCAAAGGTGGTCCGAACATTCCCAGTTACAGTGGAGGACAATCTCCCACAGGACAATTAGAAAATTGTGTGCCTACTGTAAAAACTCATGCCCCTCTGGATGATAAACTAGAGAAGGAAGTTGAATCAAACATGAAAGAAGGAAACAAAAAACGTATATTTTGGTAAACCTCTATAAATAGTCATAGGCCTAGACTGATAGTTAAAATGAATAACAGACTGTTTAAATGAATAGTGGACACAGGGGCGAATGTAAATATCATAACTAATAAATCTTGGCCTCCAAAATGGCCCTTGCAAGAGGTAAATGTTCCATTCCTAGGAATTGGAACCCTGTCTCTGGTAAAACAGAGCACAAGAAGGATTGAATGTATAGGACTGGAAGGACAGAGAGGAAGGTTGAGACCATATGTGGCTGATATAGCAATAAACCTATGGGCTCATGATCTATTACAGCAATGGAATGCACAGATTAACATTCGTCCAGTATTAGATATGAACGAAAAACAACCCCATGGAGGGGGAAAAATATTATAAAGTACTATACAAGACAGACACCAAATATCCAGGCTGTACAAAAACAGAATACAAGTGCTGAACAAACAGAGGAACCTAAAGTCCTACCCTTAAAATGGCTAAAATGAACCTGTCTGGGTAGGACAATGGCCTATAACCTCTGAGAAGTTAGAGGCTTTAGAAAACCTGGTTCAGGACCATCTAAATGCTGGACATATCAAGGAATCAACCAGCCATTGGAATTCTCCTTGTATTTGTTATCAAAAAGAAATCTGGTAAATGGAGAATGCTTACACACCTGAGAGCCATCAATAAATTAATCCAGCCAATGGGCTCTCTACAGCCTGGAATGCCCTTGCCATCTTTGGTACCTAAAGAATAGCCTATTATAGTTATTGATTTAAAGGATTGCTTCTTCACTATACCTTTACAAGAAAAAGATAAAGAGAAATTTGCCTTCACGGTACCTACTTACAATAATTCTCAACCGGTGAAGAGATATCAATGGAAGGTTTTACCACAGGAAATGCTAAACAGCCCCACCTTGTGCCAATATTTTGTACAAAACCCACTAGAAATAATTCATAAACAGTTTCCACAATCCATATGGATGATATATTGTTAGCTGACTCTAAAGGAGAATTATTAGAAAAAATGTTTGAGAAAGAAAAGGAAGTTTTACCTCGCTGGGGATTACAAATTGCACCTGAAAAAAATACAAAAAGGAGAGTCTATCAACTACTTAGGATATAAAATAGGTCTACAGGAAATTAGACCACAAAAAGTACAGATCAGGAAAGATCGCTACCAGACTCTTAATGATCTTCAAAAATTATTAGAGAAGAAGGGCATGATTTGAAAAACTTGAAAATGGCCCTAAAAGGAGACAAGGACTTGAATAGTTCACGAATACTATCAGCTGAAGCTGAAAAGGAATTAGAATGGGTAGAAAAGAGGATACTAGAAGCACATGTGGACCGTGTGGATCCAAACCTAGACTGTATTCTGGTTATATTACCATCTAGAGAATATCCTTTGATGCAGAGAGAATATATCATATTAGAATGGATATTCCTACCACATAAACAGAATAAAAAACTAAAAACATATATAGAAAAGATCTCTAACTTGATTATAAAAGTTAAATTAAGACTTCCTCAGCTAACAGGAAGGGACCCAGCAGAAATTATACTACCTTTAACTAATGAGGAAATTTCCTCCTTATGGAAAGATAATGAATATTGAGCACACTGTAATTTTTTGGGAATGATTAGCAACAATTATACCAAAAGTGAAAGAATCAAATTTATAAAGAAACCGATTTGGATCCTGTAAGGAGTACGGTTTTCCACCCGCTAATGTGGTTTGATCAAGCCAGACAAAAAACTGCATGGCTTTAAAAAAGCACTGCTAACAATTTATTTGTGTGTATCAGAGCTGGCAATGGCAGTGACCACATCTCCAAGTCGGCAGCATGCAGACCAAGGCAGTGAGCACAGCTTTCAGTGCTGGCGGTAAAATAGCCACCACCATCTTTTATAAACCGCGGCAGAAACAACAAAGACTTTCATTTTGACAATGTTGTTGTTTAACAGATAAAGACTATCTGTTACAAAAAGATAAAGATTTACAGTAAAGACAGATTCACATTAAGTAAAAGCTAAAGGTTCACAGTGTGTTTTAAAAAATACATAGGCTTGGGAGAAAATAAAAAAAAAAAATGGTTTTAAAAAGACAGAGAACAGCTGGGTGTGGTAGCACAAGCCTTTAATCCCAGCATTCCGGAGACAGAGGCAAGCAGATCTCTGTGATGCCAAGTAAACCTGGTATGCAGAGTAAATTCCAGGACAGATAAGAGTTACACAGAGAAACCCTGTCTCAAAAACTAAAAAGTAAAAAAAAAAAAAAAAAAAAACAGAGTAATGAAAAAGCCACGTAAAGATGGAAAAAAATCTGTATACTGTATGGCATTATATTGTCTTTATATCATTTGACTGCTGAGGAAACAACTGTTAAAGAAAATACTGTTGGATTAATTCAACTTATATATTTTAAGAATACTTTGATTCAAAAATTTAAGTTCAAGGACAAGTTACTGGGGGAAAGGATTTCTATTTTTGTTTCTACAGAAAATAAAAGGCTGTGGATTCCTTCCAGACTAATGTGGTTTGATCAAGCCAGACCCCCTGAAACAGAGTTTCTGGTGATCCAACATTCAAAACAGCTTAAACAAGGCAGCCTTGCAGACTACAACCAGGATTTCTGTGTCTTCTCAGGATTCCACCATGACAGCGCCCTTTACCAGCAGGAAGTAGTTTGGAAAGAATGACGCCCAAATTCCCAAATATTGTTTATAAATGTTTGTTTTTATTTAACTGGGTTTGGTTATAAATGGTTAATGATCACAACCAATATTCCTTTTAAAGGTAAAAAGGAGATTATGGTATAGATATGAATACTTTGTTTTTGAATGGATTTTCATTTATTCATACAAACTTAAGGTCAATTTTGTGATATGTATATTTCTCTTGTTTAGGTATAGTGTTTATATAGCTCATTTAGGAATGTAATTTTAGATAGTTACCTATAATAGTAAAAACTTATAGCTAGGTGAGTTAGGTTTTCTAGATACATAGAGATGCATTTAAGATAAATAGGAATTCTTCAAACCTTTCAAAGACCTACAGAATACGGCATTTAAAATGGTTTAGGGTTTTTCTTGACAGTGAGATGCCACCTGCGTCAGAAAGGAAGATGGACCTTGAAGAAACGAGTTATGGAGTTTGCTTTCAATATGGCAAGACTAGCAATTTGGACAAGATACTGCTCTTGTCTGGACTGTTTGACGTTATGCTGTATAAACTGGACATGCAGGACCCACAGAAAAGTGACTGCTGATACAAGATGGACATTGCTACAGTGTTCCTGCTTCATGGAAGAGTCTGCCAGACAGTCTACAGGACAGAGAGGAAAGTGAATGACCAACTGCCCATACAAGAAGACAGTTTAAAGTTTCCTGCTTTGCTGAAGAGTCTGCCAGACACACTATGGCCTATGGGCTAAAGATGGAAGATTACAAAAGAACTTCGGGTAACCAGACAGTGAGTTGTCTCTGTCATTTCTAGAGTTTATATACAATCCTTCTGTGGTCTTTGAAGAAGTTGAAGACAAATAGTTATGGTTAAAGTTTTCCTTAGTTAGGATTAAAGATAAGTTACATAGACTTTGGACACACAAAGATAGGATAGATGATGGAATAGTTTCTTAAATCTTGCTAAATGTTAATGGACTAAAAGTGTTAACTGTGATTCTTATTTGATAACTGTTGTGTGATATATTTTGCTATGTTAAGGTTAAAACCCTTCTTTTTATTTAGACAGAAAAGAGGAGATGATGGGAGAGGTCATTCTGTATATGTTTCTCATACTGATTAATGAATAAAGCACTGTTGGCCAATATGAAAGGAAGATAGGAGGGACTAGGAAACAAGGAGGAAATAGGAAGGAGGAGTCAGCATGGGGAGTCTGGAGAGAACAGAACCGCCACGCCTCCACTCTCGGTAAGACCACGTGGAAATACGTAGAAATGGGTTAATAATTAAGACAGAGCTAGCCGATAAAAAAATAGTAACTGGCCAACAGGATTATATCAAACACAGAGTCTCTGTGTGTTAATTGGGGCTGGCGCGGCAGCAGGACAAAACCAGGCGGCAGGCGGAAAACCGTACTCCTTACAGGATCCTTCCACACATTTTAAGGAAATCACCTATTTCTGCAGTTCCTACATTCTACACCGATGCAAACAAATCAGATAAGGCAGGATATAAATCAGGAAAAATAAGTAAAGTGGTTCAAAGCCCTTACAATTCTGTACAAAAGGCAGAATTGTATGCCATTCTCATGGTACTTATGGATTTTACAGAACCCCTCAATATAGTTACTGACTCTCAATACGCAGAGAGAGTCATCTTACACATTGAGACTACAGAATGTATTCCTGATGATACGAAATTAACTTCACTGTTTATACAGCTAGAAGATACTATCAGAAAGAGGACAAATCCTATATATGTATAACACACATAAAATCCCATACGGGTCTGCCAGGTCCTCTAGCACAAGGCAATGATGAAATTGATCAGTTATTAATAGGAAGTGTGCTAGAAGCCTCGGGGTTTCATAAGAAACACCATGTGAACAGCAAAGGTTTAAAAAAGGATTTTTCTATCACTTGGCAACAAGCTAAGGAAATAGTAAGGAAATGTCCTACTTGTTCATTCTATAACAAAACTCCTTTACCAAAAGGCAGTAACCCTAAAGGTAGAAATAGAAATGAAATATGGCAAATGGATGTGTTTCACTTTGCAGAATTTGGAAAATTAAAATACGTGCATCATACTATAGATACATTTTTCAGGGTTTCAATGGGCCACTGCTCTGAGCTCTGAAAAGGCTGATTCTGTTATCGCACACCTATTAGAGGTAATGGCCATTATGGGCACACCTACACAAATAAAAACTGACAATGCTCCAGCATACGTCTCCAGCAAATTGAAACAGTTTTTTGAGTATTATAACATAAAGCACATGATGGGTATACCACACAATCCTACAGGACAAGCAGTAGTTGAGAGATCCAATCGTACTGTAAAAGAAATGCTCCATATACAGGAAGCCAAGACACCCAAACACAGATTACATAATGCTTTATTGACATTAAACTTTCTTAATGCTGATGAAAAGGGAAAAACAGCTGCAGAAAGACACTGGACAATAGAAAAAACTTCTGAACTAAATCAGCCAGTGTACTTCAATGATGTATTGACCTCAGAATGGAAACCAGGATATGTGTTATGTTGGGGTAGGAGTTTTGCATTTGTATCTACAGGAGAAGAAAAACTATGGATACCATCTAAGTTAATCAAGACTCGAGATGAACAAGAGAAACATCTTAATGAAGACAAATGACAAGTCATCCAACAAATTAGGTCCCATGAGATGTGCAGAGACCTCTCAAAGGTAGGGGAAGTGTTCTGTTCTTGTTCTTACAGAAAAACAGAGAAAACCTATCTTCAAACAGCCAAAAGACACTGAATATGTAGTTACCTACAGAGAGAAGACAGCTCTCCAGAAACAGTCACTTAATGAAGAGGAATCTGATTTATGATAAAAATATTTAATTCTAGAAAATCTGTATTCCACAAAAAATTGAAAATTCAAAGGAAATGGGCAAGTTTCTGGATAACTATCACTTACCAAAATTAAATCAAGAACAGACAAACAACTTAAATAGACCTATAACCCGCAATGAAATAGAAGCAGTCATCGAAAGCCTTCCAACGAAAAAAAGTCCAGGGCCACATGGATTCAGTGCAGAATTCTACCAGACATTCAAGGAAGAACTAATACAACTACTCCTCAAACCGTTCCACAAGATAGAAACAGAAGGTTTATTGCCAAACTCTTTTTATGAGGCCACAATAACTTTGGTACCCAAACCTCACAAAGACACAACTAAGAAAGAAAACTACAGACCAATATCCCTGATGAACATTGATGCAAAAATACTCAAAAAATACTGGCAAACCGAATTCAAGAATACATCAGAGAAATCATCCACCATGATCAAATAGGCTTCATACCTGGATTGCAGGGATGGTTTAACATACGAAAATCTATCAACGTGATCCACCATATAAACAAACAGAAAAAGAAAAACCATATGATTATCTCCCTAGATGCGGAAAAAGCCTTCGACAAAATTCAACATCCTTTCATGATGAAGGTATTAGAGAGGTCAGGGATAACAGGAACATACCTAAACATAATAAGAGCAATATACAGCAAACCAACTGCCAACATCAAACTGAATGGAGAGAAACTTCAGCCAATTCCTCTAAAATCAGGAACAAGACAAGGCTGTCCTCTCTCTCCATATCTCTTCAATATCGTACTAGATGTTCTAGCTAATGCTATAAGACAACAAAAGGAGATCAAGGGGATCCAAATTGGAAAGGAAGAAGTCAAACTGTCTCTATTTGCAGATGATATGATAGTTTACATAAGCGACCCAATAAACTCTATCAGGGAACTCCTACAGCTGATAAACACCTTCAGCAAACTAGCAGGATACAAGATAAACTAAAAAAAAATTGGTAGCCCTATTTTTTTTCAGACGACAAAGAGGCAGAGAAAGAAATCAGAGAAACATCACCCTTTACAATAGCCACAAGCAACATAAAGTATCTTGGTGTAACGCTTACCAAACAAGTAACAGACCTATATAATAAGAACTTTGTGACTCTAAAGAAAGAAATTAAAGAAGATACCAGAAATTGGAAAGACCTCCCATGCTCTTGGTTAGGTAGGATAAACATAGTAAAAATGGCAATCTTACCAAAAGCAATCTACAGATTCAATGCAATCCCCATTAAAATCCCACCACAATTCTTCACAGACCTTGAAAGGATAATAATCAACTTTATAGGGAAAAACAAAAGACCCAGGATAGCCAAAACAACCCTATACAATAAAAGAACTTCAGGAGGCATCACCATTCCTGACTTTAAGCTCTACTACAGAGCTATAGTTCTGAAAACAGCCTGGTATTGGCATAAAAATAGACAGGTAGACCAATGGAATCGAATTGAAAATCCTGATATTAATCCACGCACCTATGAACACCTGATTTTCAACAAAACAGCTAAAATTATACAATGGGGCAAAGACAGCATCTTCAACAAATGGTGCTGGCACAATTGGATGAGGGTGTGTAGAAGACAGCAGATAGACCCATGTCTGTCGCCATGCAAAAAACTCAAGTCCAAATGGATCAAAGACCTCAACATCAATCCAGCCACATTGAACCTCTTAGAAGAGAAAGTAGGAGGTACCCTTGAACAAATTGGTATAAGAGACCGCTTCTTGAACAAAACTCCAGGGGCACAGACACTGAAAGAAACAATTAATAAATGGGACCTCTTCAAACTTAGAAGCTTCTGTAAGGCAAAGGACACAGTTGACAAGACCAAACGGCAGCCCAGTGACTGGGAAAAGATTTTCACTAATCCTATATCCGACAAAGGGCTGATCTCCAAAATATACAAAGAACTCAAGAAACTAGTCAACAAAACACCAAATAACCCTATTAAAAAATGGGGTACAGAACTGAAGAAAGAATTCTCAATGGAGGAAATCAAAAAGGCTGAAAGACACTTAAGAAAATGCTCCACATCATTAACTATCAGGGAAATGCAAATCAAAACAACTTTGAGATACCATCTTACCCCTGCCAGAATGGCTAACATTAGAAACACCAGTGATGACTTATGTTGGAGAGGATATGGAGAAAGTGGAACACTCCTCCACTGCTGGTGGGAGTGCAAACTCATACAGCCATTTTGGAGATCAGTATGGCGGTTCCTCAGGAAAATGGGAATTAGTTTACCACAGGACCCGGCAATCCCCCTCTTAGGCATATACCCAAAGGATTCACATCAATGCAACAAAGACATCTGTTCAACTATGTTCATAGCAGCACTATTTGTAATAGCAAGAACCTGGAAGCAACCTAGATGCCCCTCAATTGAAGAATGGTTAATGAAGATGTGGCACATCTACACAATGGAATACTACTCTGCAGAAAAAAATAATGGTATCTTGAAATTCGCAGGCAAGTGGATGGCACTTGAAGAAACCATCCTGAATGAGGTAACCCAGTCACAAAAAGAGAAACACAGTATGTACTCACTCATATATGGATTTTAGAACTAGATCAAATGATCATCCGCCTATAATTCACATCACCAGAGGAACTAGGATACAAGTTGTATTCTAAGAGATTCATATAAAGTCCCTCACAGAACTTGGAAGGGACAAGTCCCCCAGAGCTCAGGTAAAGTGGGGGAGGACAGCTAATGGAGAGAGAAGTAGGAGAAAATGAGGGGGAGGAGAGGAAGGCATGTGCGACCAGGAGCATTGAGCCTGGTTAGGAATGGAAAATAAGAGAGAGAGAGAGAGAGAGAGAGAGAGAGAGAGAGAGAGAGAGAGAGAGAAACAGAGACAGAGACAGAGACAGAGAACATAAAAGAGGGAGCCAATATTGGTTTGAAGATAAAGTTGAACACAGAGAAAGGTCGAGAGAACTACAAGACTGCTCCCAACTAACAATCTCAGCTCCCGTGGAAAGGCTATCATAAATGCCCTTCCCGGAGAGTGAGATCAACAACTAACTTCTCCATGGAGTCCTCAACTAATGCCTGTTGAAAATAGGAGCAAACACCCATACATAAACACTGAGTCGAACTAGAACCCAGAAGCAGATGGAGAGGACAAGACCATGCGGTAGAAGCACATAGAGACAGCTTACCTGAACAAGGAGGAGCTAAGGGCCACTAGACTGATAGCTGGGAAGCCAACAGGGGTCTGACTCGGACCCCCCTGAATATGGGTCTCAGCCACAAGGTCTGAGCAGTCTAAGAGACCTCAGACAGTGGAGCCAGGATGTATCCCTGGTGCACAAAAGGACTTTGCAAACATATCCCCCATGGAAGGATAACTGTCTTATTCTAGAGATAGGAGAGAAGCCCTAGTCCCTACTTCACAGGAACTGTCAGATATACATGACCTCAACTGGATGGCATTCCCCTACATATGGTATTGTGGTGGGGGGTTGGGAGGGGAGGGTGTTTAGAGTGCATGTGAGTGGGCAGAGAGGGCAAAAGGGAGGGAAGGAGGGAGGGAGGGCTGGAGGGGAGGAAGGGAGGGAGGGAGAGGGAACTGGGATCGACATGTAAAATAATAAATTAAAAAAAAAAAAACAAAAAACGCTTTGACTCCAAAATTTAAGTTGAAGAACAAGTTACTGGGGAAAAGGATTTCTCTTTTTGTTTCCACAGAAAATGAAAAGATGTGGATTCCTTCCAGACTAATGTGGTTTGATCACGCCAGACCGCCTGAAACAGAGTACAAGCTGATCCTACATTCCAAACAGCTGGACAAAACAGCCCTACAGACTATAGCTAGGATATCTGAATCTTCTTCGAATCCCCCAAGACAGCGCCCCTTACCAGCAGGAAGTAGTTTGGAAAGAACGACGCCCAAATTCCCAAATATTGTGTATAAATGTTTGTTTTCATTTAATTAGACTTTGTTACATAAAATTAAATAAAAAATATATATATTTAATTCTAGTAAACTATTTCTATACAGAAATCTATTTCTGTTTATTATCTAGTATTCCTGTAGTCCCAATTCATGTAAACCAATGCTGGCTTTGGAGTTGGTTTGGCTTTCCTTCTCTAAATTAAAGCATGTTGTTAACACTACATTTACGGTTTCTGCCTTAAATCAAGAAGCCACTTGGTGTAAGGCAGAAGAAAACAAAATTTGGGGACTCATTCGCTACACTCAATTTTCTCTCTGAAATCCTAATTTTCTCATATACATTTTAATGCTTATTGTTGCCTTTCCCTAATGCATACCTTAAAAACTTAAAATTTTTACTGCAATACTGATGTTTAAGTTTTCCACAAGGAATACTAACAATTCCTAACAGCAATCTTTGAACTCTCCAGAAAGAAGATGGCGCCCCATGTCCTCATTTCCACTTGACTCAACCTGATGCATCTGAACTACAAACATCACCCTAAAACCGTTTTAAGACTGTTTTGCTTGAGACAACTCATGACTAGCTAGCTGTAATGGTGCACCTTCTTATTACACCCTGGCCAGAGTTTCAAATTGAAATGCAGTCAAGCATTTTCTGCCACACAGTGACTAGCTACATATGTCACAGCCAGTTCTGTTGAGAAATCTGGTTGCTAAAATTTTTCTTCCCACAGGGTCCCATGGAGCAATCATCGTCACATTTCAACAGGAAGCAACATTTGATAATGATGCCCCCTTTCCCTACTCTTGGAATTTGGGGATAATATTCATCTTCTTTGGGTTGGTTTTAGTTACTTAGGGTTGGGTATGGAAGGTGATGCTTAGATTCTGGTTTATCTTTTAGACAGGAATAGGGTATGGTTGGGAAAGATATTGTTTAGATGGGATGTAGGTAGATTAGCTTGCCTTCTTGTGAATTATTGAGTAAGTGAGATAATAGTATTGTACAGCTTACATTGTTATATATTCTTATTTGTGGTAAGCTATGTAAAATTAAGTTTATATTGCCTTCCCGAAAGAATTGTATATTATATTGTGTTATATTGTGTGAAATCTTTCCACTTATGATGTTTTATGCACATTATTCTTACCATATTCTATGTATGTATATTTTTTACTCATGTTAAAGACATTTCGTATATTGATACAATTTATGCACATTTGTTCTTGGCATAGTCTATGTATGTATACTTTTCTTGTATTCAAGACATTTTGTATATTGGTACAATTTGGGATATTTATCATGCTACCCTTTATAGTTCTACCTCTTGTCTAGACATTTCTTCTCTACCTCTATTGTAGGGATTTATATGTATGTATATGTACATAGTTATATTGTTTAGGTATTTGTCCCTGCTTTACTCAGGGAAGTTTCATTCAGTTTTTTAGCTAAGTTCCCGAGTAGTACAGATTATCTTCACTCATGTTTCCTTTACCTATGAAATTAGTCAGACATAGATGCTTAATCTTCAATCACTTCATAGACATGCAGAACATGGCATTTAAATGTTTTAATATTAGTACTCATAGACATGAGACACTGTTGCTCCTGACAGCACCGTGTACTTTCCTGAAAGTATGTTGGGCACTGTTGTTGCTCCTGCTGGAGTTCATCCTCGCTTCGGCTAATGGCCTCTTGGGCAAAGAACTGCCCCTACCTTGACTACTGATTTGGACATGCAGTCCTATGCGCTTGCTGAACCTTGCCAAGTCAGGGTAAAACAGCCTTTCTACCTCCTTGCTGTTGTTGTGGTCTGCCAAGTACTATTGGCCTTAGCCAAAACTGGGTGTACCAACGTTGCTGTGAGACCTTGAGTGACGGTCCAGGTAGCCTGCTGTTTCTGTCCTCGCTGCACCTTTTGGAAGATGCCCATCCACACTTCCTGTCTACCCTGGTATTGTTATTTCCCTTCTCATGTCTTGATGAGGTTGGAGATTAAACTATCACAACTATTATTCTCTCTTTCTAGTCAGATATATTAAGTACTAGACTTAAGTTTTCCAGCTTAGGACAACTCTATTGTAAACTCCGTTATGCCTTCACCCTAGGACAAGATATGTAGGTCGTTTTGTTCTCGATTTTCCGTTTCTTAGAGCACCCTTGTTATTCACTGTTTTGTATAGTTTTGTATAAAGCCTAAATCTTTTCTTTAGACTAAAAGGGGAATTGTAGTGGGATATTCACTTTGTCTCCTTCTGTGGCACTGACCACACCCACCAGGGGCAGAAGTGACCTAGTGCTCTTGCAAGCTGCACGGGGACAGGAGGACTTCCAGAGGAATTCTTGGAAGCAGGAACCTGTTGGTGTTCACCTGTCTATGTTGTGAGTTATTTCTTCCTGAATAAACATCTGTTTGGCCTAATTGTTTATCCTGATCCTTATTAAACTGTGATAGGCCTCTATCATTTTTATGTCGTTATTTTTTAAGTAGTTCTCTTCTACTTCATCTGCTTTGGTGTGTTCAGGACTAGTTGGTATAGAGTTCCTAGATTCTGGTGGTGTCATGCTTGTCTTTCTATTGTTGGGTGTTTTCTTGTATTGCTGTCTTCCCATAACTTCTTCCAGTGGGTGCAGGTGGAGTCTCTCTCTGTCTATCCAACTCTCCCAGTGGGCATCAGTGGGTCAGGAGTTCGATGTTTGTATCTCTGGATGATCCAAGTTCTTTTGGAGGTCTGTCCTCTAGCAGAAGGCCAGTGATGGTGTCCAAAGATCAGTTGAGTGCGGCCTCTGGGTAGTCCCACATGGATTGGTGCATCCAGTGTTCTCAGAGAAGACCCAGGAAGTTTCATGGAGGTTGAGGGGTTGTTGAACCTGCACTCTGGACCAATGCTCACTCAGAGCAGGGAGCATTGAAGCAGCGGGCCCAGTAGGCACACGTATCACTTTTATCTATTAAATTGATTGCTTAAAAAAGATCAAACACTGACAGTTACACTGCAATTGACTGAAAACAGGTGTGATCCTCATTTGAAAAGGCCACTTCAAAAGATCATTAACACACGTAGGCTGTAAGGAGCACACCCTGGAACCACCTAGCTGTGTGACTCAAGTGAGATACTTCACTTTTCTGGCACTACACAAGCACTCAGGAAAATAAATAAATGATATACTATATATGTAATAAATACATTTAAGCACATTTAAATATGCTTTTGTAAATAAATATAAAGTGTATGGAAGCATTAAAAACTTCACTTCTTATTCAGTAATAGAATTTTTAAAATTTATCCAAAAGATAAAATTGAAAATAAATTGCAATCCATTTGTAGAAATGTTATTGACAGTATTCTCTGAAGTAGACTTTAGAAAGAAACATCCTAAACATTCAACAACAAAGAATCAGGTAAATAAGCACAACATATTACAGCCTTCAAAAACTACAATTTTGAGTTACATGCTCATATTTTTAAAAATGTTCATAATGTTAAGTTTAACAAAGAATAATAAACATGTGTTCACTGTGCACACAACTGAAAGAGAAATTATATAAGAATAAAGTTATTCTCCTTTAAACTTGGAATTATGTCATTTTAAAGAAATATAAATGTTAAAGTATTTTCAATAATTATAATACAAAATCTAGAAAAGCTAAAAATTTTTATATTAACTGTAAAATGTCTAAATTATAGTCATGTGAAAGCAACTACTTCTTAAGATATATATACTTAACAAATGCGGTACAACATATCTTTAATCCCAACACTTGAGAGTCAGAGGCAGGTGGATCTCTGTGATCAGCAAATGCCAAGTAAGCCAGGGCTACATATTGAGACCCTGTCACGGGGGGTGGGGTGGGGGGGGAAGCTGGAGAAAGCTTATACTTTATACAAGCCTGGAAAAATCAAATTATAGGATGAAGTTATTTTTAAGCAAATTATACACTCAATGTTCATCAATCTCTAAACACTTTCCAGAACTATCTTTAAAGTTAAAGCAGTAGGCCCAATCATTACTTTGAGGAAAATGTAATAAATAAGAACATAAAATTCCTTAAAAGTCTTTAAATTAAAAAAAAGTTTCTAAATACAAGTACAATGATATATTTATTGTAAATATAATATAAACTTATTCTGAGTGTACAGATTCTTCAAACATTTGTAGATCCATTCATCCCCCTAAATGCCGCAAGAAAATTTCTCAGAACACTGCTTAACCTCACATGTTCCAAGTTTAACTACAGAATTACTTCTATCCAATGCATTTTCTCTTAGCATGCTCAATAAACCAGCACCAAAATTCTTCCAATTAGTATACTCATACAACCTGTGTTAAAGGTGAAGAGCACACTTTCAAAAGGCATATGAAATTGGCCAGTGTTCCCAACTAAATTACCATTCCCAAGGAAAACAGCAAATATGAAATAAGCTGAAGAATACTGTGAGCATACTCTGAGCATCTGGGAGAGTTAATTTAAAAGAGCTCAAATGCAAAGGCATGCTCCAGAGATGAAAGCAACCTTAGTACTCTATATGACCATGATATTGCATGTCATTGAGCACAGTATATTCTCAGTGTTAGGTAACTTTTGATTAAAATATAAGTAATATGGACAAATCTATACATTTCTCTTAAATTACACATTTCTATTTCAAGCCCTGAAGAAAAATTGGGGAAGCTCTATATATCCTAGAGGGAGAAAAAGTCTATTCTGCAGACATGAACACCAAAAATTAACTGTTATATACAAAGAAAGCTCATTGCATAAACAGTAAACAATCTGAGGAAGTGAATAACCTGAGAAAGATGAGAGATTTAAAAACTAAAGCCCAGTAAAAACCTTATATGAAGGCTATTTTTCACCACTATTGTGTTTGATGTTTAGAAATAGACAAAAATATGGTACTTATATAAAAGTATAATAAATAGAAAAGTCTACATGAAACCAGGCTTACTTTAACCTTTAGAACTGGACAAATATCTCTGGCATTTCATGTTGAATTAGTGAACAAAATATTTAACCATCTTATTAGATAATTATCAAAATGCTAGTGGTTTTCAGCTATTAGCTAAAAGTAAAATGAAAACACTCAGCTTTGTCTAATATACACTCTTAAGAAAACTAAAATGGACACAATGACTTCTATGATCCTAATATGGTAAGAGCAACCAGTATCAGGTGTTGCTGGTGCACAACTTTAATCCCAGCACTAAGAAGGCAGAGGCAGGCAGACCTCAGTGAGTTAGAGGCCAGCCTGGTCTACAAAGTGAGTTCAATGACAGCCAGGACTGTTACACAGAGAAATCTTGTCTCAAAAAAAAAAAAAAACAGTATCAGTGAGATACACAGACAAAATAAACTCAGAGTACAAATTTGTTCTTGCAATCTCTCAGCTCCCCTACTCCTTCCCCACTCAAAACCAGTCTTTCTTTATTTACATTATCTCATTTAGGCCAAGTAACTCTGCTGTAACTTAAGAGGACTAGCGTCATACTACTGTAACTGATCATATCTGAACCTCAAGGAAAGAAAACTTCCTTTTGATGGCACAGGAAACCATGCCATGAAATGGAGAGAAGGGCCATTGATACAAAAGAAAATTTATCCTCTCCAATATCCACCAAAAATGTTTTATAACATTACTCCTGAACTGTAAATGGAAGTTTCTTGTCCCAAACGCCTGCTCCCAAATATTCGCAGCCAATTCCTAAATTAACACACATGAGCTTAATATAAATCATAAATGTTTGGCCAACAGCTCAGGCTTATTACTAACTACCTTTTACATTTCAAGTTAACCCATAATCCTTATTTATGCTCTACCAAGTGGCAATACCTTCATTAGCAATGGCACAGTCATCTCTTGCTCCCTCTGTGCCTGGCTACTGACTCCTGAACCCTCCCCCCCTTCTCATCATCCTTAATTCAGTTATCCCACCTATACTTCCTTCCTGTCTGGCCAGTGGTCAATCAGCATTTTATTAAACCAATTTGACTGACAAATCTTTATGGTATACAGGAGGATTATTCCACAGCACTGAACTAAAAAGTTAAAGTGAACAGCTGAAGAAAAATACCCTGAGCTACTATTTGTGTGATTTTACTTTTGTCATCCTTTGATACTACTCATAAGATCAGATAAAGGTTAGCAAACAAAGATCAAAAATACGGAATAGATAGATTTCAGAGAAATACTAGAAAACATGCAAGCAAACAAACAAAAAAAAAAAAAGAATTTTCCTCCTTAATACCTATGTCAAATAAGTATTATTTAAATATTTATATAATTTTATCCCAAATTAACATTACTGTAACATTGCTACTATAAAAACAAAATTTCAACACTTGTATAACTAAACTTATTTCAATGCAATAGCAAGTAAATCTCATAAAACACAACCTTTCAAGTACCCTGCTATTAGGGATGTGACCCAAATATGAGTTATTAATAAACCGAAAATTGTATGTAAGAAATACATTGTTTCATTCCAAACAGCTGGACAAAACAGCCCTACAGACTACAGCTAGGATATCTGAATCTTCTTCAAATCCCCCAAGACAGCGCCCCTTACCAGCAGGAAGTAGTTTGGAAAGAACGACGCCCAAATTCCCAAATATTGTGTATAAATGTTTGTTTTCATTTAATTGGACTTTGTTATATAAAATTAAATAAAAAATACTCTATATGCATAAAAAAAAAGAAATACATTGTTTCACTTTTTTTTTAAACAAGGAAAAGTAACACCATGGTTATTTTTTTTTTAGTTAAACTACATTCAATTATGCTTACTTTTGTTGAGTGGTGAGTCTAATTAATAAATTTGATAAATGTTTTAGTCGCATGATTGCCCAATTTAAGGTACTTATTTAAAGAAAAAAACATTAAAGTTTTCAGCTATATGTTTTGCCCTACTCTCCCCAACCTCCAGACACTACCAATTGCATTCTCTCCATCTACTCAAGTAAAATTTATTGTGAAATTTCGAATTTCTTGGTTGATCAAGAAAGCTTTATATAAACTCCCAAAACAATCAAGTGACTTTCATTTCACATGCACAGGGCCATGTTAATAAGTTAATATGAGAAATGTTGCCCTTTAATTCAATTCCCTACAATGCAGATAAGGCAAAGATATACCAAAATTTAACATAGTGCTATAACTTTCAGGCAAACAACAAAGAGTCAATTAGAAAGGCCAGAATATAACACTACAGTACTGATGATGCTGATGTCTGGGTATTTTCTACAGGCTAACAAATAGTATTTTCTAATAACTTCTCTTACCTAAAACTTACTGTTTTAAGAACATAGTAATTCATTCAACAAGTTCCAACTAAAGGAAATAATTCATAGACCTTTCCAAGAGCCACCAAGTCAGACTTCAATTTCAATTTCTAGCTTTACAGAGTATTTCAGAGAACATCTATGACCACACATATACACCATAATGCTTTTCTTCTATTTTTGCTTCACAGCGATTTGTATTAAAATGTTTTCTGTTTTGTCCTGAGTTGCTGAGCTGTTTACATGTTTACTTTTAAGTCTTTAAAATTGAGAGACATTAGGGGCTATAACAATGTACCCCCTACACTCTGCCAGACCAATCAGTTTTTCCCATCCTCACTTCAACTGCATAAGACCTGATGATATTGTTCCTCGGGCCTTTGTAGCTCTGCTCACCTAACTCTTATTCTCCAGCCTTCTTTCAATGTTTATGCAGTCTGTTCTTCTACCTGGGGGCAATTCTACCAGCTTATCTTCAAGATAGCTAACTTACCTGTGACTTCTATTCTGTTTTGGAGCCCATGCAATGATTTTTTTTTTTTTAAAGTTTCTGCTCCTTAGCTTCTCTTCAAAGAACTTCTACTTTTCAGTTTTACAAATGTGTTTACTTCATGAAGCACAGCTGTAATAACTGATAAAGCTCAATCAGTAAAGTGTTTGCTTTACTATGTCTGTGACAGTCTGGTTTTAATCCCCCAAACCTATATTTAAAATATATATATATAATTTTAGGAATATAGTTCAGTAGTAGATTTTCCTTACCTAGTATATTCGAGACACCAGGTTCAATCCTTAGCAAAGAGGGAGACAATGAGAATGAGTAGAAAATGCAGCCCAGGACTATTTTTGAAAAGGGAAATAAAGGACCAAAGGACCAAAGGACCACTTGTATCAATAAAATACAATAGCACATTATTGAAGGAGAAAAATAAGCAACCTGCCATTCAATATCAGATTTATAAACATTTTTAAAATATGCTACTAAAGCTACTAAAACCAGGTGGTAGTGGTGCACACCTTTAATTCAGCACTCAGGAGGCAGAGGCAGGCAGATCTCTGTGAGTTCTAGAACAGCCTGGTCTACAACAGCTAGTTCCAGGACAGCCCCCAAAAAGCCACAGAGAAACGCTGTCTTGAAAAAACATAAAAATGGCCCTCCCCCCACCATGTACCCTACTGGACCCACTGCTCCATTGCTCTGGTTGAGCACTGGGCCACAGTGCATGTCCAACAACCCCTCCATCTCAGGAGAACTTCCTGGATTTGCTGAGTACACTGGACCTGGCTATCCACGAGGGACTACCCTGAGTCCCCACCTGCCTGATCTTTGACCCCCATCGCCAGGCCTCTGCAGGAAAACCTGAACTCCCCCCACCCTGTGTCCTACTAGGCCCAATGCTCCCTGCTCTGGCTGAGCACTAAGCCAGAGGGTGGGTTCAACAACAGCTCCACCTACAAAGAATTTCCTGGATCAGCTCTGAGCACACTAGACCCTCATGCCTGAACTTTGACCACCAAGGCCAGGCAATCTTGCCAAAAGCAATCTACAGATTCAATGCAATCCCCATCAAAATCCCAGCACAATTCTTCACTGACCTTGAAAGGATAATAATAAACATTATATGAAAAACAAGAGACCCAGGATAGCCAAAACAACCCTGTACAAAAAAGGAACTTCAGGAGGCATCACCATCCCTGACTTCAAGCTCTACTATAGAGCTACAGTACTAAAACCAGGCTGATATTGGCACAAAAATAGACGGATACACCAATGGAATCAAATTGAAAATCCTGGTATTAACACACACATCTACGAACACCTCATTTCTGACAAAACAGCTAAAAGTACACAATGGAAGGAGGAAAGCATCTTCAACAAATGGTGCTGGCACAATTGGATGATGCATATAGACCCATGTCTATCGCCATTCACAAAACTCAAGTCCAAATGAATCAAGTACCTCAACATAAATCCAGCCACATTAAACCTCTTAGAAGAGAAAGTGGGAGGTATCCTTGAACAATTTGGTACAGGAGACGACTTCCTAAACATACCATCAGTAGCACAGACACTGAGATCAACAATTAATAAATGGTACCTCCTCAAACCGAGAAACTTCTGTAAGGCAAAGGGCACAGTGGACAAGAACAAACCGCAGCCCACAGACTGAGAAAAGATCTTCACCAATCCTACATCAGACAGAGGGCTGATCTCCAAAATATACAAAAAACTCAAGAAACTAGTTAACAAAACACCAAATAATCCCACTAAAAGGTGGGGTACAGAACTAAAGAGAATTCTCAAAAGAGGAAATAAAAATAGCTGAAAAGACACTTAAGAAACTGCTAAACAACCTTAGCTATCAGGGAAATGGAAATCAAAACAACTCTGAGATACTAGCTTACTACTGCCAGAATGGCTAAAATTGGAAATACTAATGACAACTAATGCAGGAGAGGATGTGGAGAAAGGGGAACACTCCTACACTGCTGGTGGGAGTGCAAACTCGTACAGCCATTTTGGAGATCAGTATGGCAATTCCTCAGGAAAATGGGAATCAGTCTACCACAGGACCTGGCAAATCCCACTCTTAGTCATATACCCAAATGATCCACATCCATGCAACAAAGACATTTGTTCAACTATGTTCATAGCAGCATTATTTGTAATAGTAAGAACCTGGAAGCAACCTAGATGACCCTCAACTGAAGAACGGATAAAGAAGATGTGGCACATTAACGCAATGGAATACTACTCTGTGGGGGGGGGGGAGAGGGTGTGGAATCTTGAAATTTGCAGGAAAATGGATGGAACTTGAATAAATCATCCTGAGTGAGGTAACCCAGTCACAAAAAGAGGAACATGGTATGTACTCACTCATATATGGATTTTAGACAGAGAGCAAAGGATCACCAGCCTATAATTCACACTGCCAGAGTGTGCTATGATACAAGGAGGATACAAAGAGGATTCTAAGAGATTCATATAAAGTCCCTCACAGAAGGGGAAAGGAACAAGATCTCCTGAGCATATTGGGCATGGGGGTGGGGGGACAATGAGTGGAGAAGGAGGTAGAAGAAAGAGAAGGAGAGTAGAGGAAAGCATGTGGGACTAGGAAGATTGAGTCAGGGGAAGAATAGACAAGAGATAAAAAAAAAGAGAGACAGAGAGATACAATAAAAAAGGGAGCCATTATACATTTCAGAGAAAACTAACTGTAGAGAAATGTCCAGAGACCTACAAGACTGACCCCAACTAACAATTTGAGCAACAGTGGAAAGGCCCTGCCCTGATAATGAGATTGATGACTAACTTATCCACCATCATAGAGCCCCCTCATCTACCAGCCGATGGAAATAGAAGCTGACACCAACAGACAAACACTGAGCCAAACTGGAATCCAGATGCAGAGAGGGAGGACAAGACCAGGCTACAGAAACCCACAGAGACAGCTGACCTAAACAAGGTGGAGCTAATGGGCCCCCAGACTAATAGCTGGGAATCCAGCATTGGACAAACTCAGACCCTGTGAACATGGGTCTCAGTTAGAAGGCCTGGGCAGTCTAAGGGACCTCTGACAATGGGACCAGGATATAACCCTGGAGCACAAAAGGACTTTGGGAGCATGTTCCCCATAGAGGGATACTCCCTTAACCTAGTGGCAGGAGGGAGGGCCTAGTCCCTACTCCAAATGACTTGACAGATTTAGATGACCCCTCCTGGAAGGCATGTGGAATGGGGGGGGATGGGAGGGTGGTTGGGGGGCATGGGAGGGTGGAAGAGAGGGACAGAGGAATGGAGAGGGAACTGGGATTGATATGTAAAATAAGAAAAATAAATAAATAAAAAAAAACATGAGCAAAGGACATGCTGAAATGTTATTATGTGTATTCTATGTGCAAACTCACTGGAAGGAACATAGAAGAACCTGCATGCATGCTTTAGTCAGCATCTTAGAGTTTCCTGAGAAGTGCTGAGAGTAATGAAGGACCATGCCTGCTAAAGAACAAGGAAAATTTGAAGATATTGCACAAATGTTCAAGGTTTGTTATGAGAGACAGGAAATTCTCTGTCTCCTCAGAAGGAAACAAAAAAGAAGTTCAGAAACCCCAGTGCACCCAAGAAACCTTTCCCATACTGAGCAGCACAAAAGCAAAGGAGAACATCTTGCCTGATTCACTGCTGATGCTGCAAAAACTGGGAAGGATATGGAACTCACTGCTGCAGATGACACCCAGCCTTTGGGAAACAAGGCTAAGCCATATGAAAAAAATATGCAAAGGATCTGATGCAGCAGAAAGGAGTTATCAAGAATGAAACAATCAGAAAGAAAAGAGGAAGGAGAGGAAAAGAAAAAAGAAATCAAGATGAGAGTGAATAAGCTGGTTCCAACAGTTTTTTAAAATATATACATTAATCCTGTATACAAGTCACTTCTTTTAAAGAAAAGAACTGAAATGTTGATGGGAGATTTCATTCTGTAAATATGTTTTTCATACTAGTTAATGAATAAAGCACTGTTGACCAAGTTAATGAATAAAGCACTGTTGACCAATAGGAAAGCAAGATAGGTTGGGCTAGGAGACAAGGAGGTTTCCAGGAAGTAGTAGGGAGAAGAAAGCATGGAGAGACTGGGGAGACCAGATGCCTGCTCCACTCCCCAGTAAGATGAGAGCATGTGGAAATACTTAGATTAATAGAAATGAGTTAATACTTAAGACAGAGCTAGCCGATAAGAAACTGGCCAACAGCATTACATCAAATACAGAGTCTATGTGTATTATTTGGGGCTGGCACGGCAGTGGGACAAGACCAGCGGCAGGCGGAAAAACCTACTCCTAACAAAATGTAAAGCTGTTTAAGGTCTGCTTTTAAAGTTTATAGTGTATAGTAAACATAACCCAATGTGTCTTTAGTTGTAACCCAGCCATTATCATATTTCTAATAACCACTAGTCTTTTAGTACAACACAGAGGTTGTGAACTGCTGTGCACATATAAAGCAGATTCTTTTTGGTGCACATTTTATGGAAATGGTACTTTTTTAACTCCTCTGTCTCTGATGCAGAATATATACACATGCCATTAACCCACTAGGTTTCAAATCCTTAACAAAGTTTCAATTTTCTCGATACATTTCATAAGATCCATTTGAGTTCTCACTATTGTGAGAACTAATGCTATTTATTAGTTTTGTTGACTTCAAAGGAGAAAGAAGACTGCCCTTACAATTTCAACTAATTCTGATAAGCCTTTGTAAAACCTCTCCCACTAAACATAGTCTATCTGAATGTCATAAATGGAATGAATCATGCTGCCTAACTCTATGGGAACACAATTAATCGTAAGGTACTGCCAGCCCAGCAAGACAGTGTTATATGAACTACTTCACATTAGCCTTATAAGATAATAAGGCAAGAGCTCAGCAGCTATTACCAGAATGACTGAATGGCAATTTGTCACAAGGAAGGGAGACGGAGGAATAGAGGAGGAAGAAAGAGGAAGGGCAGTAACATTCTACGATGGTGCTCACATCTGTAATCTTAGAAGAAAAGCACAGAAAGAATTCTGAAAGCTTGGGAGACAACATGTGAGAGTTATACAATGAAATTCTACGAAATTATTGAAGTTGTGAATAAAGTGGGACTCGGATGTTTAGATTAACCAGAATTTCAAATCTTCATATTAAAATGTAAACTGTGGAAGCTTAAATTTGAAACAAATAAAATTAATTGTGCTTGCCATGTGCTAGGCTCCCAAGGCCAGGTCTGTCTAGATTACAACAATACCTGTAACCACTTTTGTGTCATTAAAATAATAGACTCTATGGCCACAGACATCAGGGTTGAGGTTAGGGTTCTGGGTAAGAACTATATGTTTTCTGATGAAAAAGGTGACCCACAGCAGAGTGTGCTTATTGGACAAGGGGTATTCTATTACAGACCAAGGGGGGAACTGGAGATACAAAGAACAAATCTGTTCAAGGATGTATTGTGGATGCTGAACTGATATTCTTGAACTGATAGGTACTACCATGCCTTAGTCCAAAAAACAAAACAAACAAACAAACAAAAAAAAAAAAAAAACCCACATAGGATCTGAAAACTGTTGAATCTTTCAAGACAAAAGCCCCCAAGATTCAGTGTTTTGTTATCCAAGTTCCCTGCAGCACAAATGTCAACATATGGCTCTGAAGTAACAACACACTAAGAAAGTAAGAGGAGGCTGCAGAATGTGCTAAATTTTTAGCGAAGAGAATGAATGAATCCAGGAACAGATTGTCAAGAGATGTAGGCTGTCCTCTCCAAGTTCTTCTACTTCTAAGTCTCAGTCCAGTCAAAAGTAAGAATGTTGGGGCTGGAGAGGTGGCTCAGTAGTTAAGAGAACTGGCTCCTAACCTAGAAGACCCGGGTTCAATTTCCAGCATAGCAGCTAACAACTATCTATAACTCCAGTTCCCGCTTCTGTCTTCTGTGGACATTGCGTGAATACAGTGCACAAACATACACGCAGGCAAAAAAAAAAAAAAAAAAAAAAAAAAAAAAAAACCATGTAATAAAAATTTAAGTGTTTTAACAGTAACAAACAAACAAACACAATGGATTTGTATTTTTAATGGGGCACAAGCATAATGGATTTGTACTTTTTAGTGGAGCACAAGCATTACTTTATATGGTTTTTCTTAGTCTTATTGTATGTCTGACCATGTGGAGGCCACATGACAAACTTGGGTATTCTCTTCAGGAAAGCCATCATTTATTTTGAGGTAAGAGTCTCTCACTTATCTGGAACTCACCTATCAGGCTATAGACTAACTGACCAATAAGCCAGGGATCCTTCAGTCTCCTGCTCCCTACCACTGGAATTAAAAGTACCTACCACTACACACAGTATTTAATGTGGATTCCGTGGATTGAATTTAAGTCCTCATATTTACTGACTGAGCTAACTCCCTACCCCCATATTCTTAATGTCTTTTTGTTGTTGTTTTGGTTTGTTTGTTTTTTTTTAAAGAACATCATCTCTCTAGATAGGCCTGGATGTCCTGAAACTTACTATGTAGACAAGGCTGGCCTTGAACTCACAGAGATCCACCTTCCTCTGTCCCAAGGTGCTGGGATTAAATGTCAGCAACCACATAAAGCTACTGATGTGTATTGTAAAACTTTAGGAGTCTCAAGGTCAAATTATTATCCAAAAATTTAAAAAAAAGAGCAGTAACTCTTCATTTATTCTACTTCCCAGAACTGTAGCAGAGTATAAAAGTATATAAAAAAAAAGTATTTGACTTTCAAAATAAATTCTTATGACATACAGTAAGAAATGCTGCATAACAAATATGTTAATGTTACAGTATCTGAAAACCAAGGATATATTTTAAACCTTTAAAAATTAAAAATGAAAAGGATTATAGTGAAATAAATTCCTGAATCATTTCAAAGACACCGGACTACACCTGAATTTATATTAATACATGTAAAGTATTCCTTAACACTGTTAGACTAACAGTGTAATCCAAGTCCACAAAGAAAAGGTGAACAATCTGTTACTATCAACCTCACTTCTGTTAGGCTGAAAAACAGATCTTGTAGCAGGCCTTATCTAGGTTAGCAACTTAGTACTAACAGAGATATCAAGTTTTGCTATAAAGAAAAGTAAAATGGGAATTAAAAAGAAGCAAAGTGTAACAAATATACTTACTCCTTTTGGAAAGCCATGCACATAGGGGAACTGAACCCAAATACCAAGCACATCTGTGCATCTGGGCTATAGCCATTCTGTAGTAATATTTCCAGGCATTCTTCTCGTCCTCCAAACACTGCTGAGTAAACAGGGCTCACTTTGTCTGCTCCAGTGTCACAAATCCGGTTAGTAAGTGGTATTAACAAGTCCAAGATCCTTCAAATGTACAAATGGAAGGAATATTTAATACAGTAAATAAATGTTTTTCTTGTTCACTTACCATCACCATGAACTATGCTCCCAAATCCAATTTCTCGTTTGATATTTCAGGACCTAGTAAATTATTTAAATATTTGTTACATTAAATATAAACTGGCTAGAAAATGAGGGGCCAGAGATATTGCCCAGAGACAGAATGCTTGACTACTATGCTGGAGGCCTTAGGTTCAATTCCCAACACTAGGGAATGTTTATTGATTGAAAAGTTTTGGTAACACATACCTATAAGTCAGCAGTCAGAGGCTGAAACAGGATAGTCATGAGTTCAAGGCCTATCACAACCGCAAAACAAATTCCAGTAGCCAGAGCTACCTTGCAAGGCTCTGTTTCACAAATAATAACAAAGAAATGAAGTATTTTCCTTCTTAAACATTAATTGGTTTTACAAGAATATGTAAAGATGGTGAATAACAATAAAATGAGAAATTACATTTTTAATCAGAAAAATTTAAATCTATAGTAAAATACTACATTCTCAGAAAAAAATGTAATCATTGATATCTGAGGTATATTTATATAAAAGTAGCTGCTTTTCCTCCCAGAAAACAGACCTAAAATAACAATGGAGAACAACTAAAACCTTTGCACCAAGCTATGGATAAAATCAGAGCCAACAGAATTCTCAAAATTGAACACAATTAAGGACAAATTACTATGGGAGTTTGGTATCAATTTAAAGCCAGGTATAACTGTTTGAAGATTTTTCTAAATAAATAATCAACAATTAGAGGAAAGCTATTTATTTTTTTGTTTGTTTGTTTTGGACAGGACACAAAATTGGCTATGGACCTGGGAAAAGATGGAGAAGGAATGTGAATGTGTTCAAAACATCTATGAAAGTCTCAAAGAAATAATAACATATGTTAAAGAGCAAGTAGAAGAAATATCAAATGTTGAAACCAAATATTTTATTTAAAAAATCTGTATGCCATCTCTTAAATAAATGTCTAAGTTTTAAAGATGAGCTATAAAAATTATACTGTCACAAGGTTTGCAAAGTTTTTTTTTGAAGACATGTGCTACCCAGAAAGAAAATAATCAACTTGTGGACTCCATTATTTTATTGTCCAAATATAATGAACAACACTAATGATATCTATAGAAAGTACAATTGTAGAATTGTAGAATGCAAGCATGGTTTTTAAATCTGTTCACAATGACTTATGGGAGGAAGCCTTATTCTCATTGACATAACCAGACCACTAACTACAGAATTTCCATACTTCCTATAAACTCTCTCCAAAGTATATCAATAATTCCCTATGGATTTCTAAGAAAGAGTAACAGAAGCAGGAGATAATACCAGACTGGGGGTGAGATAAGGTAACAAATATAATAAAGGGGTGAGGATTGGAGGGACTAATCACACCAAAAGGAAAAAATGGAAATAGTGCAAATTAGTGACTAAGGCCATCACACTGCTAGTTGAAGGTGCTTGGATAAAACCAGGAGGAAAGGGAAAGGATGGCCATTAGCTAAAGAAATCTTGAGAAAGTGATCTTTGGCCAGAGCATGGGTTCAACTCCCCCTCCAACTCCTTGGAACTTCCCAGGTTGGCTCTGAGCAAACTGGACTCACCTATCCACTCAGGACCACCTTGAGCCCACACTCACCTGATCTTTGGGTCCCATCGCCTGCCCTCTGCCTGAGGTGAGTCTGGGACCAGCCCAGGCCAAATCTCCACACATCTTTTCTTGGGAACTCCCTGGGTTAGCTCCGCATCTTGCTCCTCCCTATAACCTTGGCACAAGTGGTTCAGTCCTTGTACTTAGTTTCAAACACAACCGAGAGCCTACCTTCCCCTCATCTATGGCCCTAATGGGCCCACTACTCTGGGTGAGGATTTGGCGAGAGCAAGGGTCCAACAACCCCTCTATCTCCTTGGAACTTCCTGGGTCAGCTCTGATCATACTGGATCCACCTATCCACTTGGGACAACCTTGAGCCTGCACTTAGCTGATCTTTGGGCCCCACCACCTGCCCTCTGCTTGAGTTGAGGCTGGAACAAACCCAGGCCAACCCCACCTCCCAACATCTTATCCTGGGAACTCTCTGGGTTAGCTCCACATCTTGCTCCAGCCTATAACCTTGGCAAGAGCAGTTCAGTCCTGGTACTCCAGACCACACAACACCCAGAGCCTACCCTCCCCACTACTCTGGGTGATGATTTGGCCAGATCACAGCCCAACACCCCCTCCATCTCCTTGGAACTTCCTGGGTCAGCTCTGTTCATACTGGACCTGATTATCCACGAGGGACCATCTGGAGCCTAGAATCACTTGATCTTTGGACCCCATCACCAGCCCTCTGCCTGAGTGCTTGAGACCATCCTGAGCCTGTCTTCCCCACATCATAGGGCCTCTACTTGAGAGACCTACAAGAGAGCTAGGATCATCTAGAGTTACAAACATCAAACTGCTGACACACCTACACCAACCAGGAGAGCAGGATAAAGACAGACAGAGAGAGACAGAGAGAGAGAGAGAGAGAGAGAGACTTCAGAGCCCCCACTAGAAGAAGCAAAGAAAAGTCAGCAACATAAGAAAACACCCAACAATAGAAAGACCAATATGACACCAAGAGAATCCAGGAACTCTATACCAACTAGACCTGAGTGCACCAAAGCACATGAAGCAGAAGAGAGTGATTTAAAAATAACTTTATAAAAATTATAGAGGCCCTCCAAAGATGAAATCGATCAGTACAAGTCTCAATTTGAAACATCTATGACACAAATACAAAGGCACCTACATTCGAAAACGAAATGCTACTAAAACCTCAAAGCTCACATAAAACCTCACACACTCGTAGTGGGAGACTTCAACACCCCATTCTCACTACTAGACAGGACCACTTAACAAGGAAACAATAGAAATAACATAAGTTATGTTCAAATTGGGTTAAACAGACATCTGTAAACATTGCATCCAAACACAAAAGAATATACCTTCAGGAGACCCCTATTGTCAGGCCTCTGCTGGAGACCTGACTATCACACAGGACAACCCTGAGTCCCTCCCAGTGTGATCTTTGACCCCCATTGCTGGGCCTCTGCCAGAGCCCACTGCCCCACTGCTCTGGTTGAGCACTGGAACAGAGGGCAGGCCAAACAATCCTGCCACCTACAGGAAGTTCCTGGATCTGTTCTGAACACAATGGACAGGTCTATCCACTTGTGACCACCCTGAGTCCCCACCTGCCTACATTTGACAACCATCGCCGGGTCCCTACCTGAGCAGAGAACTCATAGAGAGTTTGGACCACCTAGAGCTACAAACATAGAACTCCTGACCCACCTAAGACCACTGGGGGAGTGGCAGAGAGAGAGAGAGAGAGAGAGAGAGAGAGAGAGAGAGAGAGAGAGAGAGAGAGAGAGAGTCAGTCCACACTTGCACCCACTGGAAGAAGCAATGGGAAGACAGCAATACAAGAAGACACCTAACTATAGAAAGACAAGAATGACACCACCAGAATCTAGGCATTCTACACCAACTAGACCTGAACACACCAAAGCAGATGAAGCAGAAGAGAATGACTGAAAGAATCATAAAAAATGATAGAGGCTCTCAAAGACGATGTGAGAGAATCAATTAAAGAAATGGAAGAAAAAAATAAACAAACAAAAAATGGGAAGAAACAGAGGAAAAGACCTCGCAAAAACAGACAAGAAGTGAACAAATCTCTTAAAGAAAGTAAGGAAAGCCAAGAAAAAAACAATTAAAAACATGAAGTAAACAACTCAAACAGTTCAAGACTTGAAAACTGAAATAGAGACAATAAAGATAACACAAACTGAGGGAATGCTGAAAATACAAAATCTGGGAAAACGATCAGGAACTACAGACACAAGCATAACAAACAGAACACAAGAGATGGAAGACAGAATCTCAGGCACTGAAGATAAACTAGAAGAAATAGATGCATCGACCAAAGAAAATCTTAAATCCAACAAATCCTTAACACAAAACATCTAGGAAATGAACACTGGGAAAAGGCCAAACCTAAGAATAATAGGCATAGAAGAAGGTGAAGAAGGCTCAGCTCAAAGGTGCAGAAAACATATTCAACAAAATCATTGAAGAAAACTTTCTCAATCTGAAGAAGAACATGCCCATGAAAGTACAAGAAGCATACCGAACACAATAGACTGGACCAAAGAAACTGGACCGTCAACACATTATAATCAAAACATCTAACATACAGAATAAAGAAAGAATATTAAGAGCAGCGAAGGGGAAAGGCCAGGTGACATATAAAGGCAGACCGCTCAAAATTACACCTGACTTCTCCATGGAAACTCTCAAGGCCAGGAGGTTCTACAAGTACTAAGAGTCCACAGATACCAGATTAGGCTACTATACCCAGCAAACTCTCAATCAATATAGGTGAAGAAAACAAGACATTCAATGACAAAGCCAGATTTTCACAATACATATCTTCAAATCCAGCCCTACAAAAGATCTGGAAGGAAAACTCCAACCCAAAGAAGTTAACTACGCTCACAAAGACATAGCAACCCAAGGACAAAGGAGGGCAACTATATATTCACAATAACACTGCCAACAACAAATCTAAAACAAACAAGCATTAACAATTAATGGTCCTTACTTTCCCTCAAAATTAATGGTCTTAACTCACCTATAAAAAGACACAGGCAAACAGAATGGATACAAAGACAGAATCCATCCTTCTGCTGCACACAATAAACACATCTAACCTTCAAAGACAGACATTACCTCAGGGTAAAGGGTAAAGGGAAAAGATCTTTCAAACAAAGGGAACCAAGAAGAAAGCAGGTGTAGCTATCCTAATATTTAACAAGTTAGACTTCAAACCAAAAGCAATCAAAAGAGATGAAGATGGTCATTTTGTATTCATCACAGAAGAAATCCATCAGCACCAAAGTCTCAATTCAGAACATCTATTCCCCAAATACAAAGGCATCCACATTCACAAAAGAAACACTACTAACTCAAAGCTCACATAAAACCTCACACACTCATAGTGGGAGACTTCAACACCCCACTCTCACCAATAGACAGGACCACCAGTCAAAAGCTTAACAAAGAAAAGAACGAACAGAAGTTATGTCTCAATTGGGTTTAACAGACATCTATAGAACATTCCAAGCAAACACAAAAGAATACACCTTCTTCTCTGTTCCACATGGAACCTTCGCTAAAATCGACCACATATTCGGTGACATAATAAACCTCAACAGATACAAAAATATTGGAATAGTCCCCTGTATCTTATCAGACCACCATGCTTTAAAGTTGGATTTCAACAACAACATAAATCGCAGAAACCCTACAAACTCATGGAAACTGAACAATGCCCAACTGCACCATACCTGGGTCAAAGAAGAAATAAAGAAAGAAATTAAGGACTCTTAGAATTCAATGAGAATGAGGACACAAAATGCCCGAACTTATGAGACATCTTGAAAGCAGTGCTATGAGGGAAGTTAACTGCACATAGTGCACATATAAAGAAAACATGATAGTCACATTAGAGAATTAACAGAAGAACTGAAAGCCTAAAAACAAAAACAAGCAAACTACCACAGAGGAGTAGAAGCCTGGAAATAATCAATTTGAGAGCTGAAATCAATAAAGTAAACAGGAAAACAGTACAAAAAAAAAAAAAATCAGTGTAACAAAACGTTGGTTTTTCGAGTAAATCAACAAGATAGACACACCTTTATCCAAACTAACCAAAAAGAAGAGAGAGAACATGCAAAATTAACAAAATCAGAAGCAAAAATGGACCATGACAACTGACACTGAGGAAATTGAGCCAATTTTGAGATCCTATTTTGAAAACCTGTACTCCACAAAATTTGAAAATTCAAAGGAGATGGACAAATTTCTAGATAACTGTCACCAAAATTAAATCAAGAACAGATAAGCAACTTAAATAGACCTATAACCCCTAATGAAATAGAAGCTCCAGACCAAATAAAGCCCAGGACCAAATAGCTTCAGTGCAGAATTCTACCAGAAAATCAAAAAGCTAATACAAATACTCCTCAAATTGTTCCACATAATAGAAACAAAAGGTTTATTACCAAACTCTTTTTACGAGGCCACAATTATCTTGGTATCCAAGCAACACAAAGACACAACTAAGAAAGGAAACTATAGACCAATACTCCTCATGAATATTGATGCAAAAATACTCAATAAAATAATGAAAAATCGAATCCAAGAACACATCAAAGAAATCATCCACCATGCCCAATTAGGCTTCATGCCTGTGTTACAGGGATGGTTCAACATACAAAAATCCATTAATGTGATCCACCATACACAGAAGTGGGAAAAGAAAAACCACATGATCACCTCACAAGATGCTGAAAAAGTCTTTGACAAAATTGAACACCCTTTCATGATACAGGTCATGGAGACATCCGGAATAACAGGAACATACTTAAACATAATAAAGCAATATACAGTAAAAAAGAGACAACATCAAACTGAATGCAGAGAAACTTAAGGCAATTCCTCTAAAATCGGGAACAAGACAAGGCTACCATCTCTCTCCCTATCTCTTCAATATTGTACTTGATGTTCTACCTAGAGCAATAAGATAACAAAAGGAGATCAAAGGGATACAAATTGGAAAAGAAGACAGCAAACAGTCACTATTTTCAGATGATATGATAGTTTACATAAGGAACCCACAACACTCTACCAGGGAACTCCTACAGCTGATAAACACCTTCAGCAAACTAGCAGGATACAAGATAAACTCAAAAAAAATCAGTAACCCTACTACATGCAGACAACAAAGGGGCTGAGAAGGAAATCAGATAAACATCAGCCTTTACAATAGCCACAAACATCATGAAGTATCTTGGGGTAATGCTTACTAAACTAGTGAAAGACCTATATAGCAAGAACTTTGCATTTTTAAACAAAAAAACTAAAGAAGATACCAAAAAATAAAAAGATCTCCCATTCTCTAGGATAGGCAGGATAAACATAGTAAAAATGGCAATCTTACCAAAAGTAATCTACAGATTCAATGCAATCCCCATCAAAATCCCAGCACAAATTTTCACTGACCTTGAAAGGATAATAATCAACTTAAAATGGAAAAACAAAAGACCCAGGATAGACAAAACAACCCTGTACAATAAAGGAAGTTCAGGTGGCATCACCATCCCTGACTTCAAGCTCTGCTATAGAGCTATAGTCCTAAAAACAGTTTGGTATTGGCACAAAAATAGATAGGTAGACCAATGAATTCCAATGAAAAATCCATATATTAATTTATACACCTACGAACACCTGATTTTTGACAAACAGCTAAAAGTATACAATGGGAGGAGGAAAGCTGCTTCAACAAATGGTGTTGGCACAACTGGATTTTAGTATGTAAAAGACTGCAGAGAGATCCATGTCTATCGCCATACACAAAACTCAAGTCCAAATTGATCAAAGACCTCGACATAAATACAGCCACACTGACTCTTTTAGAAGAGAAAGTGGGAGGTACCCTTGAATAAATTGGTACAGGAGACCACTTCCTGAACATAACACCAGTAGCACAGACAATGACATCAACAATTTATAAATGGGACCTCCTCAAACTGAGATGCTTCTGTAAGGCAAAGGGAGACCAAACATCAGCCCACAGACTGGGAAAAGATCTTCACCAATCCTACATCTGACAGAGGGCTGATCTCCAAAACATGCCAGGAACTCAAGAAACTAGTCAACAAAACACCAAATAAGCCTATTAAAAAATGGGGTACAGAAAAGAAAAGAGAATTCTCAATAGAGGAATCCAAAATAGCTGAATGACACTTAAGAAAGTGGTCAACATCCTTAGTCATCAGGGAAATGCAAATCAAAACCACTCTGAGATACCATCTTACTCACATCAGAATGAGTAAAATCAGAAACACCAATGACAGCTGGACAGGATGTGGTAAAAGGGGAACACTCCTCCACTGCTGATGGGAGTGCAAACTTTTACAGCTGTAGCGAGATATTCATTCAGTCTGAACCTGTTGTATTGACCATGCCCACTGGGGGTGGGGACAGGGGCAGATGTGACCTGGGGCAATTAGGTCTGGGGAAGGGCCCTGGAGGGCTCTCTTGCTTGTTGGATGGGGATAGAGGGCATTCAGAGGCATTCTTGGGACCAGGAATCTGCTGACATTCATCTATCTGTCGCTGTTGCAAGTTATTTCTCCCTGAACAAACATCTATTGAGTGTATCTGTTTTTCCCGATTCTTTTAAATCGTATTAGAAGTGCAATATAGATTTCCATGGGGGATCAGGTCTCACCCACAAGGTGACACATCGCTGCCAAGCTGCTTCTAAGTGCTCACAAGCGTCTGAGCGGACCTGAGGACTACAACTGCCACCAGTCCAAGTTTTCTTCCCTGAACTTCTGATGAGAATGCTGCAACAGTGCTCTGGGCCGCCACCTCCAGAAGCTGCTGTGGCTACTACGAAATGTGCCCCAAGACTTCAGCCTTCCCCAAGTAGATAGCCTGCAGTACTAATGCTGCAGCTGCTGCGAGTTTGTGCTGTGGTTTGGTATCAGTCACTGCACTGAAGTCCCTCTCCCATCCTCTCATGTTTGCTGACACTGCATGCAGAGCAGTCTCTGCTTCTAATCCTAGCAATCTACAAAAAGTTTGATTTACTCTTTCACCTAACAACACTTCCTGGCTGGCGAAGACTTTACAAGGACTGAGGTCTGAGGTATCTCCAGCTACTGGACACCATTTAGCGATACACTTGTGCCTTCTATTGGCCAGGAGTAATTACTGCAGGTTGAGCTATGCAACCAAACTGGACCATACACTACTCAGCACACAGCCTCGTAGCTGCTAGAATTCTTCCATCTGTTCCAGGACAACAGAATCCTGATAAGGAAATTGCAACATCTTTCACAATTTAAGATGATATAATAACTGAGACCAATTGTTCCATACCTATGGTGGATATCCTTATACTGCAGGACTTTAGGAATCCTTTTATTTCATGTATAGAAGGATTTTTTAGCAGAAGAAGATCATGACTTAACCAGTATACACATTTTTTTTTTTTTTTGGTATTAGCAATGGGTTTCATGATTAATATGATATTCTTAAAGAAATGATTTGAGATTAGAGCAAAAAATAAGGAACTTGTACAAACCAGAGGAAACTTAGTAACAAGGATTCAGAATATTGATAATGAAATGGAGAGCTGAAAAACAGTACACAAAACAGAGCGCTTAGAAAAAATGGTTCAGAATATTGAAGATGGCAATAGAGATCTGACAGAATACAAAACATGGAACATAAAAAATGACTAACTAGAAAACAGAATTTGTTCCATGTCCACTGCCTCAATAACCAAAACAGAAACAATGCAATGCATTAACAGGCTAGCAGAAACAGCTCGTTCCTGGTCGCATGAAGCTACTAATAAGGTTAAAAAACTGGAACATCAGATGAAAAGAATGGCAGATAGAATTTGTTTCATGTCTGAGGATAATGGCAAGCTAGTGGATAGAACATTGTTTCTGGAAGGCAGTTTACATGCCATTCAGATAGTATCTAAGGATGAGAATATTAAATGCATAAAATCATTTGTAGTTAGAGAAAACAAGAAACTGACGGATTCAATGAAGTCTCTGGAAAGTTATATGATTCAAGAAGTTCAAGCACTCAAAGAAACAATGGTGAATAGATTGCAGGCTTTAGAAGACCTTCAATCTGATACATCAGAAGGATACAAGTAACAGGACATGAAAGAGAGTTAAAATTTCCTACACCATTTTAGGGTCAGTGGAGGCTTGCCTAAGGTCATTCTCCCTTCACCAATGGCTTTCCCCATAGCTATCACTGAAAAACCAGCAACAAAAAAACACCCAAAAGGTTTCCTTGCATATCAGTTGGAACCAATATTTATGAAAGACTTAAAAGGTATAAAGGAAGTAGTAGTCTTTTACAGCATACGCTCACCATATATGAAGCAATGGGCAACGAATAACAAGGTAACCCTTAAGGGTTGGAATCAATTAATATCAGCTGTCCTTGAATAGAATAGAGGGCTTTATTGGAGTGAAGAAGCAAAAGCTCTTGACTTCAGGGTTTAAAGAAAGGTTATAAAGCTCCCCAAGATAAAATTCTTGTTGAGGGTCTTTATGAGGACCCAGAAATTGAAGCTGCATATGATGAACAAACACATCTTATCTCAATGCAGTACAGCAGTTTTGAAGGCTTGGGATAAGGTCCATGAACCATGGGAGAGGATAGAAGCCTATACCAAGATAACGCAAGGATGAAGAGAACACTATAGTGTATTCTTACAAAGATTATTTAGGGCAATACAATTAGAGGTAGAAGATACAGATTTTAGGTGAATACTCATAGAATAATTAGCTTATGAGAATATGAATCCACAATGCAAAAAAAGTGCTTTGGTCCTTAAAAATCAGATCAACACCCTTGGATGAATGAGTCCTATATACAGCCAATATTGAGTATAATGACAATACCACTAAAGATTGGGTAGAAGCAGCGGTATCCAAAGGTCTGAGAAGACATCAAGATAACAGATGTCTTAACTGGTGACAAAGAAGCTTGGGTAGGAGAAGCCATCTCCAAAGGTTTGAAAAGATATAAAAATATCAAATGTTTTAATTGTGGTAGGATAGGACATCTATGAAGAAATAGTAGGCAGAGTAGTCCTAGGAATAACACTTCTACGAATGAATCTAACAGAAGGCCTCAGCCTTCTGGGTTATGTAAAAGGTGTGGCAAAGGCTGACACTGGATAAAAAAGTGTAGATCGATCAGAGACAAGCAAGAAAATCCTTTACAATCGGGAAACTCCTTGGGGGGGGGTGCCTCTTGAGGGCTCTCGTGGCAAAGGTGGTACGGACATTCCCAGTCACTGCAGAGGACAATCTTCCACAGAATGATTAGAAAAGCCAGTGCCTATTGTAAAAAATCATACCATTCTGGATGAAAACCTAGCTATGAAAGTTAATCAAACATGAAAGAAGGAAAAAAAGAAACCCTATATATTTTGGCAAACCTCTAAAAACATTCAGAGGCCTAGACTGTTAATATGAATAACAGACTGTTTGGAGGAATTGTTGACATGGGTGCTGAGGTAACCAAATAACTAATAAATCTTAGCCTCCAAGATGGTCCCTACAAGAGTTAAATGTCCAATTCTTAGGGATTAGAACCCTATCTCAGGTAAAACAGAGCACAAGATGGATTGAATGTATAGGACCAAGATAGAGAGGAAGGTTGAGACCATATATGGTTGATATAGCAATAAATATATGGGGTGGTGATCTATTGCAGCAATGGAATATGTAGATTAACATTCCTCCAGTATTAGATATGAACCATAAACAAACTCATGGTTGTACTATACAAGAAAGACTCCAAATATCCAGGCAGTACAAAAACAGAATACAAGTGCAAAACAAACAGAGAAACCAAAAGCCCTACCCATAAAGGGGCTAACAGATGAACCTGTCTGGGTAGGGCAATGGCCTATAACATCTGAGAAGTTAGAAGCTTTAGAAAACCTGGTTCAGGAACACCTGAATTCTGGACTTATTGGGGAATCTACCAGCCCTTGGAAATCTCCCGTATTTGTTATCAAAAAAGAAATCTGGAAACTGGAGAATGCTAACAGACCTGAGAGCCATCAATAAAGTTATCCAGCCAATGGGCTCTCTACAGCCTGGAATGCCCTTGCCTTTTTTGATACCTAAAGAGTGGCCCATTATAGTTATTGATTTAAAGGATTGCTTCTTTACTATACCTTTACAAGAAAAAGATAAAGAAAATTTTGCCTTCACAGTACCTAATTACAATAATTCTCAACCAGTAAAGAGATATCAATAGAAGGTTTTGCCACAGGGAATGCTAAATAGCCCCACCCTGTGCCAATATTATGAGCAACATCCTTTGGAATTAATTTGTAAACAGTTTCCACAATCCATAATTTACCATTACATATTGTTAGCTGATTCTAAAGTAGAAATATTAGAAAAAAAGGAAGTTTTACCTCGGTGGGGATTACAAATTGCACCCAAAAAATACAAAGAGGAGATTCTATCAACTACTTAGGATCTAAAATAGGTCTACAGAAAATAAGACCACAAAAAATACAGATCAAAAGAGATCCTTACCAGACTCTTAATGACCTTCAAAAATTACTAGGAGAGATTTCTCAACTAAAAAATATTATTGGAGTAGAAGAGCATTATTTGAAAAATTTGTAAATGGCCCTAAAAGGAGACAAGGACTTGAAGAGTCCACAAATATTATAAGCTGAAGCTGAAAAACATTTAGAATGGGTAGAAAAGAGCATACTAAAGGCACATATGGACCATGTGGATCCAAAATTAGACTGTATTCTGGTCATATTACCATCTAGAGAATATCCTTCAGGGATTTTGATGCAGAGGGAATATATCACATAGAATGGGTATTTCTCCCACATAAACAAAATAAAAAACTAAAAACATACAGAGAAAATATCTCTGCGTTGATTATAAAAGGTAAATTAAGACTTTGTCAACTGACAGGAAAGACCCAGCAGAAATTATAGTACCTTTGACTAATGAGGGAATTTCCTCCTTATGGAAAGATAATGAGATATCGGCAGAGAGCTTTCAGTAATTTTTGGGAATAATTAGCAACAATTATAACAAAAGTGAGAAAATTAAATTCATAAAGAAAATGATTTGGATTCTTTCACACATTGTAAGAAAATGACCTATCTCTGGAGTTCATACATTCTACACTGATACAAACAAATCTGTTAAGGCAGGATGTAAATAAAGAAAAATAAGCAAAGTACTTCAAAGCCTTCATAATTCTATACGAAAGGCACATTCTCATAGTACTTATGGATTTTACAGAACCCCTCAATATAGTTACTGACTCTCAAAATGCAGAACGAGTCATCTTACACATTGAGACTGCAGAATTTATTCCTGATGATTCATAATTAACTTCATTGTCTGTACAGTTACAAGATACTATCAGAAATAGGACTCATCATACACACACACACACACACACACACACACACATATATCAATCACATCAGATCCCCTACAGGTCTGCCAGGTCCTCGGTTATTGATAGAAAGTATGCTAGAAGCCTCAGAGTTTCATAAGAAACACATGTGAACAGCAAAGGTTTTTTTTAAAAAAAAAAAAAGGTTATTTCTATCACTTGGCAACAAGCTAATGAAATAGTAAGAAATGCCCTACTTGCTCATTCTATAACCAAACTCCTTTACCACCAGGCAGTAACGCTAAAGGTATAAATAGGCATGAAATATGGCAAATGGATGTGTTTTATTTTGGAGAATTTGGAAAATTAAAATACGTGCACCACTCTATAGACACATTATGAGAGTTTCAATGGGCTACTGCTGTGAGCTCTGACAAGGGTGATTCTGTTATCAAACACCTATTAGAGGTAATGACCATTATGGGCATACCTGCAAAACTAAAAACCTACAATGCTCCAACGTATGTCTCCAGCAAATTGAAACAGTTTTTTTGAGTATTTAACATAAAGCACATAACCAGTATACCACACAATCCTAGAGGACAAGCAGTATTGACACCCAAACACAGATGACATAATGCTTTATTAACATTAAACTTTCTTAATGGTAATGAGAAAGGAAAAGCAGCTGCAGAAAGACACTGGATAATAGAAAAAACTTCTGAACTAAACCACCTGGTGTACTTCACCTCAGTATTGACCTCAGTACGGAAACCAGGATATGTGTTATGTTGGGGTAGGGGTTTCACATTTGTATCTATAGGAGAAGAAAAACTATGGATACCATCTAAGTTGATCAAAACCTGAGATGAACAAGAGAAACATCTTAATGAAGAGAAATGACAAGTCATCCAACAAATTGGTTCCCATGACATGTGAGGAGACCTCTCAAAGGTTGGCAAAGTGTTCTGTTATTGTCTTTACAGGAAAACAGAAAACACCTATCTTCAAACATCCAAAAGACACTGAACATGTAGGTACCTATAGAAGAGAAGGTAGCTCTCCAGAAAGAACCATTTAATGAAGAGGAATCTGATTTATGGTATAATAATAATAATAATAATAATAATAATAATAATAATAATAATAATTTCTAGTGAACTATTTCTATACAGGAAATTTATTTCTCTTTCCTATCTAGTATTCCTTTAGTCCCAGTTCATGTAAACCAATGTTGGATTTGGAACCGGATTTGGCTTTCCTTCTCTAAATTCAAGCATGTTATTAAGATAAAATTCACAGTTTCTGCCTTATATCAAGAAACCAATTCGGGTAAGGCAGAAGAAAACAAAATTTGGGGACTGTCATTTGCGTATACTTGGTTTTCTCTCTGAAATCCTAATTTTTCTCATATACATTTTCATGCTTATTGTTGTCTTTCCCAATATGCATACCTTAAAAGTTGAAACTTTTACATTGGTATTGTTGTTTAAGTTCTCCACAAGGAATAATAACAATTCCTAACAGCAATCTTTGAATTCTCCATAAAAAAGATGCCCCCCCAGACTGATAGCTGGGAAGCCAGCATGGGACTGACTCAGGCCCCCCTGAATATGGGTCTCAGCCAGAAGGACTGAGCAGTCTAAGGGACCTCAGACAGTGGAGCTAGGATGTACCCTGGTGCACAAAAGGACTTTGCGAACACATCCCCCATGGAGGGATAACTGCCTTAATCTAGAGACAGGAGAGAAGCCCTACTCCCTACTTCACAGGACCTGTCAGATCTACATGACCCCAATTGGATGGCATTCCCCTACATATGGAATTTGGGTGGGGGGATGGGAGGGGAGGGTGGTTAGGGTGTATATGAGAGGGCAGAGAGGGTAAAAGGGAGGGAGGGAGGGAGGAATAAGGAACTGGGATCGACATGTAAAATAATAAATTCAATAAAAAAAAATGCTTTGACTCCAAAATTTAAGTTCAACGACAAGTTACTGGGGAAAAGGATTTCTATTTTTGTTTCCACAGAAAATGAAAAGATGTGGATTCCTTCCAGACTAATGTGGTTTGATCAAGCCAGACCACCTGAAACAGAGTACCAGGTGATGCTACATTCAAAACAGCTGGACAAAGCAGCCTTACAGACTACAGCCAGGATTTCTGAATCTTCTTCGAATCCCCCATGACAGTGCCCCTTACCAGCAGGAAGTAGTTTGGGAAAAAACGACGCCCAAATTCCCAAATATTGTCTATAAATGTTTGTTTTCATTTAAATGGACTTGGTTATTTAAAAAAAAAAAAAAAAAAAAAAAAAAAGATGGGGCCCCACTTCCTCCTTTCCACTTGACTCAATCTGATACATCTGGACTACAAACATCACCGTAAAACCGAGTTGGGACTGTTATGCTCAAGACAACTCCTGACTAGCTAGCCGAAATGGTGCACCTTCTTATTACACCTCAGCCAGAGTTTCAATTCCTGGTTCACATGGACTAGCTACAAATGTCCCATCCAGTCCTGTTGAGAAATTTTGTTGTTAAAAATTTTTCTACTACAGGATCTCATGGAGCAATCATCATCCTATTTTAACAGGAAGTAATCTTAAGATAATGATACCCACTTCTCCTACTCTTGACTTTTAGGGATACTATTCATCTTCATAAGGTTTGTTTTAGTTACTTAGGGTTGGGTATGGAAGGTGATGCATAGACTCAGGTATGGTTTATAGGTAGATTAGCCTATCTTCTTGTGAATTATCTTAGTAATAGTGAGAATTAGTAATATACAGCTTACATTGTTATAGAATCTTATATGAGGTAACCTATGTAAAATTAAGTTTATATTCCCTTCCCAGATGGTTTTATATTATATTTTGTCATATTGTGTAAAATCTTTCCATTTATGATGTTTTGTGCACAATATCCTTACCATATTCTATGTATGTATACTTATGTTGAAGACATTTTGTATATCAATACAATTTAGGATATTTATATCATGCTACACTATACAGTTCTACCTCTGGTCAAGACATTTCTACTCTACCTCTGTTTTAGAGGTTTACATGTGTATATATATATGTGCATAGTTATATAGTTTAAGCTTTAGTCAGGAAAGTTTCAACCAGTTTCATAGCTAGGTTCCTGAGTATTATAGATTATCTTCATCCATGTTTTTATACCTATGCCATTAGTTAGAAATAGATGCTTAATCTTCAAACACTTCATAGACATGCAGAACATGGTATTTAAATGTTTTAATATTAGTATTCCATTGACATGAGACACTATTGCTCCTGACAGCCCCGCCCTTTTCCCGAAAATATGTTGGGCACTGTTGTCACTCCTTCTGGAGTCCATCCTTGCCCTGGCTATGACCTCTTGGACAAAGAACTGCCCTCCCCTACCTCAACCACTGATTTGGATGTGCTGTCCTATGTGCTTATAGGAGGCAAACATAGAAGACTGCTGAAACTGCCTTTCTACCTCCCTGCTTCTGTAGTGGTCTGTCAGATACTCTAGGCTTTAGCCAAGACTGTTGCAACAACATTGCTGTGAGACTTTGGGAGACTGTCCAGGTAACTTACTGTTTCTATCCTGGCTGCACCATTTGTAAGTTGCCAATCCACACTTCCTGCCTACCCTAGTATTGTTATCTTCCTTCTCATGTCTTTGATGAGGCTGAAGATTAGACTATCACAATTATTATTCTCTCTTCCTAGTTAGATATTTTAGGTACTAGACTTAAGCTTTCCAGCTTAGGACAACTCTATTGTAAGCACCATTATGCCTTCACCCTAGGACTAGATATGTAGGCTTTAAGTGTGTATGTTCTCAATTTTCCTTTTATTAAAGCATACTTGTTATTCACAGCTTTGGATATATTTTGTATCAAGCCTAAATATTTCCTATAGACTAAAAGGAGAATTGTGTGCTGAGATATTGACTCTGTCCACACATGTTGCATTGACCATGACCATTGGGAGTGGGCACAGGGGCGAACGTGACCTGGGGGAACTAGGTTTGGGGAAGGGGCCCTGGAGCACTCTTCATACTTGCTGGACAGGGACAAAGGGCATCCAGATGCATCCTTGAGACCAGGAACATGCTGGCGTCCCTCTGTCTCTGCTGTAAGTTATTTCTCCCTGAATAAACATCTATTCAGCCTATCTGTTTTTCCAGATCCTTATTAATCCACTATAGTACAGCCACTTTGGAGATCACTATGGTGGTTCCTCAGGAAAATGGGAATCAGTTTACCAGAGGTCCCAGCAATTCCACTCTTAGGCATATACCCAAATGATCCACATCCATGCAACAAAGACATCTGTTCAACTATGTTCATAGCAGTATTATTTGTAATAGCAAGAACCTGGAAGCAACCTAGATGCCCCTCATCTGAAGAATGGATAAAGAAGATGTGGCACATTTACACAATGGAATACTACTCAACAGGAAAAAAAAAAAAAAAAAAAAAAAAAACCATGGGAATCTTGAAATTCACAAGCAAATGGAAGGAACTAGAAGAAATCGTTCTGAGTGAGATAATCCAGTCACAAAGAGGAACATGGGAGGAACATGGTACGTACTCACTCATATATGGATTTTAGACATAGAGCAAAGGAGTACCAGCCTACAATTCACTGCCAGAGAAACTAGGATATAAAGAGGAACCTAGGATGTTGGGAGATGTCATTCTGTAAATATGTTCCTCTTACTGGTTTCTCTGTTGGCCAATAGGAAAGCAAGATAGGCAGGTAAAGGAGACAAAAAGGATTCAGGAACAGCAGGAGGAGATTCAAGATGTAGAGATTTGAGGGAGGAAGTAGTTCGGACCCTCTCTCTGATAAGATAAGACCATGTGGAAACACTTAGATTAGTAGAAATGGGTTAATATTTAAGATAGAGCTAGCCAATAAGTAACACTAATAACAGGCCAATAGCTTTATATCTAATACAGTGTCTCTTTGTGTTATTTGGGGCTGACACGGAGGTGGGCTCAGGCTTGCAGGAAAACTATTGGTAACACTAAGAAATTCATACATGGTCTCTCACAGAAGGGGAAAGGGATAAGATCTCCTGAGCATACTGGGAGCAGGAAGGCGGGACAGTGAGTGGAGAGGGAGTCATGAAAAAGAAAAGGGGAGAAGGGGGAATAGGAGAACATAGGGGAGCTGGAAGATTGAGTGGGGGAATGCATAGAGGAGCGCAAGAGATACTATAATAAAGGGAGCCTTATCAGGTTGAAGAGAAAACTGGTAATAGGGAAATGTCCAGACACCTACAAGGATGACCCCAATTAACAATATGAGCAACAGTGGAGAGGCTACCTTAAATGCCCTTCCCTGACAATGTGATTGATGACTACCTTATATGCCATACTAGAACCTTCATGTAGTAGCTGATGGAAACAGAAGCAGACACCCATAGCTAAACACTGAGCTGAACTCCTGGAGGGGTCAAAACCAGGCTAGAGAAACCCACAGACAGCTGACCTGAACAAGGGGAGCTCATGAACCCCCAGACTGATATCTGGGAAACCAGCATTAGACTGACCCCTGAACATCGGTCTCAGTTGGAAGGCCTGGGCAGTCTATGAGACCTCTGACAGGGAAACTAGGATGCACAAAAGGACTTTGGGAGCACATTGGCCATGAAGGGATACTCCCTTAGCCTAGAGAGAGGAGGGAAGTCCTAGACCCTATTCCAAATGAATTGACAGACTTAGATGATCCCTCCTGGAAGGCCTCACCCTCCTTGTGGAGTGAGTGCAGAATAGGACGGGAAGGATAGGTAAAATAAGGAAAATAATTAAAAAAAAAAAAAAAAATATATATATATATATATATATATATATATATATATATATATATTCCTGAGAAAGCTCTGGTACCTACCCCATCCCATCTCCAGCCAGTCTTCCTTAACATGGGGAAATGGAAAATTTAGAGGAGCTGAGGAGATGAAAACAGCATGGGGGAGGTGGGGAGTAAATTTAGGCATCCCTAATTGATTACAGAAAGGATTTTACCTGAAGTTAAAGGGTATAGCTCTAATCTACCCTTTATTTGCTTTTACCTCTGAAACCATTTTTATTCCATTTTGAGCACTTACTTTGTATGACCCATTTGTGCAGCAGCATGAATAGGCAATTGCCAATTGTCTTCATTACAGTAAAGATCAGGATCTGCCCCACTGGACAGCAAAAGTTCCACACACTTTATATGACCTTCTTGTGCAGCAATAAATAAGGGAGTAGCTTTGTCCAAGGCTTGACAATTGATATTTGCACCTAATACAAAACAAAACATCAATAATCCTCATAGGTGTTTTTAAAAACTAACACAATAAAATAAACTTCAAATTGCCATAAAAGGCAGCTTTCGCCCTCAGTGGGAGCTACTGAGGAAAATATACTTATTTTACTACCCTGTGGACAATCATTTAAACTGTTTTTGGTCTCCATCAGTTAGAACACAAACCATCACATTTTAAAATTCATTTTTGAACAAAAAAAATCATAGTCAATGAAGGCTACTTATTCCAATCCCTCTTCCAATAAGCACTTTGGTTTCAAAGCACAAAGTATCATGATTTGGGTGCATGTGTGTAAGAGAGAGAGAGAGAGAGAAAGAGAGAGAGAGAGAGAGAACGAGAACGCACATCCAAGCATGTCCTTGCAAGTAACAATTTAGACCAAAGGGGGAATCAGATCCCTTTGGAGCTGGAGTTCATGCATAGTAAGTCTACCTAACATGAGTGCTGGATTTAAATTCCACCCTTCTGTAAGGGCAGCAATGGGCTGAGCCACTGAGCCATCTCTCAAGTCCCAAAGCATAAATATTTTATAAGGAAAAGAGGCTAGAAGTGGTAATAAAGGCCCATAATTCCAGCTCTTGGAGGGAAGGAGGGATGAAGGGAGGGAGGGACAGAAAGAGGGAGGGAGGGAAAGAGAGAGGAAGGAGGGAGGCAGGGATGGAAGGAGGGAGGGAGGGAGGGAAAGAGAGAGGGAGGGAGGAAGAAGGAACTGGAATCGACATGTAAAATAATAAATTAAATTTAAAAAAAAAATGCTTTGACTCCAAACTTTAAGTTCAAGGACAAGTTACTGGGGAAAAGGATTTCTACTTTTGTTTCCACAGAAAATGAAAAGCTGTGGATTCCTTCCCAGCTTGATCAAGCCAGGCCGCCTGAAACAGAGTACAAGGTGATGCTACATTCAAAACAGCTGGACAAAGCAGCCTTACAGACTACAGCCAGGATTTCTGAATCTTCTTCAAATCCCCATGACAGTGCCCCTTACCAGCAGGAAGTAGTTTGGAAAGAACGACGCCCAAATTCCAAAATATTGTGTATAAATGTTTGTTTTCATTTAAATGGACTTGGTTATATAAAATAAATAAATAAATTTTAAAAAAAGAATAAATATAGATAACATGGATGATAATTCCCAGGAAAGCATAAGCTATGATATTTTATGGATGTCAGCAACTGACTTTAGACTAAGGGAGAAATTACCAGTAGATATGACTGATACACATGGAATCTATAACTAAAAACTATATTGATCAGTCTTACTATTCCTTTTTTTTCCTTTATAAGTATTGCATAGTAAAACAAACAATAAACGGGAACGTTTTTAGAGGATCTGAGATTTTAAAATAAAAACTCTGTTATTTTAATACTACTATACACAGATTTGAAAGATCAGCCAGACATGGTGTCGAATGCCTTTAATCCCAGCACTTAAGAGGCAGAGGCAGACAATCTTTGTTGAGCCAAGGCTAGCCTGGTCTACAGATCTACTTCCAGGACAGCCAAGGCAACACACAGAAATCCTATCACATAAAAAACAAACAAACAAAGGGCTGCTTAGTCAACATAGTGAATTTCAGGATAGCCAAAACTACATGGTGAGATCCTGTTACCATTAGTAAAAAACACAAACAAAAAATTTGTAAAGGCTGAAAATGAGCTTACTTTTTGTAAAACTTTTGAAAAATAGCAAATTTCCCTAATTTTATCATCAGCAAATAAAAAACTAAATCTGTTTAAACATGATAGTGCTAACTTTTAAATTCTCAAATAGATCTCAGTATAAACACCATAAGACATGGGGAATAATGACTATCTTTTACTGAATATAATCTTACATAAGTACATCTTTAAAAAGCTACACGGTAAATTAAATATGGTGTGAAACCTTCATGAATTGCAAACATTCTAGGCAACTTGAATCATCTTGACTTTGGTGCCTCTTCTGGGGTCAGCTTCAGAGACATAAACACAATTACTGACAAAACAGAGTCAACATTAAGACCTGCTTTTTAAAAAAAAATCAACCTTTTATTTGAGTGACAATTTCAGAGTATCAGAAATAATAAGGAATTAGCTCCTCTAAGACTACAATTGAAAAGTTTAAAACATAACAGACACTGAAAGTCATTATTAGAAGTGAGTTAGTTACATTACAAACAGATCTTCTTACCTTCTAATTATATAAAAATCACTAATTATAAGTTAAGAGAAGAAAATTTTAAAAGAAAGGTACAGGCATAAACATGGCCTGATTACTTTCTAGATCTCTGGCCATCACTTAACACCCAGAGTCTGAGGTCTTTAACATTAAAATGCACCATTTCATGAAGTTATTCAGGAATCTTCATCTTTAAGATATAGGTTCATAATTTCTCAGACACCTTCACCTCAAACTTCATGAAGATTCATTTCTTTCACACTTCCTATCTTGACTTTATATAAAGAGTTGTAAGGGAAAAAAAAAAAAAAAACAGAAATAAAAAGCTATGCTGTTGTGGCATCTTGCCTTGCCAGTGAATTTGTAATAATGGCCACCCCCTTTAGGTGTGGTTTCAGGTACAGATGTGATCCCTTTAAGGTAGAAAAGTGGCAGGTGTGTGCTCTCTTGAGTCATGGAGAGCATCAGAAGGGCAGAAGACTACATCTTCTGGAGCAGGAAGACTGTGGTGGTTATTTACTCTTATCTGTGTAAGTTCTTCCCTAAAAAACACCTATTTATCATTTATCTTGGGTGTGGTGGGCTCGTTTAAACCCTACCTTCACTATGCCCTGGTTTTTGGTAAGCTTTGGTCTATTTGGAGAGTTGTTTGTTTGCTTTGTGTCATTTTTTGAAACAGGGTCTCTCTATGTCCTCCAGGTAGGACTATTCACTATGTAGACCAGTTAGCAAATCTGATTATATGTCCCTCCTCGGACTACCTATGAATTCTCGGCTTAGCTCTGCCAGAGCACACACCCTAAAAAGATTTTAATAGTCCTTCTATGATGAACCCTTCTGGTTACAAAATAATGTCATGAAATACCATCTTCTCTGGCAATGCTACATGTGTAAGTAGTCACATAGAAACCTTTAGCCAGTTTATTCTGCCATTAACACAATATAATGCAAACATATTTTGAATAAGACCATTTAAATCATCAGACAATTATCAAGACATGACTCTAGCCAGACCTCTGACTTGCTTGGTTAAATGATTGATGCACAAGCATGAGGCATGAGCTCAGATCCCCATCACTGAGGAAAGACAGGTGGATCAGGTTAGCCAGCTTAGCTAAATCATTGAGCTCCATGCTCTCAAAAAACTAAGGTACAAAGTGAGTGACAAAGATACCTGAACTCTAACGTCCACATCCCCTATACATTAAGTGTACACACCACACACACACACACACACACACACACACACACACACACACACAGGGAGGGGAAGAAACAAGCAAGTGAGCTGGTGGAGAAGATAGGCCACACAAAACATACAATTCAAGGTTTACTATAGAAAATGACCCCCTAGCATAGGTGTGCATAAAAAGTCATTGAACTACGAGGGAACCTGCTCAGGACCACCACATTCCTATGCAGATAAGTGGGCAGGGTTATAGGTCATTGCTTGTGACATACTTAAAAAAAATAACCAGGACTGACATCAACTGTGTACACTTTTATTTGCTACTTACATAAATTTCATCATCCAATTCAGGAATCATTCTTTCTAGGAAATATTAAAACCATGATCTTCCCAGTAGAAAGATTAGCAGCTCTTACCAGATGAAATAAGAATGTCCAAGCTCTTGAGCTTCCCATACTGAGCAGCTACAAACAAGGGTGTGATTCCGAAGTCATCCTGGCATTCACGGTCTGCTCCATGCTTAAGAAGCAGTTCTATAACATCAGCATTTCCCTAAGTACACATATGTATTTTAAATTAAGAAAGCCCTTTCTTGTATTTTAGTTTCTTAAATTCTCAGTAAACAAAAACTTTAAGAAAAAAATGCATGCAGTGTGTCTCATTTCAATGGATAGAAAAGACACGACTAATCAGATTACTCTACACTTCTGCACAGCCCATTAAGTATAAACATACTGGCCTCTAGCAACTTTAACCCTAAGTTAGATTACTAAATCAAGCAGAAGTAAACATTCTTTCTAAACATGTAATTACAATAAAATATACCATTTCTCTTTACCCCACATATTCTGATAGTTTAATAACAATGTGGCTGACATTTTAAATTAAGATAATCCCTAGAGCCCAGAGCCGCTCTAGTCACTACAGAAGCTGGCATATTTAAAATGGTCATGCTGATGACCATTTTAGACTGCCTTTTCTGTGTTGTACTAATCATTATTAATCACAGGCAAATAGGAAGCAAAACCTGTATAGAACTGTCATTTTAAAATTGTAAGACATATAATTTACATGAAAATGAAATACTAAATTCAGAGATTACCTGGAAAGAAGCCTGATGCAAGGAATTCCATCCACACATAGAATGGAATCCACTGACATTTGCTCCATGTTGAAGCAACAGCTTCAGAACATCTATCTGTCCACTTTCAACAGCTGAAAAACAACAGAAAAATTAAAGTAAGAAAAATGATGTCTGTAGGATTAGACACTTTTATGATGTTCTCATCATCTTATACACCTAGGAATGCACAATGTTATATACATCTCAAACATTTATTACAATTATCTGAGGCAAATTTCATATGCATGGGCCTTTCTGCATACTAGGCTAAGGAGCTGGCTCTGTAATACACTTACCATGCAAGTATGAAGACCAGAATTCTAGAACCCATGTAAACCAAGACTATAATCTCAGCACTCCCACAGATATATGGGAAACAGAGATGGATGGATCTCCAGAAGCTCAGATGCCAGCCTGGAATGGTGAACAAGAAACCTTGACTCAAACACAATAGAAGCAGAAGGTTCATTACCAAACTCTTTTTTACGAGGCCAGAATTACCTTGGTACCAAAGCCATACAAAGACATGACTAAGAAAGAGAACTACAAACCAATATACCTCATGAACATTGATGCTAACAAAATACTGGAAAATGAAATCCAAGAACACATCAGAGAAATCATCCACCATAACCAATTAGGATTCATCCCTGGGTTGCAGGGATGGTTCAGCATAAGAAAATCTATCAATGTGATCCACCATATAAACAAACTGAAAAAGAAAAACCACATCATCATCTCCCTAGATGCTGAAAAAGCCTTTGACAAAATTCAACACCCTTTCATGATAAAGGTCGTGGAGAGATCAGGGATAACAGGAACATCCCTAAACATAATAAAAGCAATTACAGTAAACCAACAGCCAATATCAAACTGAATGCAGAAAAACTTAAGGCAATTCCTCTAAAATCAGGAACAAGACAAGGCTGCCCTCTCTGTCCATATGTCTTCAATATTGTACTTGAAGTTCTAGAAAAAGCAATAAGACAACAAAAGGAGATCGAGGGGATACAAATTGGAAAGGAAGAAGTCAAACTTTCACTATTTGCAGATGATATGATAGTTTAAATAAGCGACCCAAAAAACTCTACTAGGGGACTCCTACAGCTGATAACAACCTTCAGCCAACTAGCAAGATACAAAATAAACTAACAACAATCAGTAGCCCTACTACATACAGACAACAAAAGGACTGAGAAAGAAATCACAGAAACATCACCCTTCACAATAGCCACAAACAACATGAAGTATCTTGGGATAACGCTTACCAAACAATTGAAATACCTATATAGCAAGAACTTTGTGTCTTTAAGGAAAGAAATTAAAGAAGATACCAGGAAATGGAAAGAGCTCCCATGCTCTTGGATAGATAGGATAAACACAGTAAAAATGGCAATCTTGCCAAAAGCAATCTACAGATTCAATGCAATCCCCATTAAAATCCCAACACAATTCTTCACTGAACTTGAAAGGATAATTCTCGCTTTTATGCCCATCGAAAGGCCTCTGCTGGAGGTCACTCTGGGACCAGTTTGGTTTGAATTCCCCCCACACCCTTCCCTGGGAACTCCCTGGATTGGCCCCAAATCTCGATTCCCCCGTGTCCTGTCACCAACGAGAGCAAACCCGGTGCTCTGATACAACCCTCAACCCCGGAAGAGCCTGCCGTCCCCCCAACCCTGTGCCATACCTAACCCACCGTCACACAGCTATGACTGAGCACTGGAACATAGGGCAGACCCAACAATCCCGCCACCTTTGGGGAACTTCCTGTAGCTGCTCTGAGAACACTAGAGTGGACCACTCTGAAACCCCGCCTGCCAGATCTCTGACCCCCGCCATCAATCCTTTGCCACAACTTCAGGCCCCAGCCAGAGATCTGCCTATCCGTGCAAGACCATCCTGAGTCCCAGCCTGCTGGATCTTTGACCCCCATCGCTGGGCCTCTGCTAGAGCCTGATCTTTAACCCCCATCGCCAGGCACCTGCCTCAGGTGAGACCTCCTAGACAGCTTGGACTACCCAGAGCTATAGACATGGAACTTCTGACACACCCAAGCACACCGGGGGAGTAGCATATAAAGAGAGAGACCATACCTGCACCAACGGGAAGAAGCGATGGGAAGACAGCAATACAAGAAAACACCTAACAATAGAAAGACAAGCATGACACCACCAAAATCTAGGCACTCTACAACAAATAGACCTGAACCCTGCAAAGCAGATGAAGGAAAAGAGAACGACTTAAAAAATATCTTCATAAAAATGATGGAAGCCTTCAAAGATGATGTGAAAAAAATCCCTTAAAGAAATTGAAGAAAAACAAACAAAAAATTGGAAGAAATGAACAAATCTCTTAAAGAAAGTAAGGAAAGCCAAACAAACAAACAATTAAACGGGTGAAGGAAACAGTTCAAGACTTCAAAACTGAAATAGAGACAATAAAGAAAACACAAACTGAAGGAATGCTGGAATTAGAAAAACTGGGCAAATGATCCGGATCTACAGACACAAGCATAACCAACAGAATACAAGAGATGGAAGAGGGAATCTCAGGCGCTGAAGAGGAAACAGATTCACCTACCAAAGAAAATCTTAAATTCAACAAATCCTTAACACAAAACATCCAGGAAATGAGGGACACTGTGAAAAGGCCAAACCTAAGAATAATAGGCATAGAGGAAGGTGAAGAAGCCCAGCTCAAAGGTGCACAAAAACATACTCAACAAAATCATTGAGGAAAACTCTCCCAATCTGAAGAAGGACGTGCCCATGAAAGTACAAGAAGCATACTGAACACCAATAGACTGGGCCAAAGAAAAAAGACCCCTCGACACATAATAATCAAAACACCTAACATACAGAATAAAGAAAGAATGTTAAGAGCAGCAAAGGAAAAAGCCAGATAACATATAAAGGCAGACCTATCAAAATTACACCTGACTTCTCCATGGAAACTCTCAAGGCAAAAAGGTCCTGGATAGATGTTCTACAAGTATTAATAGTTCATGGATGCCAGCCCAGGCAAACTCTCAATCACTCTAGATGGAAAAAACAAGATAATTATTGAAAAAGCCAGATTTTCACAATATGTATCTACAAATCCAGCCCTACAGAAAGATCTGGAAGAAAATCTCCAACCCAAGGAAGTTAACTATGCTCACAAAGACATAGGCAATAGACAATCCCATGTCACTAGAACCCAAGGGTAAAGCAGGACAAATATATTCACAATACCAACAACAACAACAAAGCTAAACTAAACAAGCATTAACAATCAATGGTCCTTACTTTCCCTCAACATTAATGGTGTTAACTCACCTATAAAAAGACACAGGCTAACACAATGGATACAAAGACAGAATCCATCCTTCTGTTGCATACAGGAAACCTATCTAACCTTCAAAGGCAGACATATTCTCAGGGCAGAGGGTTGAGAAAAGATCTTCCAATCAAATGGACCCAAGAAGCAAGCAGGTGTGGGTATCCTAATATCTAACAAGTTAGACTTCAAACCAAAATTAATCAAAAGAGATGAAGACGGTCATTTTGTATTCATCACAGGAGAAATCCATCAGCACAAAGTCTCAGTTCTGAACATCTAAGCCCCAAATACAAAGGTGTCTACATTCGTAAAAAGAAACACTAAGCTCACTAAAACTCAAAGCTCACATAAAACCTCATAAAAAAAATTAAAAACTTGGCAGACAGAAAAAAAAAAGGGATGGAAAGCACAGATACTGTATGCTATTCTGTTGTCTTCATATTTGTTGACTCCTGAGGAAATAGCAACAACTGTTAAAAGAAATGATCCAATTTATATATTGTAAAAATGCTTTAACTTCAAAATTTGAGTCCATCACAGATGGGGAAAAGGATTTCTATTTTTTTCCCACAGAAAATAAAAAGCTGTGGATTCCTTCCAAACTAACATGTTTTGATCAAGCAAGACCCCCCCTGAAACAGTGTGATCCCACATTCAAAACAGCTGGGACAAGGCAGGCTCATGATGACAGTGGCCCTACTAACAGGAAGCAGTTTAGAAAGAATGATGCCCAAATTCCTAAATATTGTTTATAAATGTTTTCTTTTTCATCTAAATGGGGTTGGTTATACATGGTTAATGACCACAGCCAATCTCTTTTTAAAGGTAAAAAAGGGGATCATGGTATAAAAATGTATACTTTGTTTTGAAATACATTTTCATTTATTGATACAAATTTAAGGTTGATTTTTTGATGTATATATTTCTCCTCTTTTTTAGCTACTGTGTTTATATAGCTCATTTATAAATGTAATATATAATTTAGTACAGATTTTAGATAGTTATCTATAACAATCAAAACTTATAGTTAAATCAGTTAGGATTTCTAGATATATAGATATGTATTTGAGATGAATAGGTATTCTTCAAGCCTTTCAAAGACCTACAGAATATGGCATTTAAAATGGTTTAGGGTTTTTCTTGACACTGAGACATAACTGCTTTTGGCTATACCACCTTGTCAGAAAGGAAGTTGGACATCAAAGAAACTGGTTGTGGAGTTTACTTCCAGTATGGCAAAACTAGCCAATTGGACAAGATACTGCTCTTGTCTGGACTGTTTGATTTTATGCTGTATAAACTGAACATTCAGAGCCCAAGAAAAAATGACTGCTGAAACAAAATGGGCATTGCTACAAGGTTCCTGCTCCGTGGAAGAATCTGCCAGACATTCTGCAGGACACAGAGAAAAGTGTCATGCAGATGGATAATTTAAAGTTTCCTGCTTTGCTGAGGAGTCTGCCAGACACACTATGGCCTATAGGCTGAAAATGGAACATTACAGAAGAACTTTGGGTGACTGACCAGAGAGTGAGATGTCTGTCATTTCTGTGGTCTGTGATAGAGTTGAAGACAGATAGCTATGGTTGTAGTTTTCCTTAGTTAGGATTACAGATAAGTTACATATAGTACTTTAGACTCGCTTTAAATCTTGCTAAATGTTAATGGACTAAATATTGTTTACTATGGTTCTTATTTGATAACAGTTTTGTTATGTATTTTGCTATGCTAAGGTTAAAACCCTTCTTTCTATTTTAGACAGAAAAGAGATGATCAGAGATTTCATTCTGTAAATACGTTTCTCTTATTGGTTAATGAATAAGCACTGTTGGCCAATAGGAAAGCAAGAAAGGCGAGACTAGGAGACAAGGAATTTTCTGGAACAGAGAGGAGGATATTCAACATGGAGGATGGAAAAAACAGAATGCCAGGCCCTCTCTCCGAGCCTTCACCTAGTAGCTGATGGAAGCAGAAACAGATATCCACAAGTAAACACTGAGCTGAACTCCTGGAATCCAGCTGCAGACAAGAAGGACTGATGAGCAAAGGGGTCAAGACCAAGCTAGAGAAACCCACAGAAACTGCTGACCTGAACAAGGGGAGCTCATGGACTCCAGCCTGACAGCTGGGAAACCAGCATAGGATCATCCAGACCCCTTGAATGTGGCTATTAGTTGGGAAAACTAAGCAGTCTATGGTGCCTCTGGAAATGGATCAGTATTTATCCCTAGTACATGAATGGACTTTGGGAGCCCATTCCACATAGAGGAATACTCTCTCAGCCTCGATACACAGGGGAAGTCCTGGGCCCTGTTCCAAATGATATGACAAACTTTTAAGACTCCTCATGGAAGGCTCATCCTCCCTGGGGACCAGAAAGATGAGGGTTGATGTAGGGTACAGGGGAGGACAGGAGGGTGCAGGAACTGGGATTGACATGTAAAACAAGTTTGTTTCAAATTTAAATAAAAAAATATTTAAAATAAAAAAGGAAGGATAATACTCAACTTTATATGGAAAAACAAAAGACCCAGGATAGCCAAAACAACCCTGTACAATAAAGGAACTTTAGGAGGCATCACCATCCCCAAGTTCAAGCTCTACTATAGAGATATAGGCCTGAAAACAAAAACAGATAGATAGACCAATGGAATTGAATTGAAAATCCTGATACTAACCCACACACCTATAAACAATTGATATTTGACAAAAAAAACAGCACAATGGGTGATAGTATGTAGAACATTGCAGATAAACCCATGTCTATCGCCATACACAAAACTCAAGTCCATATGGATCAAAGACCTCAACATAAATCCAGCCACACTGAACCTCTTAGAAAAGTAAGTGGGAGGTACCTTGAACAAATTGGTACAGGAGACCGCTTCCTGAATATAACACCAGTAGCACAGGCACTGAGTTCGACAATTAATAAATGGACCTCCTAAAACTGAGAAGCTTTTGTAAGCCAAAGGACAGTCAACAAAACAAAATGGCAGCCCACAGACTGGGAAAAGATTTTCACCAACCCCATATCTGACAGAGGGCTGATCTCCAAAGTATAAAAAGAAGCTAGTCACCAAAACACCAAATAATACAATTAAAAAGTGGGGTACAGAGCTAAATAGAGAATTCTCAATAGAGGAATCTCATCCTTAACCATCAGGGAAATGCATACAATCTTATTCCTGTCAGAATGGCTAAAATCAAAAACACCAATTGTTTATGCTGGCGAGGATGTGGAGAAAGGGGGACACTCCTCCACTGATGGTAGAGAGTGCAAACTCATATAGCCATTTTGGAAGTCAGTATGACAATTCATTAGGAAAGTGGGAATCAGTCTACCATAAGATCCAGCAATTCCACTTTTAGACAAAAAAGATGCACATGCACATGCATGCAACAAAGACGTCTGTTCAACTATGTTCATAGCATTATTTGTAATAGCGAGAATCTGGAAGCAGCCTAAAAGCCCCTCAACTGAAGAATTGATAGTGAAAATGTTGTACAATTACACAATGAAGTACTACTAAGCAGAAAAACAAATAGAATTTTGAAATTCACAGGGAAATGGATGGAACTAAAAGAAACCATCCAGAGTGAGGTAACCCAGTCACAAAAAGAGGAACACTCACTCATATCTGGATTTTAGACATAGAGCAAAGGATTATCAGTCTACAACCCACACCACCAGAGAAGCTAGGATACAGGAGGATGCTAAGAGTCATACAAGGTCCCCTACAGAAGGGGAAAGGGGCAAGATCTCCTGAGCATATCGGGAGTATGGGGCGGGGGGTGGTGGAGAGAAGAAGTTGGGAGAAAGAAAGAGAAGAGTAGGGGAGAGGAGAACATCAGGGAGTAGTAATATTGGGTAGGGGGAAAACAGAAAAAAAAGAAAGAAAGGAAGGAAGGAAGGAAGGAAGGAAGAAAGAAAAAAGAAAGAAAGAAGGAAAGAAAGTAAGAAAACAAAAGAAAAGAGATACCATAACAGAGGGGGCCATTATTGGTTTAAAAAGAAATCTCACACTAGGAAAATGTCCAGAAACCTACAAGAATGACCCCAACTAACAATCTAAGCAACAGCAGAGAGGCTACCTTAAATTCACTTTCCCGATAATGAGATTGATACTAACTTATATGCCATCCAAGAGCCCTCATGCAGTAGCTGATGGAAGCAGAAGCAGACACCCAAAGCTGAACACTGAGCTAATCTCCTAGAATACAGGTGGAGAGAGAAGTGAAGAACAAAGGGGCCAATACAGGCTGGGGAAACCCATAGAAACAGCTGACCTGAACAAGGGGGGAGCTCATGGACTCTTGACTGATAGCTGGGGAACCACCATAGGACCAACCTAGATGTCCTGAATGTGGGTCTCAGTTAGAAGGCCTGGGCAGTTTATGGGACCTCTGACAATGGAACCAGGATGTATCCCTAGTGCAGGAACATACTTCAGGAGTCTAATTCCCATGGATGGATCCTCCCTTAGCCTAGAGACATTGGGGAGGGCATAGGCCCTACCCCAAATGATTTGACTGACTTTGGGGCCTCACCCTCCCTGGGGCATGGATGGTGGACTGGATGGGAAGGTCTGGGGGAGGGGGCGTGGAATGATGGGAGATAGAGGGAACTGGTATAGATATGTAAAATAAAAAAAAATATTTTTAAAAAGAACATTATGAAAAAAATAAAATTTAGTCTATATAAAAAAGAGAGATCCTGATTTCAACAAACTGATATGGAAACACTACAATCAGTTCAATTTCAACACTGAGTGGATACTTGATTCTATTCATGACATGTTTTCTATTTTAGATACAGTAATATGTATTGTTTGCCAAGACTATTGGTTACTCTCCACAACCTAATGGTAAGGCCCTACTGTGGAAGACAACACTTATTTAAGCCATTCAACATGGAGAAATCAAGCTGGTTGCCAACTATAAATGTTACGCCCTACTAACTAGCATTCATGATACTGGAAGGTACTTGGTACACAACCAAAGGAGAAAGATAATAATAACTATGACCATGTTGCTACCTACAAAAGTGTCTCCCTACAAGACAAAGTAACACAATAGTGGCACAAATGCTAATGAAGTAACCAACCACTTTTGATTGGACTCACAGGCCCACACCATGAGACAGGACCTATACCCAATACGGCTAATGTGGCCAAGAACCTAAGACTAGATAGGTCATTGGCCTATGGGAAAAACTAATATTCATTCTGATAAGGAACACAGCACTAAAATGACTTCTAACTGACCTGTAATCCATAGATCAGCCTCACTCAACCCATATCAGATAAGATTCTTCTAGATATAGATAGGAATTAACACAGAAACAACTAGATGCTATGAACATTGATACACACTGGAACACTTGGTACTACATGGGATGTTTTCATCACAGCTCAGGACTCTATGTGTAATAGAAAGAATTATTCTAACAGCCAGAGGTCATGTATGACTCCAAGGAAATAGCATCTTCCAGAACACAACAGGATTAATATACATAAATTCACATAGACAGTGGCAGCATGCAAAAAAAGTCTGCACAGATTCAAGCCAGACAATGTCACAACACTGAGAAGAGGAAATGAACACTGATTCCCACAACTAACCAAGAAACAATCTGCAATTGATGCCCACTGGAAATGGAAGAATCAGCTTTTGCCAATGTAGTCTTATTGAGCATATCAACACTTCAGGACAGATCCATTACCCAGGAGCAATTGGCCAACACAAGAAAAAAAAAATTGTAGGCTTTTTATTTCATTTGTTTTGTTTTTTTGTCTTATTTGTCTTTTGGCAGTTTTGCTTTACATTTCAGTGCTTTTCTGCAGGTCATTTTTTTTTTTTCTTTACATCTCAATTTGTTTGTGTGGACGATTTGAAGAAAATAGCCCCCAAAGGGAGTGGCACTATTAGGTGTGGCCTGGTTGGAAGAAGTGTATCACTGTGGGGGAGGGCTTTCAGGTCTTTTTTTTTTTTTTTTTTTTTTTTTTTTTGCTCAAGCTTCATTCAATGGGGCATTCAGTCAATGTCCTGTTGACTGCAAGATGTAGCACTCTCAGCTCCAACACCACAAATGCATGAAAACCATCATGGTGCCCACCATGATAATACACTGAACCTCTGAATGGCAAAGCCACCGCCCAGTTAAATATGTTCCTTCCAGGAGTTGCCATGGACATGGTGTATGTTCACAGGAATAAAACACAAAGACAGTTTTTTTTTTTTTTTTAATGATTTTGGGTTTCTTTGTTTTTAAGAAAAAGAAAAAAATGAATATAAAGTTGTATTGGTAGAGAATTCAGAAGAACCTGGGAGGAATTTGGAGGAGGGAAAGATACATGATCAACTACATTGTATGAAAACAATTTCCACCTGGAAAAAGAGTTGAGTGTCTAAGCTCCTGGCTGAACAGACCTACTCTCTAAGCCCTAGCACCCAGGGAGACAAATCATGTTCACCACCCACAAGCACTGAAACCACAGAGACCAGGCAAAGGCATCTTCCCACACCAAACATCCCTCCCCCTGCTATATCAGAGACCAGCAGAATCACAGGCACCACCTGTACCTGGAGGAAGAGATGAATGCCTGAGCCCACCAGCTGGACAGCCCTGCCACCAGTGCCCCTCCCACACACACCAAAGACCCAGAGCACCCTCCCACCTCCAACATCAACCACCATATCATTGATTACCTGAATCATAGGTTTCATCTATACTGAATGAAGGAGAGATGGGTAGATACCAATGTAGTAACACATTCAACAAAACAAACTGAAAAATGCCACCCATAGAAACTAGTGATTCTCCAACAGCAAGACCTAAACAATGTCAACCAGATGAAGGAGAAGAAAATGACTTAAAAATAACATAATGCGATTGCGAGCCTGCCCCCCCCACCCTGTGCGCTACCCTGCCCCTGTCCTGTCCCTCTGGTTGAGCACTGGGACAGAGGGTGGAGCCAACAGTCCACCCTACTTCAGAAACTTCTCGGAGCAACTCTGAACAAAGGAGATCTGCCTATCCACACGGGACCACCCGTAATTTCCACCTGCTTGGTCTCTGACACCAACTCCAGTCCTCTGCTGGAGTCCTGGGCCCCTGCCAGAGATCCGCCTATCTCTGCGGGTCCACTCTGAGTTCCCACCGGCAAGATCCTTTATCCCCAAAGCAGGGCCTCTGCTAAAGAAAGAGACCTCAGCTGGAGTGAGATCAGACTATCCTACAAAACCTTCCCAAGTTTCAGCTCAGCCTTTGTCTTCTTCCACCAACCATTGGCTACAGATGAGTCTGGGCCTAATCGGGGCGGCCTCTACCCCACAACCTCTCCTTCCCCACCCAAAATCCCTGGGTTGGCCCCTGATCCCGCTGCTCCTGTATCCTGTCCCCATGGAGAGCACCCTAGGAGCTCTGATACACCCCCACCCATCCCCATCACGAGCCTGCCAACCCTTCCCTGTGCCCTACCCTGCCCACTGTCTTGCCGCTTTGGTTGAGCACTGGGACACAGGGTGGAGCCAACAGTCCACCCTACTTCGGAGACTTCTCAGAGCAACTCTGAACAAAAGACCTGCCTATCCACGCGGGACCACCTGGAATTTCCACCTGCTTGGTTTCTGACCCCAACTCCAGTCCTCTGCTGGAGTCCAGGGCTTCTCCCAGAGATCCACCTATCTCTGCGGGTACACTATGAGTTACCGCCAGCAAGATCCTTGAACTCCAAAGCAAGGCCTCTGTAAAGAAAGAGGCCTCAGCTGGAGGGTCCCAGTTTCCAGTGAGATTAGACTATCCTGCAGAAACTTCCTAAGTTTCAGCTCAGCCTTTGTCCTCTTCTGCCAGCCATTGGCTAGTGGCATCTTCTACTGGATCCTCAGCCCTGACCACATCCCTGGGTCCCTGTCTGCGGAGAGACATCCTATAGAGCTTGGACCACTCAAAGCTACAGATATTGAATCTCTGACCCACATAAGACCACTGGAGAAATACCATAAAGAGAAGGGGAGACCCCACCAACACCTACTGGAAGAACCTATGGGAAGAAGGCAATACAAGAAAACACCTAACAACAGAAAGACAAGCATGGCACCACCAGAATCTAGGGACTCTACACCAACTAGAACAAAACACAACAACAAAGCAGAGGAAGCAGAAGGGAACGACTTAAAAATTACCATCATAAAAATGACAGAGGCCCTCAAAGAACATGTGACAAAATCCCTTAAAGAAATGGAGGAAAAATCAAACAAAAAAAGTGGAAGAAATGAACAAATTCCTTTAGGAAAGTACAGAAAGCCAAGAAAAAACAATTAAGCAGGTGAAGGAAACGGTTCAAGACTTGAAAACTGAAATACAGAAAATAAAGGCAACACAAACCGAAGGAATGCTGGAAATAGATAAACTGGGCAAAAAATCGGGAACTAACCAACAGAATTCAAGAGATCGAAGAGAGAATCTCAGGTGCAGAAGATAAACTAGAAGAAATAGATTCATCAACCAAAGAAAACCATAATTCCAACAAATCCATAACACAAAACATCCAGGAAATGTGGACACCATGAAAAGGCCAAACCTAAGAATAATAGGCATAGAGGAAGGTGAGGAAGCCCAGCTCAAAGGTGCCGAAAACATATTCAACAAAATCATCGAGGAAAACTTTCCCAATCTGAAGAAGGACATGCCCATGAAAGTACAAGAAGCATACCGAACCTCAAATAGGCTGGACCAAAGAAAAAAGACATCAAAACACCTAGCATACAGAATAAAGAACGAATATTAAGAGCAGCAAAGGAAAAAGGACAGGTAACATATAAAGGCAGACCTATCAAAATTACACCAGACTTCTCTATGGAAACCCTCAAGGTCAAAAGATCCTGGATAGATGTTCTACAAGTATTAAGAGAACACAGATGCCAGCCTAGGCAACTATATCCAGCAAAACTCTCAATCACTATAGATGGAGAAAAAAAAGATATTTAATGGCAAAACCAGATTTTCCCAATACCTATCTACGAATCCGGCCCTACAAAAAGTAATGGAAGGAAAACTCCAACCCAAGGAAGGTAACTATGCCCACAAAAATGTAGGCAACAGATAATCCAACTACACCAGAAACCAAGGGTGAAGGAGAACTAATATATTCACAATACCACTGCCAACAACAAACCTAAATCAAACAAGCATCAACAATCAATGGTCCTTACTCACCCTCAACATTAATGGTTTTAATTCACCTATAAAAAGACACAGGCTAACAGAATGGATACAAAAATAGAATCCATCCTTCTGATGCATACAAGAAATACATCTAAGCTTCAAAGATAGACATAACCTCAGGGTAAAGGGTTGGGGAAAGATTTTCCAATCAAATGGAACCAAGAAGCAAGCAGGTGTGGCTATCCTAATATCTAACAAGATAGACTTCAAACCAAAATTAGGCAAAAGAGATGAAGACAATCATTTCGTATTCATCGCAGGAGAAATCCATCAAAACAAAGTCTCAGTTCTGAACATCTATGCCCCTAATACAAAGGCACCCACATTAGTAAAAGAAGCACTACTAAAACTCAAAGCTCATACAAAACCTCACACACTTATACTGGGAGACTTCAATACACCACTCTCAACACTAGACAGGACCACAAATCAGAAACTCAACAAAGAAACAAAAGAACTAACAGAAGTTATGTCTCAACTGGGGTTAACAGACATCTATAGAACATTCCATCCAAAGACAAAAGATTATACTTTCTTATCTGCTCCACATGGAACCTTCTCTATAATCGACCACATACTAGGTGGCATAACAAACCTCAACAGATACAAGAGAATAGGAATAGTCCCCTGTATCTTATCGGACCACAATGCTTTAAAATTGGAATTCAACAACAACACAAATACCAGAAAACCTGCAAACTCATGAAAACTGAACAATGTGCAATTGCACCACTCCTGGTTCAAAGAAAAAAAGAAAGAAAGAAATTAAGGACTTTCTAATATTCAACGAGAATGAGGACACAACATACCCAAAGTTATGGGACACCTTGAAAGCAGTGCTACGAGGGAAGTTCATTGCACTAAGTGCCCATATGAAGAAAACAGAGGATAGTCACATAAGAGAATTAACAGCACAACTGAAAGCCTTACAAACAGAGAGAAGTGAACTCACCCCTTAGGAGTAGATGCCAGGAAATAATAATCTTGAGGGCTGAAATCAACCAAATAGAAACCAGGAAACCAATACAAAAAAATCAATGCAACGAAGAGTTGGTTTTTTGAGAAAATCAACAAGATAGACAAACCTTTATCCAAATTAATGAAAAAGTGTCCGGAGCCGTATTCGCCATTACAAGATGGCGCTGGCTTCCTGCTTCCTGGTTCTTGTTTACAGCATTAGCTATGTTAATTGCACATGCGCTACTATATGGTAATTTCTATATGGTAGCTCTCCCTATCAGAGAGGCTATATCATTTGGGCGTTTTGCGGAGCACCAATCACAGACGAATACGTCGCCCTGCGGGCTATTTAAGCTGTGCGCATTTGGGGCTTGGGGTCCTTCTCCATCAGCATGTAAAGAGCTCTACAATAAAGATTCTGCTGGACAAATCTTCGGTTGCCGCGTCTTCCTTATCGGCAAAGGTTGCGCGCGACAAGTGGTGCCGAAACCCGGGAATGCCGACCCTGGGCGGAGGAACGACTCGAAGGACCCTCGACTGCTTGTCGAAGGAAGATTCAAGCCAGTGGAGCGAGAAGCTGCAGCACTTTTCAGCAAGGTATGATCTCCGTGGTCTGGGTGATCCCGTTTCTTGTTGTTCGTTTCATTTTCGTTTTACTGTGTTGTCTGTGTCTTAATTGTCATAAACGGGAAAAGACTTGCCGCTCACCTTTTTGTGACCTAGCTTAAGTGGCCCTAAGTTTCAGGTAAATAACTGAGCCGTCACACCCTCTCCTGTAGATAAAGGAGTTATGGGGAACCAGCCGACCAAGCCTATTGCAGATGCAGCGCAGGCGCTGCTGAAGCAGAGAGAGCTGAAGATTCCAAACAGAGTTTTGCAGAACTTCCTTAAGGAGGTTGACCGTGTTGCTCCCTGGTTTGTGGTCTCCGGGACCCTCTCCAAAGGAACATGGGATAAATTGGGAGGAGACCTTATGCGGGAGAAGGAGCAAGGAACCTTAAGGGCTGGTGCATGGCCATTATATAAATTGTTAAAGTCTTGTATTGAAGATGAGAGATGTAAGGAACAGGTCAAGGAGGGGCAGAGAGTGCTTTCAGACCATCAGGATAGTCTATCAGAAGCTGAAAAGGGAAAGAAGGGAGAACAAAAGAAGAAGTTCTCCAAAAAGAAGTCAGATAAGAATGAGAATGTGCACAATAAACTAGCGGAACTAGAAAAGAAAGAAAAACAGCTCGCCGAAAAGGAAGAGGAACTTAACCGACGAGCTAGAAGTTTAAAGCTTATGCCTGCTCCAAAAGAAGGAGCATGTAAGGATTGTGAATGTGAGGATCCAAAATTGTACCCTCTCCTCACTGAGTTTAAGCATTATACTATAGATTCTTCCTCCGAGGGGGAGACGTCCCCCGGAGAGGAGAATGAATCTGACCTATCAGAATCAGAGGGGGATCCAGAGCTGAACCCTGCCGAGCAGGCAGAATTAGATGAGGAAGCTGCAAAATATGAGGCAGAAAGGTATGGGCGTGCCCCGCCTTATGCATCGGGCTATGAACCAACGGCACCGCCCTATGATGTCATAAGCAGCAAAAGATGCCCAAAAAAGGAAGAAATTCTATGATTCCAGATAAGGAGACAAAGAAAATACAGGCAGCACTCCCCATATGGGAGGATGCCCAGAATCAGAGGCAACATACTCCATTGGATTTGAAACAATTGAAGGCTTTAGTGGAAGCAGTGCAGACATATGGAGTTAGCGCCTCCTTTACCACAGCCCTTATTGAGAGGCTAGCCATGAATGCAATGACTCCAGACGATTGGAATAATACAGTTAAAGCATGCTTATCTATGGGTCATTATTTAGATTGGAAGTCCATTTATCAGGAATTGTGTGCGGCCCAAGCGAAAATAAATATAGCCAATCAGCGACCTCAATGGAGCTTTGATATGCTCACGGGTCAAGACCAATGGGCTGTGAATCAGACTGCCTATATGTCATTATATGGATGACATTTTGTTATGCCATTCTGATCACGCCCTTTTGCAGCAAGCCTTTGGCGTTTTGTCTAGTGAATTGAATAATAAGGGTTTGTTTATAGCTCCTGAGAAAGTACAAGAAGGGGATATTGGGAATTTTCTTGGCTCTATCATTTGTCCTATGCAGGTAAAGCCACAAAAGATTGTTATTAGAAGAGATGTTCTTAAAACACTTAATGATTTCCAAAAGCTTTTAGGAGATATTAATTGGATAAGATCATATTTAGATCTAACTACGGCAGAGCTTAAGCCTTTATTTGCTATTTTGGAAGGAGATTCAGCCATTACATCTAGTAGGCAATTGACTGCTGAAGCTGCCCAAGTGTTGGATAAGGTGGAAAGGAAATTGGGTGAAGCTTCTTTAAACCGGCTAGATCCATCTAGCCCGTTTCAGCTATGCATTGTTTCCTCACCTCAACAGCCTACAGCTGTGCTATGGCAAAAAGGGACCACTATTATGGGTCCATCCTCAAACTTCTCCTGGCAAAGTTCTAAGCCATTATCCCACTCAAATAGGAGAAATGGCCTTAAAAGGTTTACAACTAGCTTTGACCCATTTTGGCTGTGAGCCAGAATCTATTATTGTGCCTTATACTGTTTACCAAGTAAATGTGTTATGTGCCACCTTGGATGTTTGGGCGATTCTTCGTTGCACCTTTTCTGGAAATATCGATAATCATTATCCTAAACACCCCCTGTTACAATTTGTCTTAACTAATGCCATTATTTTTCCAAAAATTACTAAAAGTCAACCGATTGTAGGAGCTATTGATGTTTTTACTGATGGGTCCAAGACAGGTATTGGCAGTTATGTTGTTAATGATCAGATATTTCAAAAATGCTTTAATTTTTCATCTCCACAATTGGTTGAATGTGCCATTGTAGCTGAGGTTTTACGAGTTTTCCCTCAACCTCTGAATATTATCTCCGACTCATATTATGTGGTTGGAGCAGTACAAATTTTGGAGACAGTGGGACTAATTTCTTCAAAAAGTGCTGTCGCACAAGTTTTTGCTGATATTCAGCAATCAATCAGAACGAGATTACATCCTTTTTTCATACAGCATATGAGAGCACATACGCTGTTGCCTGGACCCATGACAAGAGCTAACGATTTGGCTGATAAAGCTACTAAGGCATTCTATTTTATCCTTAATCCCATACAAAATGCTGTTGCCTTTCATGAGCTGTATCATGTTCCGGCGGATACACTCAGAAGAAAATTTGGCATTTCACGAGCGGATGCCCGTGACATTATACTTAAATGTGTCAATTGTGCAGAATTTAGATCTGTACCTACTTTTGGTGTCAATCCTAGGGGATTAAAACCCTTACATATTTGGCAAATGGATGTCACCCATATTTCTGCCTTTGGTAAGTTAAAATATGTTCATGTCTCTGTGGACACCTGTTCCGGAATTGTCCACGCTACACCGTTGTCAGGAGAAAAAGTGGCTCATGTCATCACCCACTGCCTGGAGGCATGGGCAGCGTGGGGAAAGCCACGGCAGCTAAAGACTGATAATGGACCTGCTTATACTTCTAAAACATTTCAACAATTTTGTGCTAAAATGGAAATCCACCATGTGACCGGGTTACCTTACAACCCACAAGGACAAGGTATGGTGGAACGTGCTCATAGCACTATTAAAATGTACTTACAAAAACAAAAGGGGGGAATCTGCCCCGCCATAAATATGGGTCAGAAAGCTACTCTTTCCCTCACTTTATTTACTCTAAATTTTTTAAAATTGGATCCCAATGGACAGTCTGCTGCAGACAGACATGTCACTCATGCATCTCCAAAAGAACTGGTGAAATGGAAAGATGTACTTGATAATCAATGGAAAGGACCGGATCCTATATTAATAAGATCCAGGGGAGCTGTTTGTGTATTCCCACAGGGTCAAGAAAATCCAATTTGGGTTCCAGCGCGATTGACTCGAATGGTGAAACATGATGGCCCCGCTTTGGATTCTGACACTGCTGGGAATGCTGATGAGCTCGCAGATGACGAGTCAAGAGATACGCTGGGGAATCCTGTCGACCTTCCCTCGGCCGATGCCGGTGATGCATGATGCACAAGTTTTTCCACGATTTTTTACGACTAATGACTCTTTGGGGCTACCATTTTTGCCAATATCCAAGGATGTGGCTCCTATCCAAAATAATTATACTTGGACTACTAATGGTAGCTTATGTTTTACTGTGAACCAGTCATCTGAAGATCCTTGTATTAAGTTAGGAAACTTTTCTTATGCCAAACTAGGAAGGGAGGTTACTACTGGAAAAGGGGCGAATAGGGTGACTTCTGCTAACGCCACTGTCCTTTTTGGATGGTGGCCGCAACATGAGACACAGGATACAAAACGCGGTGGCCATCATCAACAACCACAATATGCGCCTTTCTGCATTGGTGGGCGCCCAGATTCTTCCTCTATTTTTCCTTGGACTGGCTGTCAGAGTCGCAGAGCTCATTCATTAAATGGATTTTTTACCTTTTCACCTTTAGAAGGCTTTGGGAACGTTACCAAGATGGACCCCTGGAGTTATGATATTGATCCTTTTGATGCTTGGCTACTTTGTGGTGCAAGGGGAAGTTGTACAGATCTCTCACCTATGGTTACTATCTTAGGGGGAGCAACGGGGATAGCCCTGATGAAAAGCAAGATAGGTGGTATTATAGAGGCAGAACCGATTTCTAATGTGAAACGGGTGGATCCCACTCCAGTTTGTGTCTGGCCCCCGTTTGTTTTTGCTGTGTGTAATGATATAGGATGCTCTTTTGCTCTTTGCTGGAATGCTAGTGAGTTTTCCTCTGCTACCGTGGCCCGTATGCCCAGATTCTTGCCAATGCCTGTGAAGACTAGTAATTCTTTGACTTTATTTCGACAGAAACGTGATTTTGGCATTACTGCAGCTATAGTGGCTATTATAGCGACGGCGGCGGTTGGGGCCTCTCTGACCGTGGCATCCTTAGCTTTACAGGGACAGGTAGCCACTGCTCAACATCTCAATAATTTATCTGCCTTGGTTAGCGAAGCAATAGATGTTCAAGCCTCTGTGAATAGTCAATTGAAAGGGGGGTTGATGATTGTTAATCAGCGTATTGATCTGGTTCAGGAACAATTAGAAATATTATGGCAATTGGCTCAATTGGGATGTGAAGTTAAATTACCTGGGCTTTGTGTGACTTCCATTCAATATGAAAATTTTACTAAAGCAGCGAATTTATCTAAGGAGTTATCCTCGCTGTTACTATCTAATTGGAGTGTAGAATTTGATGATTTGATGAGAAAGCTTCGTCTCGCCATAGTTCAGATTAATTCCACTCGTTTAGATATTTCTGTTACACATGGATTGTTTTCTTGGATGTCCTCCGCTTTTTCCTACTTTAAAGAATGGGTTGGTGTAGGAATGTTTGGAATGACCTTATTTTTGGGACTGTTCCTCTGTTTTTGGTTGCTTTGCAGATTCAAAAGACAACAACATGCTAAAAATGTGGCCATTGTGCAAGCTATGCTGGCTGTTGAGCAGGGAGCATCCCCCAAGTATGGTTAAGTATGCTAAGCCGTTGAGACGCTGTCAGAACTCCAAACACTCCTGAAGGGCACAGGTTCCCATTGCACCAGGATGGTGTTCTGGACAGACCTCTGCATCTCCCAGGGCTCAGGTTCCCATTGCACGGGGTCTCCGATGCAAAGGGTCTCGTTTACTGTGTAACCTCCTTGATCGCTCAAGCTGTTGATTCAGCAGGCTGATCGGAAACCTCATGGTAATGTGTCTGGCTCTGCATATAATTTAAAAGAAAGGGGGAGATGTCGGGAGCCGTATTCGCCATTACAAGATGGCGCTGGCTTCCTGCTTCCTGGTTCTTGTTTACAGCATTAGCTATGTTAATTGCACATGCGCTACTATATGGTAATTTCTATATGGTAGCTCTCCCTATCAGAGAGGCTATATCATTTGGGCGTTTTGCGGAGCACCAATCACAGACGAATACGTCGCCCTGCGGGCTATTTAAGCCGTGCGCATTTGGGGCTTGGGGTCCTTCTCCATCAGCATGTAAAGAGCTCTACAATAAAGATTCTGCTGGACAAATCTTCGGTTGCCGCGTCTTCCTTATCGGCAAAGGTTGCCCGCGACAAAAAAGCAGAGAGAGAACATGCAAATTAACAAAATCAGAAACAAAACGGGGAACATAACAACAGACACAGAGGAATTCCAGACAATTTTTCAGGTCATACTTTGAAAACCTGTATTCCACAAAAATTGAAAATTCAAAGGAAATGGACAAGTTTCTGGATAACTATCACTTACCAAAATTAAATCAAGAACAGACAAATAACTTAAATAGACCTATAACCGCCAATGAAATAGAAGCAGTCATCAAAAGCCTTCCAACCAAAAAAGTCTAAGGCCAGATCGATTCAATGCAGAATTCTACCAGACATTCAAGGAAGAACTAATACCATTACTCCTCAAACTGTTCCACAAGATAGAAACAGAAGGTTCATTGCCAAACTCTTTTTATGAGGCCACAATAACCCTGGTACCCAAGCCTCACAAAGACACAACTAAGAAAGAAAACTACAGACCAATATCCCTGATGAACATTGATGCAAAAACACTCAATAAAATACTGGCAAACCGAATTCAAGAATACATCAGAGAAATCATCCACCATGACCAAGTAAGCTTCATACCTGGAATGCAGGGATGGTTTAACATACGAAAATCTATCAACGTGATCAACCATATAAACAAACAGAAAAAGAAAAACCATATGATTATCTCCATAGATGCAGAAAAAGCCTTCGACAAAATTCAACATCCTTTCATGATGAAGGTATTGGAGAGGTCAGGGATAACGGGAATATACCTAAACATAATAAGAGCAATATACAGCAAACCAACTGCCAACATCAAACTGAATGGAGAGAAACTTAAGGCGATTCCTCTAAAATCAGGAACAAGACAAGGCTGCCCTTTCTCTCCATATCTCTTCAATATCATACTAGCTAATGCTATAAGACAACAAAAGGAGATCAAGGGGATCCAAATTGGAAAGGAAGAAGTCAAACTGTCTCTATTTGCAGATGATATGATACTTTACATAAGCGACCCAATAAATTCTACCAGGGAACTCCTAGAGCTGATAAACACCTTCAGCAAACTAGCAGGATACAAGATAAACTCAAAAAAATCAGTAGCCCTACTTTTTTCAGACAACAAAGAGACAGAGAAAGAAATCAGAGAAACATCATCCTTTACAATAGCCACAAGCAACATAAAGTATCTTGGTGTAACACTTACCAAACAAGTAAAAGACCCATATAATAAGAACTTTGTGGCTCTGAAGAAAGAAATTAAAGAAGATACCAGAAAATGGAAAGATCTCCCATGCTCTTGGATAGGTAGGATAAATATAGTAAAAATGGCAATCTTGCCAAAAGCAATCTACAGATTCAATGCAATCCCCATTAAAATCCCACCACAATTCTTCACTGACCTTGAAAGGATAATAATCAACTTTATATGGAAAAACAAAAGACCCAGGATAGCCAAAACAACCCTATACAATAAAAGAACTTCAGGAGGCATCACCATTACTGACTTTAAGCTCTACTACAGAGCTATAGTTCTGAAAACAGCCTGGTATTGGCATAAAAAAGAGACAGGTAGACCAATGGAATCAAATTGAAAATCCTGATCCAGATAATGTCTGTCGCCATGCACAAAACTCAAGTCCAAATGGATCAAAGACCTCAACATCAATCCAGCCACATTGAACCTCTTAGAAGAGAAAGTAGGAGGTACCCTTGAACAAATTGGTATAGGAGACCGCTTCCTGAATATAACTCCAGGGGCACAGACACTGAGAAACAATTAGTAAATGGGACCTCTTCAAACTTAGAAGCTTCTGTAAGGCAAAGGACACAGTCGACAAGATCAAACGGCAGCCCACAGACTGGGAAAAGACTTTCACCAATCCTATATCCGACAAAGGGCTGATCTCCAAAATATACAAAGAACTCAAGAAACTAGTCAACAAAACACCAAATAACCCTATTTAAAAATGGAGTATAGAACTGAAGAAAGAATTCTCAACAGAGGAAATCAAAAAGGTTGAAAGACACTTAAGAAAATGCTCCACATCCTTAGCTATCAGGGAAATGCAAATCAAAACAACTTTGAGATACCATCTTACTCCTACCAGAATGGCTAAAATTAGAAAACACCAATGATGACTCATGCTTGATTGGATGTGAAGAAAGGGGAACACTCCTCCACTGCTGGTGGGAGTGCAAACTCATACAGCCATTTTGGAGATCGGTATGGCGGTTCCTCAGGAAAATGGGAATTAGTTTACCACAGGATCCGACAATCCCCCTCTTAGGCATATACCCAAAGGATCCACATCCATGCAACAAAGACAGCTGTTAACTATGTTCATAGCAGCACTATTTGTAATAGCAAGAACCTGGAATCGACCTAGATGCCCCTCAATTGAAGAATGGTTAATGAAGATGTGGCACATCTACACAATGGAATACTACTCTGCAGAAAAAAATAATGGTATTTTGAAATTTGCAGGGAAGTGGATGGCACTTGAAGAAACCATCCTGAATGAGATAACCCAGTCACAAAAAGAGGAACATAGTATGTACTCACTCATATATGGATTTTAGACCTAGAGCAAAGGATCACCAGCCTATAATTCACACCAGCAAGAAGAACTAGGATACAAGGTGTATTCTAAGAGATTCATATAAAGTCCTTCACAGAACCGGGAAGGGACAAGTCCCCCAGAGCACAGGGGAAGTGTGGGGGGGGCAGTGAATGGAGAGAGAAGTAGGAGAAGACGAGGGGGAGGAAAGGAAAACATGTGCGACCAGGAAGATTGAGCCCGGTTAGGAATAGAAGACAGGAAAGAAAGGGGGGGGGGGGGAGAACAGAAAGGGTTAGCCAATATTGGTTTGAAGATAAAATTGAACACAAAGAAAGGTCTAGAGAACTACAAGCCTGCTGCCAACTAACATTTCGAGCTTCCATGGAAAGCCTACCAAAAATGCCCTTCACGGAGAGTGAGATCATCAACTAACTTATCCATGGAGCCCTCAACTAATGCCTGATGGAAACAGGAGGAAACACCCATACATAAACACTGAGTCGAAGTAGAACCCAGATGCAGATGGAGAGGACAAGACCATGCGGCAGAAACACATACAGACAGTTGAACTGAACAAAGAGGAGCTAACAGGCCCCCAGACTGATAGCTGGGAAGCCAGCATGGGACTGATTCAGCCCCCCCCCCCGAATATGGATCTCAGCCAGAAGGACTGAGCAGTCTAAGGGACCTCAGACAGTGGAGCCAGGATGTATCCCTGGTGCACAAAAGGACCTCACGAACACAGCCCCCATGGAGGGATAACTGCCTTAATCTAGAGACAGGAGAGAAGCCCTAGTCCCTACTTCACATGACCTGTCAGATCTACATGACCCCAACTGGATGGCATTCCCCTATATATGGAATTGGGGTGGGGGGATGGGAGGGGAGGGTAGTTAGAGTACATGTGAGAGGGTAGAGAGGGTAAAAGGAGGGAAGGAGGGAGCGAGGAAGGGAGGGAGGGATAGAGGGAGGGAGAGGGAACTGGGATTGACATGTAAAATAATAAATTAAATTTAAAAAAAAAATGCTTTGACTCCAAACTTTAAGTTCAACGACAAGTTACTGGGGAAAAGGATTTCTATTTTTGTTTCCACAGAAAATGAAAAGCTGTGGATTCCTTCCCAGACTAATGTGGTTTGACCAAGCCAGGCCGCCTGAAACAGAGTACAAGGTGATGCTACATTCAAAACAGCTGGACAAAGCAGCCTTACAGACTACAGCCAGGATTTCTGAATCTTCTTCAAATCCCCATGACAGTGCCCCTTACCAGCAGGAAGTAGTTTGGAAAGAACGACGCCCAAATTCCCAAATATTGTCTATAAATGTTTGTTTTCATTTAAATGTACTTGGCTATATAAAATAAATGAATAAATAAAAATATTTAAAAAATAACTTAATGAAGGTGATAAAGGTCCTTAAAGAGGAAATGAAAATTTCATTAAGATCAAAAAAAAAAAAAAAAAACCAAATTGGAAGAGATCAATAAATTACTTAAAGAAAGCCAAGAAAAACAAAATCAATCAAACAAGTAAAGGAAATAGCTCAAGACTTCAAAATTGAAATAGGGGCAATAAGAAAACAAAACTAAGGAAATTCTGGAAATGGAAAACCTGAGAAAATGAACAGATGCAAGCATAACCAGTAGAATATAAGAGTCTCAAGTGTTGAAGATATAATATAGGAAATAGATTCACCAGTCAAAGAAAATGTTAAATCCAACAAATTCTTAACACAAAATATGCAGGAAATCTGAGACACGAGGAAAAGACCAAACATAAAAATAATGGGGATAGAAGAAGAATTCCCCCTCAAAGGAACAGAAATATATTCAACAAAATCATAGAAGAAAACTTTCCCAAACTCTGGAAGAACATGTCTATGAAGGTACAAGAAGCTCGTAGAACACAAAGTAGAGTGGCCCCCAAAAAGAAAAAAGTCCCTTTCCCATCAAAACATTGAAAATACAAAATATAGAAAGAACATTAACAGCTGCAAAGGAAAACGGCCAAGTAATATATTAGGGCAGACCTGTCAGAATTGCACCTGACTTTACAGTGGAAATTCAGAAAGCCAGAAGGTCCTGGACTGATTTTCTGCAGACACTAAGGGACCACAGATGCCAGCAACGACTACTATACACAGAAAAGTTTTCAAAAACCATATACAGACAAAACAAGGTAGTCTAAGACTAAACCAGATTTAAATAATACCTATCTACCAACTGAGTCCTACAGAAAGCTCCACCCCAAGGAAGTTAGCTAGATTCATAAAAACACAGGCAATAAATAATCCCACATCAGCAAACAAGGGAAAACACACACACACTACCAACCCCACCAACAAAATAAAAAATAATAGTAATTAACATTCACTGATCTCTTAATATCAATGGACTCAATTTGCCTATAAAAATACACAGGCTACCACAATGGATACAAAAACAGAACCCATTCTTCTACTGCACACAAGAAACACACCTCATGCCTGGCTTTGGTGGCATATGCCTTTAATCCCAGCACTCAGGAGGCAGAGGCAGGCAAATTGCTGTAAGTTTGAGACCAACCTGGTCTATAAGAGCTAATTCCAGGAAAGTCTCCAAAGCCACAGAGAAACCCTGTCTCAAAAATCCAAAAAAGAAAGAAAAGAAGACAGAAATAAAGGAAGGAAGGAAGGAAGGAAGGAAGGAAGGAAGGAAGGAAGGAAGGAAGGAAGGAAGGAGTAAACTCAACAATCTACCCTTTTTATCCTATCATACCTGGAATCCTCCATTGTTTTTCAAAACAAAAACTTTGAATATAATTCCCTTTGCTCAACCTTCTTTCTGATCATAAGCAACAACATTTTGTAACCAATCCACCTTAACAATGACAAACATCCATAATCCAATGAATGACCAAAAAACTCTTGGGAATGTGGGCATTGTATTCTTAAAGTCACTTCCTGCTGTTTGGGGTGAGAGGGGGTGATGATATCTTTAGGGGATGCAGAAAAGAAAATTTAGGTTAATTGTCAATCTGTATCATTTGTTGTCCAGACTCTGCATAATGGCCAAGTATAGGGCTTGTTTCAAATGCTGGCTAATGAAGTCTGTCAGGCTAGCCACCTCGAAATTGTTCCTAGCAGTGTCTGTGAGGCTGGATCATCTCAGCAGGTCACCTCAGAATTGTTAAGAGCAGTTTGTAGTTCAAAGCTGATCTTTAGTTGGTGTTGTTCAGCATAATAATGTTATCATAGTCCTGGTGAAAATGTCATTGTGGAGTCCCATCCTCCCTTTGAAGACTTCAAAGGTTCCTGTTAGGCCTTGTCATGTTCACTGTAGAAAACTGAGAAACTCAAATTTGAAATCATGTACATCAAGGTAGATGAAACTTTTTTCTAGAATTGGTTAGTTTTCTATATGACCATTAATAATATCATGACAAAAATTATGACATTATTAGCAATACAATAGGCTTAAATATGTTTATCCTGACATTAGACAGAGATTTCATATTTTACTTCAACAAGTACGTGTGGGTTCAGAGAAGGATAGAACCATATTCCAACTCCAAAGGCAGCTTTGAATATTTAATTGGACTGAGACTACAAAAAGATCATTCATATTGTATTTCTGTATAGAAAGAAGTAACAAACATTTGGGAAGATTTGTGAAATTTTACTCAGTTGTAAATGTGATATACCAATAGGCTAATTTGCTCTTTTTTCTTGGAACAATTTTTCTAGAAGATTTGTCCTTTTGCTTCAGATGTTTCACTCAGGATTCCTTAGCTAGATACTTTTACTCTCTTGAAAGGACAAAAAATAAATTTTGCCCAACCCTAAATTTTTGGGAAGTTCTCCTTGGCAAGTTATATCTGAAAATATATGTTTCATAGGTTAGGTTAGAATAAACATCCATGCTAACTGATGAACAACCATCATTTCTAATTAAAAGGCATCTTGTTCAAATAGAATCTTATAAATATTTATGGTATCCATATTCTTCTTCACCTTTGGAAACAAAGGCAAAACCTCTACCACAGCATAATATATGCCTTGTTTCCATTCAGAGGTCAACACATCATTGGAATACACTGATTTGATTGATTTAATTACATAGCTTTTTTTTCCTATTATCTAATATCTCACTGATACATTTGCTGTTCCTTTCTCATTAGCATTTAGAAAATTAAAAAACAATAAAGCACTATGCAATCTATTTTGGAGGTTCTTTATCATCACTTTCTGTTTATTTAGCATTTCCTTTAGAGTTTCAATTTGATATACTTGCCTTACATGTAGGATTGTGTGGTATACTTGTAATATGCTCTGTATTATAATAAGGAAAAGTCTCTTTCATTTTCTTAGAGACATATGCAGGAGCATTGTCTGTCTTCATTTCTGCAGGTATTCCCATGACAGCCATAACTTGTAGCAAATGTGTACTTACAGAATCAGTCTTTCCAAACTCAAAGCAGTTGCCCATTGAAAACCTGAATAAGTAACAATGGTGTGGTGTACATATTTGAATCTTCCAAATTTTACAAAATGGAACACATCTATCTGCCAGATTTCATTCCTATGAGTACCCTTTGAGTTACTTTCCTGCATGTAGTGTAAAGAACAAGTAGGACATTTCCTTGGCTTGTTGGCATATGATAGAAAAGTCTTTTTTCCAAACCTTTGCTATTGGCATGGTGTTTTTCATGAAATTCTGATGCCGTTAACATATTTCCTATCAATAGTTGATCAGTCTCATCACTTCCTTGCGCTAGAGGGCTTTTGCAGACCTGTATGGGATCATATGTTTTATATATATATATATATATATATATATGTGTGTGTGTGTGTGTGTGTGTGTGTGTGTGTGTGTGTGTGTGGTGTGTAGGATGATTTCTGTCCCTGACTATGTCTTGTAACTGAATAAATAATAAAGTAAATTCTGTATCATCTATTATAAATTCAGGGTCTCAATGTGTAAAACAACTCTTTCTGCATACTGTGAATCAGTAACTATATTGAGGTTCTTTATGATCTATTAACACCATGGGAATAGCATATAATTCTGACTTTTAGACAGAATTATAAGGACTTAGGTCCACTTTACTTAAATTTTCTGATTTGTAACCTGCCTTTCCTGATTTATTTGCATCAGTATAGAATGCAGGGGCTCCAGTTATTGGTGATTCTCTTATAATGCAAGGAAGGATCCAGTTAGTTCTCTTTATAAGTTGTATTATCTCACTTTTTGTATAATTGCTATTGACCTCCCCCAAAAAAAAATTACAACAAGCTCTTTGCCAGGGTTTACTTTCAACCCGTAATTTGTCAATTTCAGCATTAGGAAAAGGTACTAGAATTTCTGCTGGATCTATTCCTAATTGACGAAGTCTCAATTTTCCTTTTAGAATCAACTTGGAGATCTTTTTCACATAAATCTTCAGTTTCTTAGTCATTTTATGTGGCAAAAAGATCCATTCTAAGATAATATCTTCCCTCTGCATTGAAATTCCTGTAGGAGAAACTGTTTATGTATTATTTCCAATGGCTGTTGTACCAAATGATGGCATAGGGTGGGGCTATTAAACAATCCCTGTGGGATAACCTTCCACTGATACCTTTTAGCAGGTTGAGAACTATTGTAAGTAGGCACCATGAAGGCAAACTTTTCCCTATTGTTTTCTTTAAGTTAATAATAATAATAGGCCAATCTTTAGGTAATAAAGAAGGCAACAGCACTCTAGGCTGTACAGAGCTTATTTGTTGAATTACTTTATTAATGACTGTGAGGTCTGTAAGCATTCTCCATTTTCCTGATTTTTTAAAATAAGAAATACAGAAGAATTTCAAGGGCTGGTAGATTCTCCAATGTCATTCAATACATTCAATACTTGTTTTATTCTGCTTTTGTACAGTCTGAATGGCCAGCGTCTGTTTTATATACTGCATAATAACATTTTGTTCCTACACAAGATGGTTCGTTTTTGATACTGGAGGAATGTTAATCTGGATATTCAATTGCTGAAACAGATTACAACCCCATAGCTTTAGTACTATATCAGTCACATATGGCCTCAGCCTTCCTCTTTGTCCTTTTAGCCATATATATTCAACCCATCTCGTGCTTTGCTTTACACGAGATAGTGTTCAAGTCCCTAAGAACTGAACATCTCCCTCATGAAGAGGCCAACCTGGATGCCAAGATTCTGGGGTGATAATGGGGACATCCAGCAATACTTCAAGTATATCATTAATTATTTGCACTCTTAGTTTTGTGTTTGGTCATTTATAGAAGTCTGCCAAAATATATGTTTTCTGTTTCTTCCCTGAATTTTTGATTCATCCTTAAAAATCTCTACAGTATTTTACAATAGTCACTGGATTGTCCTCCGTAGTGACTGGGAATGACTGAACCAATTTTGACATAGAGGCCTTCGAGCCTCCCCTGCCCAAGGAGTTTCCTGATAGTAAAGGGTTTCCTTGCTTGTCTCTTGCCAAACTACATTCACTGGTCCAGTGTAGGCTTTTGCTGAATCTTCTACATAATCCAGAAGGTTGGTGCCTTCTGTTTGGGTTACTCCCATAAAAGGCATCATTTCTAGGAATGCCCTAACTACAATTTCTTCTCAGATAGCCTATTCTACCACAATTCAATATTTTAATATCTCCTAATACCTTTGGAAATTGCTTCTCCTACCCAAGCCTTAGTGTTAGAATCAAAAGACTCAACACTGACTATGTGCAGGATCCATTCATCCATTGGTTCTGATCTGATCTTTAAGGGCTCAAACAACTTTTTGCCATCTAAATTAGCATTTTCAAAAGGTAGATAGTACACATCCAGCTTCTGGATCTGCTACCCCTATTTGTAAAGCTTTGGCCAATCTTTGAAAAAAAGTCTGTAAAGGATTCCTTTGGGCCTTGTATAGCCTTAGTATATGACCCAATTCTTTTCACTGGTTTTTGAATCAAGGCTGCATAGGGACAAGATGTGCTCATTGTATGTAGTATCTGCATCCGTATAATGGCTCTTACCCAAGAATCTGACCTTGGGAAGCTTCATAACCTTTGATTCTGCCTTGATGTTCAAGGGCCTTAGCCTCCTACATCCAATATGACTTCTGCTGAAGCTGTGGACCAAGTTCTAGAATGGCTGAGACTAATTGAAGCCAGTCACTTGGAGTTATTCTATGTCTTGTAACCCTTGTCTTTACTAACTGCCTCATATACGGTGAACGCATGCCATAAGAAACTACTGCTACCTTAATATATTTTAAATCTTTCATGGGTATAGGCTCCCATAATCATTCTGTAAATCCTTCTGGGTATTCATCATTTGCTGGCTTTTGAGTAATAGTAACAGGATATACCATAGCAGGTGATGATAATGATACAACATTTGGTACATCTCTGACTCTGAAAGGTGCTGGCTATGTTAAATCTTCTTAAATTTTCTTTAGTTTGTACCTTAAGTCTTGGTGTTTTAAGAAGGTCTTGTATGGCCTCTAATTTATTCACAATCTGAATTGTAGAAACTTTCAATAATTTCATTAAATCAGTTTCTTGTTCTCATCATTTATAGATGATTCCAGCGAAATAATATCCTCATTCTTAGAGATTATTTGTATGGCATGCAGATTGCCTTCCAAAAACAATGGTCTATCTACAAGCTTTTTTTCTGTTAAGAGTTCCTTGCCATGTTCCATTTTCTGAATTCTCTTTATCAAATTATGATTGTCATTTTAAATTGTAGGAGTCCTTTTTGCTAAGTTCTTATTATCAGTCTGTAAAGTCTGTGTCATTTCTATAAGTTCCTCAGTCTTAGCTCTATTATCAAACCATTTCTTTTAGGATATGATATGGATAACCAAGCTAATACCAAATATGACTAAGGGTGTATATGCCCCAGGTATGTCATATGTCTCTTTTAAAATTCTATCCATAAGCAGAAGCAGACACCCACAGTTAAGCCATACTCCTAGAATCCAGTTGTAGAGAGGGAGGAGTAAAGGATTCAAGACCATCCTGGAGAAAGCTACAGAAACATATGACCTGACCAAGTCAGAGTACAGGGACCCCAGTCATAAAGCTGGGTTACCAGCATTATACTGAACCAAGCCCTCAGAATGTGGGTGCCAGTCTATGGGACCTCTAACAGTGGAACCCTTATTTATCCCTGGTGCACAAACGGACATTGGGAGCCCATTCCCTATGGAAAGGTACTATTTCAGCCCAGATACTCAGAGGAGAACCTCAGCCCTCCCCCAAATGATGTAACAGACTTTGAAGATCCCCCATGGTATGTCTTACCATCCTTGGGGAGTGAGTGGGGGATGAGTTGTGGGGGTTGATAAGAGACATGGGAGGATGGGAAGGAGAGGGAATGGGGGACTGATATGTAAAATGATTGTTTCTAAATTAAAAAAAAAGAATAAAATAAATTATAAAATTCCATCCATAATAGAAGCAAAACAATTTTTTTTTAATTCCTGGATAGTAATACCATTATAAGAAAAAATTTTAGTAACTGATTCATTTACTAGCTAAAATGCAAAAATATCCAGTAATTTACCTGAAATTAAATCATCAGAAATTTGCACATGCCTAGAATGGTCTTAACTTTAAGTTGCAATGATGATATTTGGCCAGCAAGTGTCGAAGGTATACCAACAAAGCAAGTCTAATGACACTGAAGCTCAGGTCTGATTTTTTCCAGTGTTGTCCAACCTTTGAATTCTAAGCAAAACTTACACAAACTTTGGGTTTTTTGTAAAAGAGAAAGGGAAAAAAAAAGAAAGCAACCTGTGTGCACTGATTACCTATCACCAATCAAGATGCAGGGGTCTGAAACCATGCACAGTAGTGTGCAGAGAATTCACAGCAAGTACATAGCAGATGCATGGTGCATGCATGGCTGGCTGAAGCTATGAGCTGGATTGGATGTACAAGCTCTGGGAAGTCTCAAGGTCTGGAAGTATGTCAATATGTCCCTTAGTCTAAATAATAGCTGGATCAAACCACCAAAAAAAAAAAAAAAACAAAGGCGAAGAAGGTTCTAGGGATAGTGTCAGCTGCTGGCACTAGGTGGAGTTGAGTAGCAGGGAATCTGGCTTGGTCTGCCTGACTAAGCAAGTTCACAGCAGTTAACAGCTTTCTCAGGGCTAGCTTGGAACCCTCATGGGGCAATTTATCCCTGTCCTGTCATTAATGTTCTGGCCACATTAAATGCCAAAAAGTAAATGGAGTTCTTAATTGGTCAAAGTAATAAAAACCTGGAGTCATATAAAGGGAAAAATGCTGAGTGATTAGAGAGAAGGACCACCACCACAGATTAATATGTCAGAAGACAAGACAGCAAGCTCCTGTTTCTCCCTGCTTACATCATGTTTTCTCCCGCTACCTTACTTCTGTCTTCTCCACAGATCTATAGCCCTCTATGGTCACCTAGTGGCAAGCTCCATTCTCTGACATTCAGACAGGCTTTATTTATACAAGCAAGATATCACCACAAAATCTAACAAAATAGACTTCAAACTAAAATTAATCAAAAGAGATGAACAAGGACAATTTATATTCATCACAGGAAAAAAATTCATCATGATGAGGTTTCAATTCTGACATCTATATCCCAACCACATTTGTACAAGGAACATTACTAAAACTTAAATCACACAGTAAGCCCCACACACTAATACTGAGAGACATTTCTCCACTGGACAGAAACGTTAACAGAGAAGTAAGGGAACTAACAGATGTTATGAGTCAACAGACAACTGTGGAACATTTCACACCAAAGAAAAAGTATATACCTTCTTCTAAGCACCTCATGTAACCTTCTCTTCAACTGACCACAAACTTGGTAACAAAGCAAACCTCAACAGATACAAACAAGCAAACAAAAAACTAGAATAACCAATGTATCTTCAATGTATCTTATTGGATCATGATGGCTTAAAGTTTTAATTCAACAACACAAATTTCAGGAAGCCTATAAACTCATAGAAATGGAACACTGACCAACTGAATCAACCCTGGGAATAAGACAATAAAGACTTCCTGGAATTCAATAAAAATGAATGAACAACATACAAACTTATAGGACACTACAAAAGCAATGTAAGGAGGAAAGTTCATAGCACTAAGTGCCTATATAAAAGAACATGGAGAAATTTCACACAAGCAACTTAACAGCAAACCTAAAAGAAATAGAACAAAAAGAAGCAACCTCACCAAGGAGGAGTGCATGCCAGGAAATCAGGAAATAATCAAACTGAGGGTTAAAATAGAAACAAAGAATCAATGAAGGAAAGAGTGGGTTCTTAAAAAAAAAAAAATAGTCACATACACAAGTCTTTATCCAAACTAACAAAAAGACAGAGAGAGAATATCCAAGTTAACAAAATCAGAAATAAAAGGGGGACATAAAAACAGAAACTGAGGAAATCCAGAGAATCATCAGGTCATACTTTGAAAACCTGTACTCCACAAAACTGGAAAATGTAAAGGAAATGAATAAATTTCTGGATAGATAGAACATACCAAAATCAAATCAAGAATAAATAATTTAAATAGACTTTTAACCCCTAAGGAAATAAAAGCAGTCATCAAAAGTCTGCAAGGCAAAAAAGCCCAGGGCTTTTTGCATACAATTCTATCAGAATTTCAAAGATGACCTAATACCAATACTCCTCAAATTATTCCACACAATAGTAACAAGAAGAACATTGCCAAACTATTTTTATAAGGCTAAAGTTACCCTGATATCCAAACCACACAAAGACACAACTAAGAAAGAGAATTATAAACCTATTATCCTCAAGAACATTAATGCAAAAATACACAATAATAACGTTGGCTAACCAAATCCAAGTACACATCAAAAAAATCATCCACCTTTTAGACATAGAGCAAAGGAACACCAGCCTACAATTCACACACCCCAGAGAAGCTAGGATATAAGAAGGAACCTGAGAGAGTCATACGAGGTCACCCACAGTAGGGGAAAGGGACAAGATCTCCTGAGCATATTGGGGGGGGGCACTGAGTGGAAAGGGAGATAGGAGAAAGAGAAGAAGAGGAGGTGAGAGAAGACCACGAGGGACCAGGAAGATTGAGTCAGGGGATGATTAGATGAGAGCAAGAAAACATATACCACAATAGAGGGAGCCATTATAGGTTTGAAGAAAAAACTGACACTAGAGAAATGTTCAGAGACATATAAGGATGACCCCAACTAATAATCTAAGCAACAGTGGAGAGGCTACCTTAAATGCCCTTCTTTGATCATGAGATTGATAACTACCTTATATGCCATCCTAGAGCCCTCATCTAGAAGCTAACAGAAACAGAAGTAGACACCCACAGCTAAACACTGAGCCAAGCTCCTGGAATCCAGGTTCAGAGAGGGAAGAGTGATGAGAAAAAGGGTCAAGACCAGGCTACAGAAACCCACAGAGACACCTGAATTGAACAAGGGGGAGTTCATGGACACCAGACTGATAGCTGGGAAAGCAGCATAGGACCAACCCAGAACCCCTGAATGTGGGTCTCAGAAGGCCTGTGAAGTCTATGGGAAGTATATGGGAAGTCTAGGCTCTATCCAAGGACTTTGACAGATTCTGATGATCCCTTCTTGAAGGCCTCATCCTCCCTGGAAAGTGGGTGGAGAATGGGGAGGGGGGCAATAGGAGAGAGGGGGAACTAGGATCGATATGTAAAATAAGAAAAAAATTTAAAAATTAAAATAAGGTATATATAACCTAAAAAAATAAATAAGTAGCACTTCTATACACAAATAACAAACAGCTTGAAAAAAAGAAATCAGAAAAATAATACCTTCCACAATAACCTCAAATAATAGAAAATATCTTGTGTTGGGTTACCACTAACCAATCAAATGACAAGAGTTGTATAATAAAAACTTCAAGTCATGGAATAAATATCAGAAGATGGAAAGGCCCTCATGTCCATGGATTGGTAGGGTTGAAATGGTAAAAATGGTCATCTTACCAAAAGCAATCTTTAGATTCGATGCAATCCCTACCAAATTACCAACACAATTTTTCACAGACCTTCATGTGAATGTTATTCACCTTTTATGTGAATAACAAAAAAAAAGGGGGGGGGAAGGGGGAAGGCAGCTAAAACAATCCTGAACAATAACAAAACCTGCTGGAAGTTTCATCATTCCTGATTTCAAGTTGAACTACAGAGCTACATGCTATTTGGCATAAAAACACACACACTGATCATTCAAATCAAACTGAAGACCTGGAAATAAATCCACAAACATATAGGTACCTGACTTTTTATTAAGAAGCTACACACTAGAAAAAAAGACAGCATCTTCAACAAATGGTGCCAGTCAAACTGGATATCTGCATGTCAGAGAATGCAAATAGATTCATACTTATCACCCTGAACAATACGTAAATCCAAGTGGATTAAAGACCTCAACATAAAAACATAAAGCCAGATAAGCTGAACATAACAGAAGAGAAACTAAGGAAGAGCCTTGAATCCACTGCCACAAGAGAAGACTTTCTGAACATAATACTGAGAGCACAGCTATTAAGTTCAACAAATAAATAGGACCTCATGAAACTGAAAAGCTTCTGTAATAAAAAGGGCTCATCAATAAGACAAAGCAGCAATCTACAAAATGAAAAAAAAAATATTTTTACCACCTTCATATTCCATAGAGGACTAATATCCAAAATATATAAAGAACTCAAGAAACTAGATGTCAATGATAATAATCAGCGAGGGAGGAAGGTTGTGGTGGAGAGAGGGCAGGAGCATACCTGTCAATGATGAGGTCACTGACAGAATCTAATTGTTCCAGTCCGATTAAAAATGAGAATATCACAAGAGTTGGGTCTAAACAAAGAATCACACAGAAGAGCTGTATTTGTAAGAATGCTATCTCAGAAAGGAAAGCTTTGAAAAAACCCACAAATGTCAGCTCCCACGTACTGGTAAATGGTGCTAAGTTAGTAAAATCACACCCAAATCCTAACTTGAAAAGAAAAGTTAATATGAAATATGCTTCTTGCTCCTTCCCATTATAAAACCCCTGAAAATAGCTATTCAAGCAACAACACATGTTCATAACATGAACTATCACAAAAGGACCAGCAAAAGTTCACATAAAGGTACAAGATTAGAAAGTTACATAAAACTATAAAAAGTTACATCAGAAACAAAAACTATTATTCCACAATGCCATAAGGAAGCCTAATACTTTACATGCAAATTTTAAAAACAAAAATCAAAAATTAACACAAACTATAAATGTAAAAGTATATAAACAGATCATAATAGACAGTTAAAAGTCAACACTTTTTCTGTATAACACTTAATGAACTAATATTTTTTATCTGAGAAAATTCAAATTCATACGTTCAGTAATGAAACTGTTCTCAAGTTGAAACACATTAAAATTTCTAAGGAAGTGAATAATCTTTCAGTTGAAAAACCTAAGAATAACTACTAAAGTATCAACACAATATATATCAAGATAAAAAAAAATAAGTAAATTCTTATCATTTAGGAACTAATTTATCCATGAAGACACAGGTGAAAAGCAAAGCAAATGACAGAGTCAAAGGACAAGCCATGTGAGCCAAAATATAACACATTCCAAAGTTAAATATTCAAACATGCTGCCTCACATAACACTGTTTAGAGAACGCTTTGTTCTAATATTGTTCCTACTATTTAATAGTGAAGGTTAGACAGAATAAGTAAAGATTCAGGAAAGAAAAAGATTATCCCAAACCAAATGTATGTGCTGGGCAGTTTCCTCAGAAATGGTTCTATGATGCTTCTATGAAGTCACATGTAGGTTGGATTTGAGCGTCTAATTTATCAGACATTTTAAATAAAACACATAAAAGTAAAAAAAAAAAGCCTTATTTACTAAAGAATTAGCTGGATTTTCACTTAAAAATCATTATATTTAAAATAGGAATATTTTTATTTTGAAAACAGTTGTTTTATAGGTATGGTAAAAATATTTATCATATATACACAGATCAAAAGAGAAGAGCATGAACAAGGAAGACAAGGAATGAAGACAACAGGGTACATACCTGTAACCAGGCACTTACAATTACATGAGAGCATCTCAAGATTGAGATCACTTTAAGCAGCCCAACAAGACCTGTCAGAAAGGAAAGAAAGAAGGGAAGAGAGAGAAAGAAAGGAACAGAGGAAGGACAGATTCCTTATCAAACCATGAACGTAAACCGTGCTGGCAATCAAAAGACTAAGATGGTTCCTGAATTTCACCTTTCTCATATACTGTTCTCATGCTAACTCCTACCATCAAACTGAAAAGTTACATCCTTACCCAAGTATGGAGGAATGTGTCTAGAATCCCAGCACTCTGAAGGCTGAGGCAGAATTGCCAGAAGTACAAGCCCAACTTGAGACACATTATCTTGACATTGTAAGTTCTAGACCAGGCCAACCTGAGCTAGAACAAGACATCTCTTTTGGGAAAAATAAAAAATAAAAGAAAAGCAAAGTCATCTGTATTAAAACTTTGGCAAACTGTCCATGGATGACACTCTCATTCCACAGTTATCAACTTTCTGGCTCTCTGCATTTAGGCTTGTGTTCAGTCACAATCATACCCAACAAATCACTGATACTGATTTTTCTAGTCACCCACCTAAGAAGATATTATTATGCCTTATAATCCACTTCATCTTCTGCTTTTATCCTTACTAGCTTCTAAAATGACTCTGTAGTATCTTGACATCCAGAACAAGTCCTACAACATCCAAAAGAGCCTAACGTCTTTGAAAACAGAACAACAGACCCTAAACAGCATTCACCAAAAATATGTATATGCCACAGAAAACCAAAATGTGGTTCTGAATCAGAGGAGGCTCAAGGTTCCTATTCAGAGGAAACTAAAGGAGCATGACACAAGAATGTTAACAACTGATGCTAGACTAACTGGCACTTTTTCTTTCACTATAAAGAACATTTATAGTCAACTTTAAAAACTGAAAAAGGTCTGAAAATTAAGTAATAGTACTTAAAGATAGAGAGATGGTTCACTCGTTAAGAGCACTATCTGCTCTTCCAAAGGCCCAGGATTGATTCTCAGCATCCACATAGTAGCTCACACCCATCTGTACTACCAGTTCTGATGCCCTCTTCTGGATTCCACAGGTTCTAGGCATGCCCATGGTGCAAAGACATACATAAAGGCTGAAACCCATAAACATAGTGTTTTTAAAATTAAATAAACAAATTGTGCTTTATCAACATTAACTCTCTGATTCTGATCATCATAAAGTAGTCATATAGGTAGGAGAACTTTCATTGCTTTTAAGGTTACAATGCAATCTCGAAAGGGTTTACATAAATATAATATGGAAAATGAAAAGAAAGAAATTGCTTACACAAAATAGTAAAAGAACAAATATGAATGGAAAATATGAGAACCCTCTGTAGTGGAATTAATTATTTCCATCATCTAATTATAGAAATAGAAACTATAAATAATCATGAGAAAATGCTATCACCAAATTTCTAATATAATTAGAAAATGAAAATTAAAACTACAGTGAGATACCACTAAACCCTACAAAGAATGACTTAAATTTAAAAGTTAGAGATACCAAGTATTGAGTATATGAGGCAACCGAAATGCTAAACTGTTAATGAAAGGAATGGAAAGTGGTAGAGCAGTTTATAAAATCTCAAAATTGTTCTCCAGAGGTAAGCATATACTTAGAATACCTAGAAAACTAAAAACATAATCACATAAAACCAAATTCAAATATTCATACCAGATTTACAATCACCAAACACTGAAAACAATTCAAATGGGAAAACACTGGTATCTATATAATGGAATACAGTACGATCCATCAATAAAAAGGGATAGAGCATTAATCCTTTCAATAATACAGATGAATTCCAAAAGCATTATACTAATTTTAAAATCTCAAAGGTTACATAGTATACTGTTTCATATATCTATGACATATTGTGAAAAATGAGAACAAATCAGTATCTAGGACTGAAAATTGAAAATTGGCACAAAACCTAGTATGGTAGCCACATGCCTTTAATCCTATCCCTTGAAGGGCAAAAGCAGGAAGACCATTCGTGGTCACAACATAAACTACATAGGAAGATCCTGAAAACAAAACAAAACTATAAGATGGAATTTGTGGGTAATAGAATGATTTTGTAGTCTATCAAATTCTTAGAAATTGGAGCTGAGGAGATGGTTTAGCAGCTAAGAGTGCTTTCTACACAAGAATAAGGCCCTGAGGTCAAACTCACAGAACATAAAGGAAACCCTCAGCATGACCATACACCTATAACCTCAAGGCTATGGGCACAAGAACAGAAGGATTAAATTTCAATAAGATAAATCAGTGTCAATGGTATAGTGTAAAGAGTGACAAAGCACAGACTCTTGTATGTATGTATGTATGTATGTATGTATGTATGTATGTAATGTATGTATCTTGTATGTATGTATGGGCACACACACACACACACACACACACACACTATTTCCCAACATCCTGGCCCCACAACCACATCAGCTCCAAATGAGCACTCAGAGACTTATATTAATTATAATACTAGGGCTTTTTATTGGCTAACTCAGTCTTAATTATTAACCCGTAAATACTAATCTATGCAATTCTACAAGGTCTTCTCTTACAAGAGAATGCCTCACTCATGTCCTCTCTTACACGGAATCACATGACAATGGCGAATGCCTATACCTCCCAGAATCCTCATGTTCTAGACCTGCCTATCTTGCTGCCCTATTGGCCACAGTGTTTTGTTCATCAACCAATATAAAATGATATCTCCTATCACATACACACAAACACAGACACACACACAAACACACACACACACACCTTAAAGCTGAATTTTATGACACGTAAAATTTTTAAACAAATATTTTCACATTCACAAGGAAAAAAAGTACTTCCACTAATATTTTATTTTATTCTCATGTGAATAACACAATCTAGATAGATACAATACTCTCATTTTATAATTAAAGCAACAAGCATATAATAAATAAGTTATATGTGGTAGAACCAAAACTAGATTCTAGATAAACTAATTCTACTTCAACAAAATCCTCTGAACTTCCTTATGTCTCAGTCAATCCAAACAAACCAGTCAATCAAAAATGTCCCTAAAAACCCAACAAAACCAAAATGAAAGAGGGAATAAAAATAAAAATGTTATTAACAGTGTACAATGTAGGGCTTAGCTGTAGTCCTTAAGAAATTAACAGTTCCACACAGTAGAAGTCTGACTCATGATCCACAGGCAACAAATAATGCTTTGTTCTTTATCTTTTAACTAAAAAAAAGGAAATATGATCATAGCAGATAGCCTTGCAATGATTGATCCAATTAGAGCATCACTGGTCTTCAGCACTGCCCTGGGCAACAGGGCAGCTTCAATTCACAATGGATTTTTGCACATTTAAATAAACATTTTCAAGTCCTGAATACTATCACCACCCAAGACTAGAAAAACAACGAGAAATCTCTAAAAATAGCCTTCGGTTTCAGAATCAAAAGAAACATTCTATAACAGTTTACTAAGAAAAATATTTTTAAAAGTTCATCTGTATCAAAAATAGCATAAATTACCTAAAAACAATGGTGTGGTTTCTTCTAAAGTAGTTGCATTAGGATCTGCTCCAGCTTCCAAAAGAATCCGTGTGATTTTCAAATGTCCTTGACTCACAGCAAGATGTAATGCACAGAAGCCCTCAAAAGTCTTTGTCTTAATGTAGTTTTCAGATGAATCTGTGGGAAAAGGTGAAACCCATTAGACAGAATATTCTATGTTTTACTTCTTGAGTTTGAAAAACAAATACTATATGAGAAATTGAGTAATTTCTAGAATTTACTAGAAATCTGGCACGAGGGAAATGTCCAGAGATCTACAAGGATTGTTGTCAGTGTTGTCAAGGAAGGACTACAATGTGAATAGTCCTTTAGTATTATTGAAGAAAAACTATGTTCATACACTGTCACCTCTCTAGAGGTGGTGAAACTGAGAGAATGGAGGTGATTTATCCAAAGCATTATGCAATTAATTTATACCCTAAGGTTTAAGAGGAATTACATGGGGCAGGAGAGATAGCTCAGTGGTTAAGAGCACTGGCTGTTCTTCCTGAGGTCCAGCAACATGAAATTAGGTGCCCTTTTATGGTCTGGAGGCATACATGCAGGCATAACATCACATACATAATAAATCTTAAAAAAAAAATTGACCTTAAATTTGTTTCAATAAATGAAAATCCATACCAAAACAAAGTATTCATATCTATACCATAATTCCCTTTTTACCTTTAAAAAGATATTGGTTGTGGTCATTAACCATTTATAACCAAGTCTACTTAAATGAAAACAAACATTTATAAACAATATTTGGGAATGTGGGCATCGTTCTTTCCAAACTACTTCCTGCTGATAGGGGGCGCTATCATGGGGATCCTAAGATGATGCAGAAATCCTGGCTGCAGTCTGCAAGACTGCCTTATTCAAGCTGTTTTGAATGTTGGATCACCAGGAACGCTATTTCAGGGGGTCTGGCTTGCTCAAACCACATTAGTCTGGAAGGAATCCACAGCTTTTTATTTTCTGTGGAAACAAAAATAGAAATCCTTTTCCCCAGGAACTTGTCCTTAAACTTAAATTTTGAAGTCAATGCATTTTTAAAATATATAAATTGAATTAATCCAGCAGTATTTCCTTTGACAGTTGTTTCCTCAGCAGTCAAACGATATAAAGACAATATAATGCCATACAGTATACAGATTCTCTCTGAGCTTTTCATTTTTACGTGGCATTATTATTACTCTCTTTCTTCTATTTTTTCATTTTTTGAGACAGAGTTTCTCTGTGTAACTTTGATCTGTCCTGGAATTCACTTTGCAATTACAGAGATCTGCTTGCCTCTGTCTCCTGAGTGCTGGGATTAAAGGCATGTGCTACCATACCCAGTTTGTGGTTATTACAAATGATGCTGCTATGAATATAGTTGAATAGATGTCCTTATATAAATGTGCATCTTTTGGGAATATGCCTAAGACTAAAATTACTGAATCCTGAGGTAAGCTGATTCCCATTTTCCCAGGGAACTGCCACACTTATTTCCAAAGTGGATGTATGAGTTTGCACTCCCACCAACAGTGGAGGAGTGTACTTCTTTCTCCATATCCTCTCCAGCATAAACTGCCTTTGATTTTTTTTTTTTTTATTTTAGCCATTCTGACAGGAATAAGATGATGTTTTGATTTGCATTTCCCTGATAGCTAAGGATGTTGGACACTTTCTCAAGTGTCTTTCAGCCATTTTACATCCCTCAATAGAAATTTCTCTATTTAGTTAAGTACCCCACTATGTAATTGGATTATTTGGTGTTTTGGTGACTAGCTTCTTGAGGTTTCTTTGTATATTTTGAAAATCAGCATTGTGTCAGATGTGAGGTTGATGAATATCTTTTCAAATTCTGTGGGCTGACATTTTTGTCTTGTTGTGTCTGTGCTACTAGTGTTAAGTTCAGGAAAACGGTCTCCTGTACCACTATCTCTTCCAAGAGGTTCAGTGTGGCTGGATTTATGTTGCGGTCATCGATTCATTTGGACTTAAGTTTTGTGAATAGCAATAGATATGGATATATCTAAAGTCTTATATAGGTCAGCATCCAATTATGCCAGTATCATTTGTTGAAGATGCTTTCTTTTTCCCATTGTATAATTTTAGTTTCTTTGTCAAAATTCAGGTGTTCTTAGGTATCAGGACTTTTCAATTCAATTCCAAAGGTCTACCTATTTTGGGACCAATACTAAAATGCTTTCAGGACTATAGCTCTATAATAGAGCTTGAAGTCAGGATGGTGACGCCACCAGGACTTCCTTTATTGTACAGGATTGGTTTGGCTATCCTGGGTCTTTTATTTGTCCATATAAAGTTGAGTATTGTTCTTTCGGGTTTGTGAAGAATTGTGCCAGGATTTTGATGGGGATTGTACTGAATTGGTAGATTGCTTTTGGCAAGATTTCCACTTTCACTATGTTGATCCTACCTATGTATGTGAGCACTTTCCACTTTCTGGTATCTTCTTTAATTTCTTTCTTTAAAGACTCAAAAGTTCTTATAGGTCTTTTAATTGTTTGGTTAGCATTACCACAAGATATTTTATGTTGTTTGTGGCTATTGTAAAAGGTGATGATTCTCTGATTTCTTTCTCAGCCACTTTATCATCTGTATATAGGGCTACTGATTTTCTTGAGTTAATCTTGTATAGTGCCAATTTGCTGAAGGTATTTATCAGCTATAATGGTTAATTTTGTATCCTGCTAATTTACTGAAGGTGTTAATCAGCTGTAAGAGTTCCTTGGTAAAGTTTTACAGATCACTTACGTAAACAATCATATCATTTGCAAATAGTGAAAGTTTGAATTCTTCCTTTCCAAGTTGTATCCCCTTAACGTCCTTTTAGTGTCTTATTGCTCTAGCTAGCACTTCAAGTAAAATATTGCAGAGATATGGAGAGACTAGACAGCCTTGTCTTGTTCTTGATTTCAAAGGAATCGCATTGAGTTTTCTCATTTAGTATGATGTTGGCTGTTTATTTGCTGTATATTGCTTTATTATGTTTAGGTGTGTTCTTGTTATCCTTGATTTCTCCAATACCTTTATCATGAAGGGGTGTTGGATTTTGTCAAAGGCCTTTTCAGCATATAGTGAGATGATCATATGATTTTTCTTTTTTAGTTTGTTTATATGGTGGATCACATTAATAGATTTTCATATGCTGAATCATCCCTGCAAGCCTGGGATGAAGCCTACTTGGTCATGGTGGATGATTTCTCTGATGTATTCTTGAATTCGGTTTGCCAGTATTTTATTGAGTATTTTTGCATCAATATTCATAATGGAGATTGGTCTGTATTTCTCTTTCTAAGTTGTGTCTTTCTGTGGCTTGGGTACCAAGGTAATTGTAGCCCTGAAAAAGCAGTTTGGCAATGAACCTTCTTCTATTGAGTGGAACATTTTAAGGAGAATTGGCATTAGATTTTCTTTAAATTTCTGGTAGAATTCTGCACTGAAACCACCTGACACTGGACTTTTTTCGGTTGGGAGATTTTGATGATTGCATCTATTTCATTAGGGATTATAGGTCTATTTAAATTGCTTATCTGTTCTTGATTTAATTTTGGTAAATAGCATCCATTCAGAAAATTGTCCATTTCTTTTGAATTTTAGAATTTTGAGGAGTACACCTTTTCAAAGTATGATCTGAAGATTCTCTGGATTTCCTCAGTGTCTATTGTTATATCCACCTTTTCATTTCTGCTCTTGTTAATTTGAATGTTCTCTCGTTCTCTCTCTCTCTCTCTCTCTCTCTCTCTCTCTCTCTCTCTCTCTCTCTCTCTCTCTCTCTCTCTCTCTCTCTGATTTTTGGTTAGTATGGATAGAGGTTTATCTATTTTGTTGATTTTCGGGAAGAACCAACTCTTTGTTACATTGATTCTTTGTATTGTCTTCCTAGTTTCTACTTTATTGATTTCAGCCCTCAATTTGTTTATTCCTTGGTGTCGACTCTTCCGTGCTGAGTTTGCTTCTTTTTGTTTTAGAGCTTTCAGTTGTGTTCTTGATTCTCTAATGTGGGTATTATCCAGTTTCTTCATGTGGGCACTTAGTGCTATTAACTTTCCAATTAGTACTGCTTTCAAAGTGTCCCATAAGTTTGGGTGTGTGTCTTCCTTCTCATTGAATTCTAGGAAGTCTTTGTTTATTTCTTCCTTGATCCAGGAATAGTGCAATTGTGCACTATTCTATGTGTTTGTAGGGCTTCAGCAATTTGTGTTGTTGTTGTATTCCAACTTTAGAGTATGGTGGTCTAGTAAGATAAGGGGACTATTCCAATTTATTTGTACTTATTAAGGCTTACTATATTGCCAAGTATGTGGTTGATTTTAGAGGTTTGAAGTGGTGCTCAGAAGAAGGTATGTTTGTGTGTGTGTGTGTGTATGTGTGTGTGTGTGTGTGGATGGAATGTTCAATAAATGTCTGTTAAACCCAACTGGGTCATAACTTCTATTAGTTAACTTTGTTCTTTGTTTCTTTGTTAAGTTTCGATCTGGTGGACCTGTCTAGTGTTGAGAGTGGAGTTTTGTAATCTCCCATTATAAATGTGTGAGGTTTTATGTGCGATTTCAGTTTTAGTAATTTTTCTTTAAGAAGTGTGAGTGCCTTTGTATTTGGGGCACAGATGTTTAGAATTGAGACTTTGTACTGATGGATTTATCTGTGTTGAATAGAAAATGACCTGCTTTATCTCATTTGTTTGATTTTAGTTTAAAGTCTAACTTGTTACATATTAGGATTGCTACACCCACTTGTTACTTGGGTCCATTTGATTGGAAAATCTTTTCCCACCCGTTAAATCTGTCTTTGAAGTGTGTTTCTTGTATGCAGCAGAAGGATGGATTCTGTCTTCGTTTCCATTCTGTTAGCCTGTGTCTTTTTATAGGTGAGTTAAGATCATTAATACTGAAGGATATTAATGACCATTGTGTGTTAATTCTTGTTAGTTTTGGATTTGGTGGTGGTGGTGGTGGTGGTGCTGGTATTATGTGTGGATTTCCCCCCATTTTTCTTTTGGCTGTTGGTAAAGTGGGATTCTCTATTGCCTATGTTTTGGGGAGTGTAGAGTTTTCCTTGCAGAACTTTCTGTAGGGCTGGATTAATTGATAAGTATGGTTTAATTCTGGTTTTGTCATGGAATATCTTGGTTTCTCCATCTGTAATGATTGAATGCTTTGCTGGGTATAGTAGTCTGAGTTGGCATCCGTGGTGTCATAGTGTTGGTAGAATATCTATCCAGGAGCTTCTGGTCTTCGGAGTTTCCATGGAGAAGTCAAGTGTTAATTCTGATAGGTTTGCCTTTATATGTTACTTGGCCTTTTTCCTTTGCAGTTCTTAATACACTATCTTTATTCTGTATATATGGTAATTTGATTATTATGTGGCGAGAGGAATTTCTTTTTTTTTTTTTTTTTCTTTTCTTTTTGTGTGTGTGTGGGGGGGGGGTCCACCCTATTTGGTGTTCTATAAGCGTCTTGAGTTTTCATTGGCATATCTTTCTTTAGGTAGGGAAAGCTTCTATGATTCTGTTGAATATATTTTCTGCACTTTTGAGTTGGGTTTCATCACCTTCTTCTATACCTATTTTTCTCGGGTTGGGCCTTTTCACAGTGTCCCATATTCCCTGGATATTCTGTGTTAGGGATTTCTTGAACCTAAGATTTTCTTTGGCCAATCTATTTCTCCAAGTGTATCTCCAACACCTGAGATTATCTCTTCCATCTCTTGTTGGGAGCACAGCATGAAGATCCTTGTATCCACAGATCTCCAAATGTTAAGCACACAGGTTTATCTTTTCAATGGGAAAGATGAAAAACCTTTTTTCCATCCAAAAAAATGAGAATTAGGAGTGATGACTACCCTAGTGATCGGAATTATTTGTTGGGCCAGACCTTATCAAGCTCTTATAGTCATGACTTGGCTAGTAATCCAAATGACCTTTATAGCCAGAAGCTCCCCAATCCCCCACAGCCAGGACCAGAGGTGGCTAACAGCCCAGATGACCTCTACACTATCTGTATGACAGAGACCAGGCCAGAATCCTAGGTCCTTAAGCTAGTATATGTAGTCTGTTTCCAGAACTCATCATCTTGGAAGAGATGGCATGCAACCTGAGTTGAGTTTAAATGTAATTATTCTTCCTTGTGCAATGAGGATTGTATTACGACAGGAAACTTACAACAGGGCTTAAATACATTGGAAATAAAACACATGTTATTAGACTCCCTGAAGTCTGATCCAGATTGACAAAGTCAATCTGCACTGAGTTTTCATTCTTATCACTTCATATGGTTCAATTAGCAGAATTACACTGCAGGGAACCCCTCAAGTCCTTTTCTATCTTAATACCATAGTATAATAGTTCATGAAGATGGCACTTATAAAAGAAAGAGTTCAAAGAAACCAAACAATACAACTCACAGGAAACTTAGGCGTTAAAATGAAGATTCTGATTAAAAGTTGAAGGTTTCGTAAGCATTCCAATTATATAATGTTTATAGTATTTTAAAATGCAAAAATACCATTAAGAGGTTCTTTTTTTCTTTTTATTTATTTAATTTAGAAACAATCTTATTTTACATATCAATCCCCATGCCCTCTCCCTACCATTCTTCCATGCTCTCCGAACCCTCATCCCACCACCCACCAATTCCCCAAGGACAGTGAGGCCTTCCATGGGGAATCATCAATCTGTCACATCATTTGGAGGAGAGCCTAGGCCCTCCTCCATGTATCTAGGCTGAATGAGTATCCCTCCATAGGGAATGGGCACTGAAGGTTCATTTGTGCATTAGGAATAAATACTAGTTCCACTGTCAGAAGTCCATAGCCTACCCAGGACTCCTAACTGGCACCCACATTTTGAGGGCTTAGTATGGTCCAATGCTGGTTCCACAGCTTTACAATTGGGGTACCAGTGCACTCATGTTGGTCCCATCATCTGTTTCTGTGGGTTTCTCCAACCAGTCTTGACCCCTTTGCTCATCCTTCCTCCCTCTCTCCAAGTGGTTAGCTGTGGGTGCCTGCTTCTGCTTCCATCAGCTACTGGATGAAAGCTCTAGGATGGCAATTAAAGTAACCATCGATCTCATAGGGGAAAGGGCATCTAAGGCAGCCTCTCTTCTACTGCCTAGATTCCTAGTTGGGGTCACCTTTGTAGATCTCTGTACAATACCCTAGTGCCAGATTTCTCTTTAAACCCATAATGGCTCCTTCTATTAAGGTTACTCTTTTCTTCCTCACCTTTATTCCTTCCCCAACTCAGTCTTCTTGCACCCTCTTGTCCTCCTCATCCCACCCTCTTAACCCCTTCTCTTTTTCCTACCTCCCTCTATTCTTCCCCTGTGCTCCCAATTTGCTCAGAAGTTCTTGTCCATTTCTGCTTCTCCATGGGACCATTAATAGGTTCTTCTTACCTCTGCTTTCATATAAAAATAATTCTAAGCCCAGAAGATTCAAAAGTAAACAATGAAGGCTTCTGAAAGTGGGAATAAGCAAAACAAAGGACTTCTAAAACCATGTTCTTTAATGAATAGAATTGAAACTAACTCTCCTGAAAAAAATGCTAGTCATCTATTTTAAGTAAATCTTATAATAATAACTCACTGATGAACAGGCAGTCTAAGCCTGAACATCCAAAACACAATTGTAAGCACTCACAAAAGTAGTCTCACACTTCACAGGGTATACACAACATTCACTTTTAAAAGTGTCTTATCACAGAAACAATATTCCAGAACTGATCAGAATTAGATACTTAGGTCAATTTACTGAGAGATTCATCAGTATTTCAAGTACTAACCTTATAGATTTATGGATATAAAACATAAAAGAAACTACAAGCAATGTATACAATTGATAATGACGAACTACGTGTTGGTTTTAAACTTGGTATAGTGACTCAGGTTGCTGAGAATAGGTAAGGATGGGCAAAACAATAAAAAGAATTCGAAAAACAAAACAGGTCAAATATGGGGGTAGCTTAGGCTTATGCAATAAAAACCAGGCCTGAAATATAGAAAAAGAAAAACAATGTGGTACTGCTACAAGCAGACAGAAAGGAACTTCTAATGGACAGAAATTACCAAGAGAAGGATCAAGAGACTCAGAGACAGGACACCTAACAGTGGGAACTTAGGCCAGGACAACCTCCAGGAATAACGGTATTTGTTGGGAAGAAGGAAGGATACTGTCCAATACTAGAAAAGAAGGAAAATTAGTTCTGGTTTTAGTTAGGGTTTCTATTGCTGTGAAGAAACACCATGACTATAGCAACTCTTATAAAGGAAAACATTTAATTGGGGTGGCAACTTACATTTCAAAAATTTAGATCATGGCAAGACATGGAGGCATGCAACTGAGTGACCCACACCTTGACCTGAAGGCAATAGGAAGTGGTCTGTCTCATTGCCCATGGCTGGGACATATGAGATCTCAAAGTCTGCCTGCACAGTGACACACTACCTCCAAAAAAGCCACACCTCCTAGTAGTACCACTCCCATTGGGTATCATTTTCTTTCAAACCACTACATTCCACTCTCTGGCCCCCAAAGGCTTATAGGCATATCATAATGCAAAAATGCTATCAGTCTATCTTCAAAGATACCCATCATCTCATATGTTATAAATAAGTTTACCAGCTGGGTAAACTCCAAACTCTACAGCTCCCTATCTAATGTCCAAACACTTTTCAGATCTCTGACTCCATTCAGCTTTGTTGACTGCAGCATACTTCCTTCTTTCTCTTGAGCTGGCTCCACTCTCTTTTAGCAGCTGTCCTCAGCAGGTATCCCATGGCTCTGCCATCTACAACATCTTGGGGCTCAAGGACAATACAGACTTTATCTTCATAGCTTAGAGCAATAGCCTCTATTGGCCTCCATTCGGGGACACCCTTGACACATGCCAGGCCTTAGCGGCTTTCCTAAGTCTTGAGGACAAATTCCAGAACCTTCCTTCTATCCTTAAATGTAGAAACACATGGCCAAAACTGCCAAGTTCTGCTGCTTTGCTAGGCTAAAAGACGACCCCCTCCCTTGTTCATTCAATTACACTGTCACCAGCTGTCTTTCACTGCCTAAACTGGCTGTCCTGAAACTGGATATCTAGACCAGGCTGGCCTCAAACTCAGAGATCCACCAGCCTGCTTTCGAGAGTACTAGAATTAAAGATATGCACTACCTCACCTGGCTCTCACGCTTTTCTTTAGTTCTTTTTCACAATTTGGAAACTTAGCTGGGTGGGATCTTGCCCATTAAAAGGTTATCACTCCCATTATTCTATTTCTTAATTTGTTTATCTGCTTGAACAAAGGATTTAGCTTTATGATATTTTGGTGTACCTTTTCTCTTTAAGTTTTACATTATGTAAATTACCCTGTTCAGCTTGCTCCTTTTTATTAAAAATCTTCAATTCATTAGAATTGCCATTAATATAAAAAACCAGAGTCTATAAGGCTGTTTGGAGATGTCCTCTGACAATGGAATTAATCCAAAACTCTTCATTTTTGCCTCAGGCAGACTCATTGGACAGGGGCAAAAGGTGGCCAGTTTTTTCATCAAAATATCACAAGAATGATCTCCAGGCAACATACTAAAATTCTTCTCTGAAACCTCTTGAGTGAGCACTGAGTGTTAGTCACTGAGGCAAATTTCATAGTCCCTTTCTTCTATCCTTAAATCCAGAACCACATGGTCAAAGCTGCCAGTTCTGCTGCTTACTGGGGTTGGAACATAGCTCCCTCTTTCAATTTATATCTTCACCAACTTTCTATTTTTGATGGTTACCTTCAGTGCCTACGCTTGGATATTCTGGAACTTGCTCTGTAGATGGGAGGAGGGGCACCTCTAAGTCAGAGATCTGCCAGTCTCTGCATCCCAAGTGTTGGGATTAAATGTGTACACCACCCACCCAGATCTAACTTTTTGTTTCGTTTCTTTCCACAAACTGGAAAACTAGCTGAATGGGATCTTGCCCTGAGTTTACCACTCCCTTTATTCCAATTCCTAATCTGTTTATCTCCTTATGTGGTGACATATTATTTATTCTTTAATAAAGCCACTAGAAATCAAAATGCAAAGCTAGCTGCAGCCATAGAGCCAGACAATGGTGGCATACAACTTTAACCTGAGGACTCGGAGACAAAGGCAGGTGAGTACAAGGCAACCTAGGGTTATATTAGAGTGACTCAGTCTAAAACAGAAATAGCTCACACAAAGGAGTGGTCTTTGACCCCATGTCTAGAGAGGTATATAAGATAGGAGCGGGGCATTCAATATTCAGTCATAGAGATTTAATCTCCAGCCACGATGAGGATAGGACAGTGTAGTGAGATATCCACCCTGCCCACACCAGTGGGGATAGGGGTAGATGTGACCAGTGGAGTCTAGGTCTGGACCCCAAACTGGATGTTCTCTCTTACTTCCGGGTCAGAGACAAGAGTGGTTCGGAAGACATGGTTTCATGGGAACCCACAAAAGTCATCTGTTTCGAATCTAAGTTCCTGCAGGCAAGATCCTTGATGCCCAAATCCTGGCCTCTGCCAAAGAACGAGGTCTCAGCTGGAGAGCGCCAGTTTCCAGTGAGATCCAACTATCCTGCAAAACCTTCTCAAGTTCCAGCTCAGCCCTTGCCCTCTTCCCCCAGGATTGGCCAGAGGTGAGTCTGGGCCCAATCGGGGCTGCCTGTCCCCTACAACCTCTTTTCCCCCCTCCCCCAACCGAACTCCCTGGGTTGGCCCCTGATCCTGCTGGTACTGTCTGCCGTCCCCATCGAGAGCACCCTAGGAGCTCTGATACACCCCCACCCATCCCCACCGCCAGCCTACCCCCCCCTACCCTGAGCCCTACCCCACCCACAGTCCTGCCGCTCTGGTTGAGCACTGGGACAGAGGGTGGAGCCAACAGTCCACCCTACTTCAGAGACTTCTTGGAGCAACTATGGACAAAGGAGACCTGACTATACACGCAGGACCACCAGTAATTTCCACCTGCTTGGTCTCTGACCCCGCCTCAAGTCCTCTGCTGGAGTTCAGGGCCCCTCCCAGAGATCCACCTATCTCTGCTGGTCCACGCTGAGTTCCTGCGGGCAAGATCCTTGACCCCCAAAAAACGGGCCTCTGCCAAAGAAAGAGGTCTCAGCTGGAGAGCACGAGTTTCCAGTGAGATCTGACTATCCTGCAAAACCTTCTCAAGTTCCACCTCAGCCCTTCCCTTTTCCGCCAGCTATTGGCCAGAGCTATTGGCCAGAGGACCACTGTGAGAACCTGCTGGCATCTTCTTCTGGATCCTCATCCTTGACCCCATCCCTGGATCCCTGTCTGCGAAGAAACCTCCTAGAGAGCTTGGACCACACAGAACTACAGATATTGAATCTCAGAACCACATAAGCCCATCGGGGAAGTACCATAGAGGGAGGGGGAGACCCCACCAACACCTACTGGAAGAAGCTATGGGAAGAAGGCAATACAAGAGAAAACCTAACAACAGAAAGACAAGCATGACACCAACAGAATCTAGGGAATCTACACCAATTAGAATGGAACACAACAACAAAGCAGAGGAAGCAGAACTTAAAAATTACCATCATAAAAATGATAGAGACCCTCAAAGAAGATGTGAGAAATGGAAGAAAAAACACACAAAAAAGTAGAAGAAATGAACAAATTCCTTAAGGAAAGTACAGAAAGCCAAGAAAAAACAATTAAGCAGGTGAAGGAAACAGTTCAAGACTTGAAAACAGAAATAGAGAAAATAAAGGCAACACAAACTGAAGGAATGCTAGAAATTGAAAAACTGGGCAAAAAAATCGGCAACTACACACACAAGCATAACCAACAGAATTCAAGAGATGGAAGAGAGAATCTCAGGCGCAGATGATAAACTAGAAGAGATAGATTCATCAACCAAAGAAAATCATAAATCCAACAAATCCTTAACACAAAACATCCAGGAAATGTGAGACACCATGAAAAGGCCAAACCTAAGAATAATAGGCATAGAGGAAGGTGAGGAAGCCCAGCTCAAAGGTGCCGAAAACATATTCAACAAAATCATCGAGGAAAACTTTCCAAATATGAAGAAGGACATGCCCATGAAAGTACAAGAAGCATACCGAACCTCAAATAGGCTGGACCAAAGAAAAAAGGCCCCTCGACATATAATAATCAAAACACCTAGCATACACAAAAAAGAAAGAATATTAAGAGCAGTGAAGGAAAATGGACAGGTAACATATAAAGGCAGACCTATCAAAATTACACCTGACTTCTCCATGGAAACCCTCAAGGCCAGAAGGTCCTGGATAGATGTTCTAAAAGTATTAAGAGAACACAGATGCCAGCCTAGGCTACTATATCAAGCAAAACTCTCAATCACTATTTATGGAGAGAACAAGATATTTAATGACAAAACCAGATTTTCCCAATACCTATCTACAAATCCAGACCTACAGAAAGTATTGGAAGGAAAACTCCAACCCAAGGAAGGTAACTACGCCCACAAAAATGTAGGCAACAGATAATCCAACTACACCAGAAAACAAGGGTGAAGCAGAACTAATATATTCACAATTCCGCTGCCAATAACAAACCTAAATCAAACAAGCATCAACAATCACTCACCCTCAACATTAATGGTCTTAATTCACCTATAAAAAGACACAAGCTAACAGAATGGATACAAAGACAGAATCCATCCCACTGCTGCATACAAGAAACACATCTAAGTTTCAAAGATAGACATTACCTCAGGGTAAAGGGCTGGGAAAAGATTTTCCAATCAAATGGAAATAAGAAGCAAGCAGGCATAGCTATCCTAATATCTAACAAGTTAGACTTCAAACCAAAATTAGGCAAAAGAGATGAAGACAATCATTTCGTATTCATCGCAGGAGAAATCCATCAAAACAAAGTCTCAGTTCTGAACATCTATGCCCCTAATACAAAGGCACCCACATTAGTAAAAGAAGCACTACTAAAACTCAAAGCTCATACAAAACCTCACACACTTATACTGGGAGACTTCAATACACCACTCTCAACACTAGACAGGACCACAAATCAGAAACTCAACAAAGAAACAAAAGAACTAACAGAAGTTATGTCTCAACTGGGGTTAACAGACATCTATAGAACATTCCATCCAAAGACAAAAGAATATACCTTCTTCTCTGATCCACATGGAACCTTCTCTAAAATCGACCACATACTAGGTGACATAACAAACCTCAACAGATACAAGAGAATAGGAACAGTCCCCTGCATCTTATAGCACCACCATGCTTTAAAATTGGAATTCAACAACAACACAAATAGCAGAAAACCAGCAAACCCATGGAAACTGAACAATGTGCAATTGCACCACACCTGGGTCAAAGAAGAAATAAAGAAAGAAATCAAGGACTTTGTAATATTTAACGAGAATGAGGACACAACATACCCAAAGTTATGGGACACCTTGAAAGCAGTGCTACGAGGGAAGTTCATTGCACTAAGTGCCCACATGAAGAAAACAGAGAATAGTCACATAAGAGAATTAACAGTTTACAATTAATAAAGTGTCTGTGTGTTTATTCAGGGCTAAAATGAGCAAGGTGGTGCAAGAACTTTCATCAATAATATTCAGCTTACGATCCTACATTCAAAACAGCTGGACAAAACAGCCCTACAGACTACAGCTAGGATATCTGAATCTTCTTCAAATCCCCCAAGACAGCGCCCCTTACCAGCAGGAAGTAGTTTGGAAAGAACGACACCCAAATTCCAAAATATTGTGTATAAATGTTTGTTTTCATTTAATTGGACTTTGTTATATAAAATTAAATTAAAAAGGAAAAAAAATAATATTCAGCTTACAATAAGCAATGTTTGCACTGGGGACATGGCTCAGACACAATCAGGAGGACCAAGTTTGGATTCCAAGCAATGATGTCTCCCTGTCCCCAAAGCAGGGATCCTAAAACTGACTGGCCAGACAGCCTAGTCTAAAAAATAAGCTCCAAGTTCAATGAGAGCCTCTACCTCAATAATTAAAGTCCAGAGGCTGGACAGATAGCTCAGGGGTTAAGAGCACATTGTTATTGCAGAGGACCTAAATTTAGTTCCTAGAATCTACATCAGGCAGCATATAAGCACTTGTAACTCCAGCTCCAAAATGACTCAAAGCTTTATTCTGAGCTCTGTGGGCACCTGCATTTATATGCAAATACCACCACACAGTCAGCTAACAATTATCTGAAACTCCAGCTCCAGGGAATCTGATACCCTCTCCAAGACTCACTGGCAACTGTTTATATGTGACCTTTATTCACAGATACACATACTTATTATATAAATTTTTAAAAATCTTGAGGCTGGAGAGACGGCTGGATGCTGGATGCTCTTCCTGAGGTCCTGAGTTCAATTTCCAGCAACCAGAAGGTGGCTCACAACTATCTATAGTGTGGGACCTAATGTCCTCTTCCTGCATGCAGGCATACATGCAGATAGAATAATCATATATAAAATAGGTAAGTCTATTAAAAATGTCTTTATAGCTAAGGATGTTGAACACTTTCTTAAGTGTCTTTCAGCTTTTTGATTTACTCTATTCTTTCTTCAGTTCTATACCCTATTTTTTAATAGGGTTATTTGGTGTTTTGTTGACCAGTTTCTTGAGTTCTTTGTATATTTTGGAGATCAGCCCTTTGTCAGATGTAGGATTGGTGAAAATCTTTTCCCAGTCTGTTGGCTGCCATTTGGTCTTGTCCACTGTGTCCTTTGCCTTACAGAAGCTTCTATGTTTGGGGAGGTCCCATTTATTAATTGTTAATCTTCAGTGTCTGTGCTCCTGGAGTTATGTTCAGGAAGCAGTCTCCTATACCAATTTGTTCAAGGGTACCTCCTACTTTCTCTTCTAAGAGGTTCAGTGTGGCTGGTTTGATGTTGAGGCCTTTGATCCATTTGGACTTGAGTTTTGTGTATGGCGACAGACATGGGTGTATCTGCAGTCTTCTACACACCATCATCCAATTGTGCCAGCACCATTTGTTGAAGATGCTTTCCTCCCCCCATTGTATTCTTTTAGCTGTTTTGTCGAAAATCAGGTGTTCATAGGTGTGTGGGTTAATATTAGGATTTTCAATTTGATTCCATTGGTCTACCTGTCTATTTTTGTGCCAATACCAGGCTGTTTAGCTATCAGGGAAATGCAAATCAAAACAACTTTGAGATACCATCTTACTCCTGCCAGAATGGCTAAAATTAGAAACACCAAAGACAATTTATGCTGGAGAGGATGTGGAGAAAGGGGAACACTCCTCCACTGCTGGTGGGAGTGCAAACTCATACAGCCATTTTGGAGATCAGTATGGCGGTTCCTCAGGACAATGGGAATTAGTTTATCACAGGACCCGGCAATCTCCCTCTTAGGCATATACCCAAATGATCCACATCCATGCAACAAAGACATGTGCTCAACTATGTTCATAGCAGCATTATTTGTAATAGCAAGAACCTGAAAGCAACTAGATACCCCTCAACTGAAGAATGGATAAAGAAGATGTGGCACATCTATGCAATGGAATACTACTCTGCAGAAAAAAAAAAAAAAAAAAAACAATGGAATCCTGAAATTAATAGGCAAGTGGATGGCACTTGAAGAAACCATCCTGAATGAGGTAACCCAGTCACAAAAAGAGGAACATGGTATGGGTATGTACTCGCTCATATATGAATTTTAGACCTAGAGCAAAGGATCACCAGAGGAACTAGGATACAAGGTGTATTCTAAGAGATTCATATAAAGTCCCTCACAGAAGGGGGAAGGGACAAGTCCCCCAGAGCACATGGGAAATGGTGGGGAGGCAGTGAATGGAGAGAGAAGTAGAAGAAAGAGAAGGGGAGGAGAGGAAAGCACATGTGACTAGGAAAATTGAGTCAGGGTGGGAAGAGAAAATGAGAGAGAGAGAGAGAAAGAGAGAGAGAGAGAGAGAGGAGAGAGAGAGAGAAGAGAACATAAAACAGGGAGCCTTTATTGGTTTGAAGAGAAAACTGAACCTAAAAAAGGTCTAGAGACCTAAAGACTGCCACCAACTAACAATTTGAACAATCGTGGAAAGGCTACCATAAATGTCCTTCCCGGATAGTGAGATCAACAACTAACTTATCCTCCATCATGGAACCCTCATCCAGTACCTGTTGGAAACAGAAGCAAACACCCACAACTAAACACTGAGTCGAACTAGAATCCAGATACACAGGGAGAGGACAAGACCAGGTTGCAGAAACACATAGAGACAGCTGACCTGAACGAGGAGGAGCTAACGAGCCCCTAGAATGATAGCTGGGAATCCAGCATGGGACTGACTCAGGCGCCCCCTGAATATGGGTCTCAACTAGAAGGACTGAGAAGTCTAAGGGACCTCAGACAGTGGAACCAGGATGTATTCCTGGTATATAAGAAGACCTTAGGGACACATCCCCCATGGAGGGATACTGCCTTAACCTAGAGACAGAAGAGAAGTCCTATTCCCTACTTCAAATGACTTGACAGATTTACATGACCCCACCTGGATTTTACATGTGGAAATGGGGTGGGGGGATTGGAGGGGAGGGTGGTCAGTGTGCATGGGGGGGAGAGGGTAAGATGGAGGGAGGGAGGGGGAACTGGGATCGACATGTAAAATAAAAAATAAATAATTAAAAAAATGTCTTTTAGAAAATTCTGAATGCTCTTTACCATATACACACATAAAATGTTAAAGAGATAAGCACATTTAATCTTATTTAAATACTACATAATATATACATGCTTTGTAACACCACATATATCCCATAAAATTTTTTGTTTCATGTATCACTTTAAACATAGGGCTAGACAGAACCTGGAAGCAACCTAGATGCCCTCAACTGAAGAATGAATAAAGAAAATGTGGTACATTTACACAATGGAGTATTACTCGGCAGAAAAAAAAATGGGATCTTGAAATTCACAGGCAAATGGATGCAAATGGAAGAAACCATCCTGAGTGAGGTAACCTAGTCACAAAAGGATAAACATGGTATATACACACTCATATAGGGATATTAGACTTAGAGCAAAGGATTACGAGCCTACAATCCATATTACCAGAGGCTAGGAAGCAAAGAGGACCCAAGAGAGACACACATGGTCCCCCCAGAGAAGGGGAAAGGGACAAGATCTCCTGAGAAAACTGGGAGCATGGGGGTGGGGGTGGGGGAAAGGGAATTAAGAGAAAGAAAAAAGGAATAGGGAGAAGGAAGATTGAGTGAGGGGGGGAGGGGATACAGTAGAGCAAGAAAAGAGATACCATAATAGAGGGAGCCATTATAGGTTTAAAGAGAAATCTGGCACTAGGGAAATGTCTAGATATCTACAAGGATGACCCCAACTAACAATCTAAGCAATAGTGGAGAGGCTACCTTAAATGCCCTTCCCATATAATGAGATTGATGACTACCTTATATGCCATTCTAGAGCCTTCATCCAGTAGCTGATGGAAGCAGAAGCAGACACCCACAGCTTAGCACTGAGATGAACTCCAGTTGCAGAAAGGGAGGAGTGATGAGCAAAGGGGTCAAGTCCAGGCTGGAGAAACCCACAGAAACTGAACAAACCTGAACCAGGGAGAGCTCGTGAATCCCAGACTGACAGCTGGAAACCAGCATAGGACCCTGAAAGTGGGTGTCAGTTAGGAGGACTGGGCAGTATATGGGGCCTCTGGTAGTGCACAAATGGTTGGGAGCCCACCTCTCAGCCTAGACACATGGGGGAGGGCCTAGGCCCTGTTCCAAATGATGTGACAGACTTTGAAGATTCCCCCATGGAAAGCCTCACCCTTCCTAGGGAGCTGAAACCCGGTGGTGGGGCAGGGGAGGAGGGGAAAGAGAGGGAACTGGGATTGACATGTATAACAAGATTGTTTCTAATTTAAATTAAAAAATCATTTAAAAAAATAGGGCTAGAGACTGGGCATGGTGGTGCCCTCCTTTAATCTCAGTACTCAGAAGGCAGAGGCAGGCAGTTCATAGCCAGTCAGATATACACAATAAATTCTAGGATAGCCAGAAATACATAGAAACTCTCAAAAAAACAAACATAAATAACTACTACCAAAAAGAAAGAAAGAAAGAAAGAAAGAAGGAAGGAAGGAAAGAAAGAAAGAAATGAAAAGTAGGACTGAGAATACAGTTTAGCAGTAAATATGAACAAGGCAGATACTTTAAAAAACATAAAGCGGTTGAGGAGGTAATTCAACCAATAAAGTGCTTGCCATGAAAGCATGAGGGTATAAATTTATTCTCAGTATCCACATAAAAGCTGGGTGCTACAATACAAGCATATTTCCAGCACCAGGAGGCACAGACAGGATGATCCCTGGGCTCACTGGCCATCCACTCAAGCTGAATCAGCAACCTCCAGTTTCAGTGAGAAAATACCTACTTCTTACGTATATGTCTAAAAAAAGTTCAGACTTTTTCAAATAAACTGATACATAGACAGACAGACAGATGGATGGATGTGATATATGTATGTATATATGTATGTATGTATGTATGTATGTATGTGTGTGTGTATGTATATACTTTTAGATAATTTTATTTTGATGGTGGTGGTAGTTTGTTTGGGGGTGTCTGTCTGTCTGTTTGTTTGAGACCAGGTTTTACTTGTTTGTTTGTTTGAGACCAGGTTTTACTTGTTTGTTTGTTTGAGACCAGGTTTTACTATGTAATTCTGTCTGCCCTCAAACTCACAAGATCCATGCCTCTGACTCATGAATGCTGGGGTTAAAGGCATGTACCACCCCACCCCAGTTAATTTTGAAAAGACAAAAGAGGCTGAAATTTGGCTCAGCAGTTAAGAGCAAAAGGAAAACATATGGAAGCTCACAGCTGTCTAAAATTCCAGTCCCAAGGGATTCAACACCCTCTTCCAGCCTCCTCAGGCAGCAGGCACACATGGTATCCAAATATACCTGCAGATAAAACACCAATATGCATAAAATAATAGCCATTTAAAAAGACAAAGCAAAATGGTCATGGAAGTAGAAACTATGTAATAAAGAATATTTTTATATATTTCAGTTAAGCAACAACGAGTCTCAAAGGGATGACAGTTCTGATATAACATATAGGACACTGTTTAAAGCAAGCAGTGTTATGACGTCTAAGCAGCTACATCTTGTGAAAAGTATAACATGATCAGTAAAATATAAGGAAAGTGTTACAGAATGGGCAATTATACTCATCTTCACTTGAAATCAGCTGAATATGCCTGTTGTGATGGCATATGCCTATAATCCCAGCATCTGGGTAATGGATAGAGGGTGAATCAGAGTACAAGGTCCTAAATAAAACCCTGTCTCCAAAAAAAATTAGCTAAATGCTATTTATATCTGTTAGGTGTTAGAAAGATAGTATAGTAGAAAAAGAAACAAGGACAGAGTCATACAGAAATGAGTTCAAACCAAATAACCTAGTTTCTTATGTAACTAACCTTAGATATGTCAACTTCTCTGAGTTGGTCTTCTCAATACAAACAAAACTTTTGGGGATAGTGTGAGAGCTAAAAATATGTCTAAACCTGCCCAAGGACAGATAAACCTGTAAGCCCCACCTGTCTAAAAACAGGTAACTTCCTGAAATGCTAGGGGCTATTGTTGATAAAGATAACAAGCCACGTATTTTCACTTCTGTAAACAATGTTGGTTGCCCCAACTGCACAGGATGTGCTCGATCACATGTAGCTGAAAGATACTTGGGCAGGAAGTACATCAGGATGTATGCTTGCACTCGACTGGAAGGCAGAAGTACATAGCCTCATAGATTCTTGCTTTTATAAACACTGGGATTAAGGTGATTGCCATTCCATGGGAATCCTGGGTATGGAACTGGCCAGTGTCCATCGTTCTGCTCCTACTTAATAAACTTTGCTTCAAATTTGGCTGAAAAAAATGTAGTAGTGATCTTAGTCTAGCCCAGTGGGATTAACAATAAGTGTAATATGTGTGACCTCTAACAGCTGATAAGTAATGTAAATCAAGCATTTGGTACATGAACTAGACCACAGAACTCCATCATCAGTAGTTATCTTTCATCCCCCTCTCTCCAGAACAGACCTTGTATTCAGTGGAGTGCCAGTTACACTTCATGCAGTGTCCCTGGAAAATGAAGCCACGTTGACAGCACTGGCTGCTGCCAAGTATAGTTCAAGTTTTGAGCATTTCATATGTAAATGTATAAAAATATGTGCAATAGCATACCTTCACTTTCCATCCCACTCCTGCTTATTGCTATTTTTAATCTATTTCTTATCTATCTCCCCTAGCAATACAAGCACTATATAGGCAGGTTCTCTGGTCCATATTGAACTGCATAAATAAAATACAAGTAATTGGAAAGTTTTTCAAAAGTAAGGACAATGAAACGTGTTTAAAAAAAAAAAAAAAAAAACAGATTAGGAGCTGGAGAGATGGCTCAGGAGTTAAGAGAACTCACTGCTCTTCAGAGGACCCAGAGTTTGATTCCCATCACAAACACAGTGGCTTACAACTATCTGTGACCTCCAGTTCCGGTGGATCTAACCTCCTCTTCTAACCCTGAGGGCATGAATTTGGTGTGCATACATACATACATATAGGCTAAGCCATATTTCTCATTTTAAAAAAGATTAGTCCAAATAGAACACTAGTAGCACAGTCCCTGTAGTTTTGTTTTTTGTTTGTTTGTTTTTCCCCAGGGTCAAGGTAGTGCACAAATCAATTTAATGTTATCCACAAAAGTACATATACTCATAACAGAGAAAATTAATCTAGGCCCTTGCTAAGGCCTCACACAATGAGAAAGAACAGAAGGAGGGGATGAAAAGGGAAAGAAATGAAAGATAGGACTGGAATAAAGGATATTCTATACAGAATCTAGAAGTACATAAAAAGTCTTAGTAATTAAAAAAATAGGGGGATGGATGGAGACAAGTAATGGTTTGTAGTTATTATATGATTTGGATACATTTTTACAAGAGTATTTGTTACCTAATTAGCATAACTTTTATTTTAGAAATGATGAAGAGAAACAAGGCCATTAATTTTCAGTAGGCACAGTATCTCTGGAATACATAATATGATCTTTAAAGAAACGTTCCAAGGACAGTATTACAAGCCTAATGTTTAAACACACTCATTTTTTAATTCCAGGGGTAGAAATGCTATTTCTTTAGTAGTTTTATTTTCTTTTCCAGACAAAAGAAAAAAATAAATATGAGTAATTTTCAAATGCTAAAATTAAAATAGCAAACTATTGTACATCACCTAGCACAATTAAGAAAATAAAGGGGCTAGGTATGGTAGAGTGTGTCTTTAATCCTAGCACACAGAAGGAACAGGCAAGATCTCTGAGTTCCAGGCCAACCTACTCTAAGTAACAAATGCCAGACTAGCCAGAGCTACACAGTAAGACCCTGTTCTCAAAAGGAAAAAAAAGTCAATATTAAACAAAAGGGCCAGTGATGTGGCTTAGAGGGCAAGGACACCTGCTGCCAAGCCTGACCTAAATTTAATCCCCAGAACCCACATGATGGAAGGGGAGAACTAGCTTTCTCTTTCTCAAGTTGTCCTCTAACCTTCACTGGCACACCATGGTACATAATAAGTATATAAATAAATGGATGCAAAATAAGTAAATAAAGTAGAAATACTTCCATATAAAGGACAATAGTCATAGATGTCTAGATGGAACACCATCCAAGGCATCCTTAATAGGAGAGATACTTCTTTTAGAATTATAGAAAAGGAAACAAATGTTATCACTTATTAGCACCTTTTTAGTTTACTATTTTAGCTTACATACACAGCCTCCCATACCTTACATTTACTTTACCTGTATGAATTAGCATCTGCAAACATTCTACAGAGTTGTGAAAAGCTGCTTCATGAATTGGCATCCATCCCCTGTTGTCAGCAACATCCACACTTCGACCTTTTTTTAGTAGTTTCCTTAAAATTTTAACATTGCCTTCTCTGGCAGCAATTCCAACTGCAGAGCATGTGTTTGAGAAAGCCTCTGTAAAATCCATCCTTCCGGTTAGTCTATAAAACAAGGTCAAAAAAAACAGTACTAGTCAGTAAAACGATACTGATCAGCACATCCCAGTGGGCCTGTCTAACATCTCATATGAGAAAAATAGGAAAACCTGTCATGCCACACACAACTTCTGCTATAGCCCAACCCATATGTCTCTCATGTCAGTTCCTAGAAATATTTTTTAAAATATCAAGGTTTATTTTTCAGTCTTTCCCCCTCTGGAAATTTCTGTCAGATCTTTCCCATGGGCTACCTGTTCACACCACACTGAAATACAGAGACTCTACTATTAACCACCATTTGTGCCCAGCTTTACTTCCCCTCACCCAAAAATCTCAGTATATGACTCTCATAAACTATTACCATATGTTGGACTGAGATTCAGGATTCTCAGAGAAACATTTATATTCTCAGTACTATTTCCATCCCACTTCTGATTTTTCCTAATGGTCCTTACGGGAGGATAATTGTCAGAAAATGCCAACATATCTAGCCCAATACTGATGAAATCTTCCTAGAAAAATATGCTAAGTAATTTGTTCAAAAAATGTTTGAAGAAGGAGGTTAAAAACAAGCATAAAATAGTTCCTATAAACTTATGCAAGGTCACCTTTAAAATAAAACTATAAGTGTAGAAGTTAGTTCTATACTAGGCCAAACAGCTAATGTCAGCTATAAATTAATCTGGTGGAATCTAAAAGATATTAACAGGCATTCAAATGCTCAATTAACAGTTATTTCAAAAATACCAGCTAAATAAACAGCAATGAGAACTACATACTCACAGAGAGATCCTATCTCAAATTGTTTACAGCCTCATAGGAATAGTAAATATATGTGGTCCAACACAGATAATGTAAAGTGTCATAAAAGTAGGACAGATTGAAAACCATATAAACTAAAGAATTTGTGTCCACCTGATAAGAGATGTGAGCTATGCCATATTTAACAGGGAAGACTTCAAAATGAGACAACAGGCAGAAGAGCATTCCTAGACAGAAATGGAAAATCACAAACAAGAAAAAGGAGGTGAATAACCAAGGGAAAGGGACAGTGAGTAAGATAAGCATGTCACTTTGGAAGAAGGATTAGAGAAACAAAAAACAGTAGAAAAATAAGATTACAGAGGTAGCTTAAGGCCAAACTGGAGGCTACTTAATGCTAACCTATGCTTTTCTGAACCATACTAACATCTTGACAAAATAATTACATGTAAAAGAAAACAACACACTGATAATTTATACATGTGTTCATTTAAATAAAAGAAACTATATTTCTACCCTGAAAACACACATACAAGGACTCAACTCTAAAAATATTTAAAGAATAGCATTTGAATAAAAATAGGTAGGTATGAGTCCCTGTCCAACATTCATTGGTTCCTCTCTTGGCTACAGTGTTAATGATTTCGGGATAAAATATCATAACCTGAAAAAAAAATGAACATAACTTAATAATATCTCTGAGCTTCTTAAAGGAAAAACAAGTCCAGGAAAAATCTGCTGTTAGAGCAGCAGCCTTCCTTTCCAACTCTAATGACAGCTAGCTGACGTGAGCTGTTTATAAGAGATATCCTTTCATAATATCTACCTATGCTCTAGTGAATCCCAAACATTTTTAAGATAATTAAGGAAATTCGCATATGGGATATTTGATGCTGCAATTTTTAATAATTTTCTTATATTTTTAAAGATTGTGTAGGAATATTTAGTAGCAAAAAGTGACGTAACTTATTCCAAATGCTTTAAATTTTGTTAACTATTAATGACAAGCTCACTCATGACAATGAATATGTATAACAACACTTTAATAAACTTTTCTGTGTACTGAATTTTTCCAAATGTGAGAGGTATGTAAGAAAAATGACAGCAAAGATAAGATAAATAACTACACCAGGCATTGTGAAACTACCACTTAGAAAAACTATGAAAAGGCTTGATTATTCTTAAGTTAATGTTTCCTCAATAGCAGCTTCTGATGACTGCTTTTCAAGAAATACTCTCTAAACCTGGGTACATTAGTATTCTCTAATAATGCTAACAATCAGAAACAGAAATCCTCACAAAAGGGCAGTCATTAAAGTTTCTGTTCTTACACACCCCCTCCCCCAGCACTAACCAATAGAACCTAGTATTTCTTAGGATGCTTTACCTCATGGACAGATTCATGAAACATGTTTCTCCCCAGTAAAATGCACATCCAAACCAAGTTTTCTACAGTTCAGTAATTGGCTCCTGACCTTCTTTCAAAACCCTGTGTATGAGTTTAATGTTAATAACCTTTACCTAGAATATATGCCTTAAAGATTCCTGAAACTTGAGAGTTGTTTTGTTTCTTTACTCTTTAAGCAACTATAACAACACTGATGGCAATATTAGCTTACTTTTCAATAAGATACCAATCAAAGACATAAAACAAAACTCATTTTAGTCTTTAGAGGACAGGGTGTGAGTGTGTGTCTTAATTTTCAATTTTGGGGCAATTTAAATACACTATAATCTTAAGAATACAAAGAACACAGCCCAAAGCAAGACTAAGAAAACAAAGTCTACAGATTTTTCTCCTAGTGCTTTTGAACTAAATTTTAAGATGCTCACCATAACTCTGCAAGAATAAAGCTACCTGGAAGGAGAGGGAATTAAAAAAAAAAAAAAAAAAAAAACCTTAAGAGTTAAGGAGATGCGCTTCTAAAAAGATTGAAAAGATGCGCTTCTGAAAAGATTGAAAAGATGGTGGCGGCTACAGGGAGAAGGGCTGGGCGGCCTGGGGTAGAAGGCTGCAGCACGGGTTCGCAGCCTGCTGATGAGCTGTACCGAGTTCTGCCCTATGGCAGCGGCTGTGGCCGGGATGGTGCTGACAGGGGCAGGAGCGGTGTGGCATCATGGCAGCATGACAGCAGCTGCTCGCAAGGGCAGCCTTAAGGTGTTGGCGCAGAAAAATGACTTGGGGCAAATGGAGAAACTTTCCCTGCGTAAACAGCGGTTCATGCAGTTTTCATCCATGGAGCATGAGGGAGAATATTACATGACACCCCGGGACTTCTTCTTTTCAGTAATGTTTGAGCAAGTGGAGCGTAAAACACTAGTCAAGAAGCTGGCAAGAAAGGATATCGAGGATGTGCTGTCAGGAATCCAAAAGGCACGCTGTAGATCATCTTTTTTTTTTTTTTTTTTTTTTTTTTTTTTTTTAAGAGACCCGGATGATAAAGGGGTAATTTCATATACCAAGTATCTTTTCTTACTTACAATCCTCACGAAACCTCACACTGGGTTCCATATCGCTTTTAAAATGCTGGATGCAGATGGCAATGAGATGATTGAAAGAAAGGAGTTTGTCAAGCTGCATAAGATCATGAATGAGCAAGATGACTTCAAAGACAGTGAAATTAGTGAGACCGAATCCCATGACCCAGCAATAAATAAGCCTGGAATTAACACAACCCTTCAAGTGCAGCGGTTCTTTGAGAAAAAAGGAGAGAGAGAGAAAAAAAACTTTATTATAAAGAATTTGAAGATTTATGGAAATTTTACAAACATAAGTTCAAGAAATGGAATTCCTTCAATTTTCTAAGGGTCTGAATTTCACAAGAAAGGAAGACTTTGCAGAGTGGCTCCTTTTCCCTACTAACACTGAGAATAAAGACATCTACTGGAAAAAACGTGAAAGAAAGGTTGCCAGTAGGAGAGAGCATTAGTTTGGATGAGTTCACGTCATTTTGCCATTTCACAACGCATTTGGAAGACTTTGCCATGGCCATGCAAATGTTTAGCTTAGCTCATCGCCCTATGGGACTGGCTGAGTTTAATAGAGCTGTGAAAGTAGAAACTGGACAGGATCTCTCAAACAATATTTTGGACACTGTCTTCAAGATCTTAACTTGGACGGTGACGCATGCCTCAGCCATAGGGAGTTTCTTGGAGTATTGAGAAACAGGATGCATCAAGGTTTATGGGCACTGCAGCAGCAGAGTATGCAAGAGTATTGGAAATGCATAAAGAAGGAAAGCAGTAAGGGAGCCAAGGAAGCCTAGAAACAAGCTGGAAAGGACCCTTTTTAAGGAAGAGATGTGTAGCCATTGCATTGCCTGAGGTGCCAGAATTTGTGACATTCTTTCAAAGAATTAACTGTTTCTCTCTAGGTCTTCATTGAGTTACTTTGTAATATAAACACGACATGTACTCATTTTCTGATTCAGGAAATGGGGGAGGGGCTGAAGGAGGGGAGATAAGTGTGTGCCACAGTGTGCATGTGGAAGTCAGAGGCCAACGTGTGGGAGCCAGTTCTCTCCTCCTACTGTGGGAGTCCCAGAGACTGAACTTGGGTCATGAGCTTTGGTATCAAGTGCTTTTCCTTGACAAGCCATCTTACTAGCTCTGACTCAGTGATTTCTTCGTAAATTTTCATTAAAGAATATAATAAAAGGAACAGGAAGTATTCCTGTATGAGAACACACAATGCATTGTCAGAGGCCTGTATGCAAAGTGACACTCTGGTAAGCTGGAGGCTGTCACTGAGTTCTTGGCCATGAGAATATGAAATGCTTTCTAAAAGGCTAAACAAGTGCCACCAGGGAAAGGGACTTAATTCTCAAACAGGTATGGATGCCAGATGCTGTCTGTGGCTTCCTAGGGAACACCTGCTACACCTGCAGTGTATCCTATCCTATGTAACTGTTCCCTAGCAGTATGTTCCCTGCCTTGAAAATAACATGTATGTGGCAGTGCCTTGTATTTACATTGATACAAGAAAAATAGGCTTTCTTTTTTAAATTTTCCTTCTTTTTAAGATATAAACACAGTACCCTCTCCCATACATATAGGTGTGGGGGCTCAGCTGCATGGGACATAGGTGAGTACCACACTTTCCTAGCAACACATACACATGTACACACACACATATACACATGATCATAAGATCAAGGTCTCATAGGTAAGATGTATTGGGTTGTGAGAAGCATTCAAGGTGGAACTATAAAGTAGTTGGCAATAAAAGAAATATGAAATATGCCAGGTGGTAGTGGAGTATGCCTTTAATCCCCACACTTGGGAGGGAGACGCAGGTGAATCTCTGTGAGTTCGAGGCCAGTCTGGTCTACAGAGCAAGTTCCAGGACAGGCTCCAAAGCTACACAGAGAAACCCTGTCTTGAAAAACCAAAAATTAATTAATTAATTAATTAATTAATTAATGATGTTATGTTATGGGGAGATGTATGTATATGCTCACAGGTGGGCATGTATGTGAAAGCCCCTGCTCATATAAGTAACCACTCACCCCAATAAACTCATTAATACACCCCCCCAAAAAAAGTTAAGAAGGAGATCCAAGAGAAACAATACATTTGAATCTAAATATAAGGAACCTCAACAATCCATGCTAGTACTCAGTAAAGAATCTACACCATCCTCCAAGTTTCCCATTAACAAACAACAAAACAGTACCCACTGATATGAGAAAGGAACACTACTCAACAAGTGCTGAGTAGTATTACTCCAATTGTGGGGTTTAAGTAATGGGACAGCACAACTGCTTTTCTCTGAGGTGCAGAGAACATTAATTATGAACACGACTGTTCTGGGCAGTTTAAATACATAAGCAGTTTCCACTACAATCTAGTTGCCCTTCCACAGGCATAAAACTACTGCTGTAAAATTTCTGCTTCTATTTGAAAGGCAAAGGACAGAGGATTTTTAAAGGTCATATACGGATTACACTTCCGGGTTTTGCTACTCTGGCAGCAGTTATACATGGGCAGCTAGCCAACTTTCAAATCACAACAAAATGCCTACGTTCCAACTGTGGTGCCGGTACATATGTCCTATAAGACATCAACCAGCCAGCAGTCCCACCTTTTCTCCTGTTCCCTACTCTATCTATCCTGGAAAAAAAAAAAAAAAACAGACAGAAAGCAGCTCCAATCTCAATAGTCATTAGTCTCTGGAGAATTGTGGGTAATGTAGTTCCCCCAATCCTGCACGCCCAACCCCCGCCCCTCGACTTTCCGAGGCTGCAGAAAGACCTGTGGTTTCATCCATACAAACCCAGAGACCACAACCCCAAAGTGCTTTGCGCCACACATGAGGCGTGGCCAGCGCGCCTGCGCTGCCTGCAGCAGCCGGCTACTAGAGTCAGCAGTAGTCCTGTTCTGACGTCGGGTACCGGGCAGGGTCTAGAAAGATGTGGGTGTTTGGCTACGGGTCCCTCATCTGGAAGGTGGACTTCCCCTACCAGGACAAGCTGGTTGGTTACATCACAAACTACAGCCGGCGCTTCTGGCAAGGCAGCACTGACCACCGCGGGGTTCCGGGCAAGGTAAGGAGCCAGCGCCCCATGCCCAGCTACCAGGTAGAGCACTAGGAAGGGATAATGCTCTGAGCAACCTCCTAAGCCATTTGTCCTCTCCTCTCTCCAGAACATGGACACCCTCAGGTCGCTTCAGAAGTCCGTGGTTAGTTTCTTAGGCAGAAGGCACGGGCATAGGCACACTAGCTCGCACAAGGCTGAAGTGTTTGAGCAGCGCCCTTTTCTTGGCAACCTGTCTCACAAAAATTAAAGATTAATTTTATTGTCGCCAATGTGTAAATTCGTTAATATGTCTGCATTGTGCCAGGTTTTTACTGGTTTGAATGTACGTGTGCTTGTAAGTTTCTAGGGTTTATCTTTCCAATGTTTTCAAGATACCTAAGATCATAAAAGAACTAATATCCAAGGTTATTTTCGATTTTTATGCACACGGTAATTATTTTGTCTGGGAGGTATAAGCAAAGGTATATGAGATTTGCAGTTTATTTTGAGTAATACAATGCAAAATCGACAGTACTTTAATGCTTCCTTCTCCATAGTTCTCTTAAACTATTAATGTGAAATACAAATCGTGTGATCTGTTTTTCAGTTGGTCAGTATGAATTCAGAGAATTAAAAGCAGCAAGCACACTGCTTATAAAACAAATTTTACATTGGCTGTAAAACAATCTGTGAAAGGAGAAAAAAAAAACCAGTATGAAGTAACTAGTTAACTTGTTTGGTTAACTTTTATCTAACCTTTGGAGGACTACATTTTGAATGATTCTATGTTCTCTAAAATACTCTTAAAATTCACCTACCATTCTGGTACCAGTGTGTAATCCCAAAGAGGATCACAAGTTTAAGAACTGCCTGGACCTCAAACTCAGAAATTAAAAGGGTCTGGGGCTATAGCTTAGTAGTAGAGCCCTTGCCTAGCACCTGTGAGGCCCTGAGTTCAATTCCCAGAACCATTTTAAAAACTACTCTAAAGCACAATATTCTGAAATACCGGAAAATCAGTTTTCAGAAGAGATTCTTGGAAGGGGAAAGATCAAGGTTCTGAAATGGTTTGTACCTACCCAAAAGACCTGGGCTTGAAATCATAAAAAGCATCTGAGTTAGATCATCCTAACTCGAGTTTGTCAATTAAGAATTAAGGTAGACTTTCCTGGCCTACTGGAACCCAGAGGACAAATGTTTATTTACAGGCCAACAGAAACATCATAACCAAAGAATTTCCATTTCAATAAAACAATATTCAAAACATTAAGGAATTAAGCCAAAGAAAATGCCTTTTGGCTATCAATTTATATATATATATATATATACATACATACATACATACATACATACATACATACATACACACACACACACACACACACACACACACACACACTTTTAGGTAGGTTTTCATTTTAATGACCAAGTATTAAGCAGGCATGTATGTGATTATTGCTGCATATTTTACTTCCTAGACTCAACCAAAATATGTTTCTTACAAAACACATTTAAGGAATGTGTACTGCCAGGCAGATTGCTGGTAACAAACTGTCTAATCCATACATTAAAAGTCCATGTTTATATGTTCTATGTATCACTTTAAAAAGTAAAGCTAGAAGTCAGGCATGGTGGTGCATGCCTTTAATTCCAGCACTTGGAAGGCAGAGGCAAGTGGTTCTTTGTGAGTTTGAGACCAGCCTGGTCTACATAGTGTATCCCAGGTCAATCAGAACTACATGGTGAGACCCTGTCTTGGAGGGTGGAGGAAGGGTGTCCATCAGTCTTTAAAAGGAGAAGTGGTGTGGCTCATCAAATAAAGGACAGAACTGATCTCCACATACCAGCTGTGGCATGGTGCACACTAAATAAATGTAAAAAAAAAAAAAAAAAAAAAAAAAAATAGAAACAGGAGAAGAGACCTGTAAAAGCCACTGTTTCTTTGTGTTTAAACTTACAGAGACTTAGGAAAGGAGCCATTGCACCTCGCTGCCCTAGGTTTAACATTTCTTTCATTAAAAGAAAGAAAAAAAAATCCATTTAGAAAACATTGTAACTTGACTTTATATTTATCTAAATGCTAACTACCTGGACAAGAATACAGTGACAGGACTATTCAGCAATTTGGAACAGCTCAGGTACTACTCAGGACAGAAGCTATGTCAGGTAGTTATAAGAAGATGGATACACAAATATAAGGTTTACTTACACATAATACATCAGAGAAAATAGTAAGTATGTTGGATTTCTTCCCAAGTTATTGTTGGTTTTTAGAGACAGAGTCTCACTACATATTCCTGATTGGCCTGAAAGTCACTTTATAGATCAAGCTGACCTCAAACTCAAAAGAGATTCAATTTCTTCTGTTGGGGTTAAAGGCCTGTGCCAACATTAGTGGTTCCTAAATTTACTTAAGTATATATTTGTTTTAAAAAAAACTGTTTCTCAACAAAGTAAAGATAAATATAAATATAACTGAAAAACTGGAAGCTTGTTTTATTTGATACAGGATCTTATATAGCCCAAGCTGGCTTTGAATTTGCAACCATATTCCTGAAACTCTTACCTCCAGTTCCCAATTCCTCTGAGTACCAGTGTATATACTGCCATACCTGGCAAAAGAATCATTTTAAGAATATTGTGAGCATTTACTAAATCCTTAACTTTTCTACATTAAAAGCATTCCTTACCACCCAATAAAAACACCAATCGTGACTTAGTAATAAAACATCTTCATATTCAGCTTGAAAGACCTCTTCTTAGCCACATATGGTGACGCACAGTTGTAATCACTAAACTGAGGAGGATGAGGAAAGAGAATTGCCACTTTGGGGCTAGCCTGAGTGATATAGCAAGATCCTGTCTTGTCTCAAAAATAAAAACAGGAAAGGTATGGGCAACTTGTGGCTCAGTTAATGCTAATCCCTAGTGACACATAAACTGAGCTGAGGGAGAACATCACTCCTATATTCAAGAGATAGAAGCAGAAAGATCTGAAGTTGGTTCTAGGCCATCCTAAGCTACATAGTGAATACTAGGCTAGCCTGGGCTACACAAAATCCTGTCTTTAAAAAAGGTAAGAAAAGATCCCTTCCAGGAAACCCATAGAGATAGCTGACCCAGAGAGTTCACTGACTCTGGACTGATAGTTGGGGAGCCTGCATAGGGCCGAACTAGGTCCTCTTGAATGTGGGTGACAATTCTGTGCTTGGGCAGTCTATGGAGCCAATGGCACTGGGACCTGGATTTATCCCTAGTGCATGAACTAGCTTTATGGAGCCCATTCCTTAGAGAAGGATACCTTGTTTAGCCTCAATACAGGTGGGAGGGGCTTGGTTGTGCCTCAACTTGATATGCCAGACTTTGTTGACTCCCCATGGGAGGCCTTACCCTTTCTGAGAAGTGGATGGAGGGTTGGGGGAGAGGTGAGAGGAGGTGAAAGAACAGTGGTTGTATGTAAAATGAAAAAAAAAAAAAACTTTTAAATAAAAAGACCCCTTTCTTCAGTTTCATTCGCCCTTATCAAAGAAAGCATTTACAGATATACACTACTTTTCAAAAATGTTCAAAGATGTCACTGTAGAGTTATAAATAAGAGTTCTAAGTAAGTTAGTACAACTTGAGGGGAAAGGTAAAAAGGAATGGGGTTTGTAGTTTAGCAAAGAAATTTTGGTTTTATTGCTTATTAGAATATCAGAGCCTTGAAAGGTTTAAAGCCACAAAGCTATTCTTGGCTCTTAGTGGAATAGGAGGAATCAAAATCAGAGGCAGGCAGAGAAATCTCTAAGGAGATAACTAAATGACAGAAAAGAAACAAACTGTGGTAAAGAGATGGCTCTGAGGTTAAGAGCTCATGGTGTTCTTGCAGAGAACGCAAACCCAGCACCCACAACTGCCTTTGTGTAACCACAGTTCCTACAGGGATCTTATAGCCTCACAGGCATACCCCCAACACAGAAACAGACCTATAGTTTTTAAAAATATTTACTTATTTATAGTAGGGAACAATGTACATACGCATAATTTTAAAAGACAAAACTATCAAGAACTGGATGAGTTGGGCAGTAGGGGAATTCTGCTCGGTTGCAAAACTTGACACCTTGAATATAGGCATTTCAGGTCTGCATTCCATTTCTTCCTCCTTCCATTGAATTACTGCATTTTACCAGTCTGATATTCCCAAAATATTCCTCCTATCATGTCAATCATCTGCTATCCAAGTGTTACAGGTTCCAGTTTCTAATTTCTCCCACATTTCAGTGGCTTGTTTCCACTGTTCCACTAACTTCAATCATACCTTTATTTTTTTTAGAGTCCAAAGCCCAAAATAGGCAAGTACCTACTTTTGCTACCAACACTATGAACTCTCCATTCCTTAAACTCTGCTCTGTGGCTTTACAAATCTTACTCTATGCTATCTCCAGTTATCTTTCTGAATCATCTCTCTTACATGGGATGCCACAAGCAGCAGTCTGGGAACACTGACACAGACATAGAAAAATCACCAGGAATTCAAGGCAAGCCTGGCTACATAGTGAATTCTAGGCCAACCTGGGCTACAGTCAGAAAACTATCTCAAAGGAATAAAGTTTAGTTAGTTAAAATGCACTTAGGATGGTGTAGTCATGCCAGACAGTCTATCACATATAAGAACAGTTAAAAGAAAAAAGACCAATTCTAAGCCAGGCATGTTGGTGCATACCACCCTAGCATTTCACAGAAAGAAGCAGAATCAGGAGCTCAAACCAAGCCTACATAGCAAGTTTGACGCTACTCTGGCCATGATGAGCAAAAATAAATAAATAAATACATGCATGCATACATACATACATACATACATACAGTTAATTCTAGTATCATCCTCTCAATGAGTCAGTGTGATATTTATTTAAGAAGGTATAAAAACAGCTACCTTGAAGCCCCCTTTAGCATAAATGCAAAGGTAAAGGTGCCTCAAAGCTACAAGTGAAAATTCACTTCTTCGCTCATATCTGAGGCCCACATATAGTGTAGTATATGTGAAAGCATGAACCAATAGTTTCACTAAACATACAAATAGTAATAGTATTATCAGGCACTAGACCTACAAAATCAGATCTAATAGGGGTGTGGACCAGCATTGTTTTAATCCATTCCCTAAGTAAAGTGCTTCTTACAACAGATATAGTAAAACTTTATTCTCTGACAGCTTGCTAATGTTTAGTTATTTAATTGAGAAAAAATACTTTCTACCTTTTTCAAAACAGCCTGGAAGAGTTGTGACTCTTGTTGAAGATCCTGGGGTATGGTATACTTATTTTTTTTTTTTTTTTTTACCTAATCTTAAATAAACGTGTTAGCTTTCTGTGTTTTAATAATCAATGAAATTTTATTGGTCATCACAGAAAATTTGAATTAAATTAAGTCTAAAACTCTTTTCTGTATTTGCTTTTTGGTTTTTTTTTTGGGGGGGGGTTGTTTGTTTGTTTGTTTGTTTGTTTGTTTTTGGCTTTTCAGGAGTTTTGTTTGTTTGTTTAGTTTGTGGAAAATTAGTCCAGAAGGAAAGTTACAATCAGAACACACAATAACAACAAAATGCAACCAAATATTTGTAATCTCCTTTTTCACAACTTCTCTAAGTGAGTTTGGTGACTGAGAATTTTGTGATCTTCTTTCATATTAATGGCGACAAGCACCCTACAGCCAGATTATGACTAAGAATTAAATAGAATCCTTATATCACTGGAAATTTGCCTGGAATCTAGTATTTTCAGCAAAAAACTTAAAAATTTCTTACTGACTTTATAAACAGCACTCAAAACTATAATGGGCAGTACTCAGTTTCTTTAAAGTTGGAAAGAAATTTGTACAAAACAAAACTCAAGCAGGAATGCCACCTGCCTATAAACAAACAAGGCAAAAGGATCATAAGTTCAAGGCCAGCCTTGTTCAAAAAGCTAGTCCTTATCTGAAAATAATAATAATAATAATAATAATAATAATAATAATAATAATAAAACCATTAGTAGCTTTAGTTATAGTCTGAATTACAAAATGCTTCCAGAGATTTATAGTGGGAGAGGCATCTGAAAGTACCTTATCCTCAAACCAGTAACTATAACTCCTAGACAACAAATGGCACTTTCCTTCCACACAATTTCTTGATGGAATTTAAACAAACATTTGATATTAGTTTAAAACTAAGACCTAATATAAAAATTTGATGGAAGAGACCTATCATTCTGTGCTTGATAAGAATCAATCCCTTATTCAGAATAAAGGGTCTAAATGCTGTTTTCCTTAATTGTTTATTGTCTACCCCTTTGAGGTACTTGTAAACAAAACTGCATTGACTTCTAAGACTACAAAATATACTAAGTCATAATATATCTTCACCTACTTTGATAGCACTGTAAGTATAAAACAGTGTATTCTTTTCATTTTTCAACAGGGCAGTGTATGGGGTGTTGCTTACAAACTACCAGTAGGAAAAGAAGAGGAAGTAAAAACATACCTTGACTTCAGAGAGAAAGGAGGCTACAGAACTACAACAGTCATTTTTAATCCAAAAGATCCCACAAGAAAACCATTCAGTGTTTTGCTCTACATTGGAACATGTGACAATCCTAACTATCTGGGTCCTGCACCTCTGGAAGACATAGCTGAACAAATTTTTAATGCATCTGGTCCAAGTGGAAGAAACACAGAATATCTTTTTGAACTTGCAGATTCTATTAGGAAACTTGTGCCAGAAGATGCAGATGAGCATCTCTTCTCTTTGGAAAAATTAGTAAAGGAACGTTTAGAAGGAAAATAGAACCTCAGTAGCACATAGTCACCATCTCTTCCAAACAGGCAAAGGGGCATTCTTACTTGAACATCTTAGTATTTAATGTTGTAATTGGAATATCATCTAACTTGACTGTTTATTACAAATGTCCTAAAACATATTCAGAAGATTTGCATACAGAGAAAGAAAGAGTTGAAGTTAAACAAGTGACTTCCTAACTAAATGACACAAGAACATTTGTTCACTGGAAATACAGGTCTCAATTCACTTCCTGTTTTTTTTATCAGAGTAATCATGGTTTATAGTATATATGCTTAAAATAATGTTATTAGAAATATATGGTTATAGATAAGATTCCAGCACTGACTGTTAATTCCCTTGTAATTTCGGATTAAATGAAAGTCAAATTTAGGCCAAAAGAAATTGGGTTTGTTAATATAAAATTTTCCTTAGAATTATAATATGCTATCTTCTCTTTTGGGGGGAAAAGGCATCTTACTAGAAAGTACAACTAGGTTATATAAATCACATCCACTAATAATAATGTAATTTTGCATTTCTCATAATGAAACTTGAAAAAAAAAAAGGTTTTCTGATTTACCAGTTAGTGGAAACATAATGAAAATGGTGTCTGAGTTTATAACTGTAATGTCTCAAGTGTCATTTCCTGATTATATTATGTATGCTTTTTTTATTTTTTACATCTTGTCACATAACTATTTTTATGGCTACTTAATAGGGAAGTTAATTCTTAAATTATTGGCATAAAATTAGCCTTGATTTAAGATAATTAGGTGACTTCTTTAATTAAGTTTTTCTAGAATCAACCCTGAAAGATTTTTAGTTTCATATGAAGTCTCATATTAGGTTTAAGAACTCATCAGATATCAATACCTAATATCCCAGAACTGGGGAAGTTAAAAAAGAAAGACTACCCTGAGTTCAAAGCAAGCTTAGACTTCAGAGTCAGACCCTGTCTCAAAAGAATAAGCCAGGCACAATGGATCACACCTGTAACCAATAACTGAATACTCTGAAAACTTAAATAGGAGGATCCACAAGCATTCAGGGCCAGCCAAGGCTACAAAGTGAGACCTTGTCTCAAAAAGGGCAAACAAAACTTCTCAACTAATATTTCACATGAAAAAAATACAGTAGAAAGTTATACCCCTTATCAATTTACTCAGATATCTTTTAAGTATTTTTCTAATATTTTAAATTATTAGTTTACAAGGCTGCATTTCATGTATTGAGTACTATAGAAGGTTATTACTAGCATTTATTAATATCTAATAACATGATGTGCAATTTACATAGGAAAACATATTCTCAGTTTTTAAGAACCCCTCTAAGACTGTTTCTATCATTTGCACTCATTTAGGAACTTAACAAATGCAGAAATCTAGGTCTCTCTAAACCAAAAAATTCTACAGTGTATTTAGAAATACAGAACCTAGCTTTTTCACTACCCAGAATCCCCCAGGAAATAAAGAGATTAGCATGTTTATAGAAATATGCAAAGTTAATTTTGAGAGCTCTGTATCTGTTCTCACCAATATAATGTTAAGATTGACAAGCTTCAGCCCAAAATCACAAACCAATTTACAAACACATCAGTGAGGTTACAAAATGTCAAGAATAATTCTGGGATTTCTGTTTTTGCCTTTCTAGGATTTCCATTAGAAGTTAAGCTAAGTCAAGCAGTGGTGGCACACACTTTTAATCCTGGGGGATCTGACTTTCAAGGCCAGCCTAGTCTAGAGAGTGAGTTCCAGAAGGAATTCTGTTAGAGGTGGAGGGTTGGGTTTTGGGAAGAGTTAAGCTAGAAAATACATTAACACATGTGGTATATCATCAGCATCATGAATATTTACAGGAACGCCACGTCCTTAAAAGGCCAGGAAAGGAATATTCATTGTCAGGTTGGGTAGGAAACTTAATGAAATGAAGAAATTAAATAGCACTTTATAGCTCTCGATCCAATTTAAAAATGTTCTGCTTCATTCTGCCCTAATTGCATACACAGATGCAGGCTTTTGTGCCCCATGGTAGAAATAATAGATAGCTAGACATTAACAAAAGTATGACCATAAACATTATACTTAGAAAAGAAACTATTCTGTCAGGCTTAGTTTGGTTTTGCTTTTGAGGTATGTATGGTCTTGCTGTTTTATTGGGCTGACCTGAAATTCAATACTATCTCAGCCTTTGATCTGTTGGGATTATATACATGTGCTACCTTGTCTGGAGGGGAAGAGAGAGAGGTGTGTGTAAGAGAAAGTGATCAAAGTATGTGGGGATAATATACTTCCCTTAACATTCACTGGCCAGGGGACAACTCCATGAAGTTGTTTTTCTTCTTTCATACTTAACAACTCATGTTGTTGGGCTTTCACAGTGGGCACTTTTACTCATTTAGCCACCTCGATGGCCCTTGAGTGGATTTCTAAACATCTGATCTTTCTACTCTTTTGTTTTTGTTTGTTTTGGCTATTTGGCTGGTTGGTTTTTTTTGTTTGTTTGTTTTTTGTTTTTATTTTCTTTGGATGTTTTTGAGATGGCACCTTATAATGTAGCTATGATTATCCTGGAACTCATTTGTAGACCAGGCTGGCCTCAAAGTCACAGAAACCAAACTAACTCTGCCTCCCAAGTGCTGGGATTAAAGGTATGCAGCACCAGGCCTGACCTAGATCTTTCTACTCTTAGCCCACTATTGTTACTTTTTTTCTGTCTCAAGCAACACATTCCCTTGTCAACTGACTACTGACTAAGTACCATCTAGACAAGAATTCCATATTGAAAAAGTTATTTAGAGAAATAGGAAGTGATAATTTTCAATTCTATTTGGTAAATTGATCTATTTTGCTAAAACTTCTTTCAAAGTTTGACAGCTTCCAATATACATTTTTATCTTGAAAAAGGAAAAGTAAGAAATTTCTTAATAAAATACCTGACATGCATATTATATATCTTCATAGTATCTAGTGAATTTTAATGTTTATTACAGTGTGTGATAGGATGCTTAATGAATATTACCTATTCTTAATAAATATTACAACTGTACTTTATAACATATGTTCCAATCAACATAGGTTCAATATACAAAATTCATGACCAAAAACATACCTACAGTTTGAGAATCATTTTTGATCTGTCAGATATTCTTTCAGTATTTTCCCAATCAATAGTTCTTTTGATTGGCACTAAATTTCTCTTTTCTATGGTATATCTTTTTAAAATTGTATCTTAGGAGAATACTTTATCTGTGAGCAAGTGACATCCCTAACCACTCAGCAGCTGTTAAACATCACATTACTATAATGCACCATTGATTCTTCCAAGTCAGCTATGATGAACATGTTTTTAAATGCCCTTTCACCACAGCAGATGGAAATGGTGGTGCATGCCTATAACCCCAGTTCTTGAAAGGCTTAGGCAAGAACATCATGAGTACAAGGCCATCCTGACCCAAAAAAAAAAAATTCTACTGATTTGCCCTTTAGCAATTCATTTTTATGCAATCCTACTTGGAACCCACTTGTGATTTGAATAAGAATGTCCTCAAAGATTCATGTTTGAATACTAGGTCTCCAGTTGGTAGCTATTTGGAAGCACTAGCAGGTGTGACCTTGCTGGAGGAAATATCACTGGGGACAGGCTTTTGAGTTAGCTCTCTTTACCTCCTGTGTGTGGATCAAAATGTGAGTTCTCAGGTTTTCTGCCTCCATGCCTTTGCACCACCATCATAGACTCTAACCCTTTGAAACTGTAAGCCCAATTAAACCCTTTATTTTATAGTTTGCCTTTGTAATTTTGTCATAGTTATGTCACAGCAATAGAAAAGTAATTAAGAAGTTGAAGACTTTTTTAATCTTGTAGCTTATATATCAAACACTTTAAATCTTCTAAAAGTGGCTAATAAAATTATTCCTTTGTACATCAAATTTATAAATAAAAATTGTATAACTTAAAATTTCATTACTTTGTCAATAAGATTCACTTTCACCTTTCTAAAACATTACATTAAGCATCACTTTCTTTTTTTATTATTATTTATATTGTACATCCTCTTATATATAGTTTTCCTATACACTGAAAAATCCACCACTTAATCCTAAAGTTCCTTATTAAAACTTTCTTCTCCTTCACAAAAATGTCTTAAATACACAATGATATTCTACTTCTTTAACAACTCACCTGAACCTCCAAACCAACTTTGCTGTAATGCTCCAATCATTTAAGTCTCAAATCTCCAGACATTAGTGGTCAAGTATAAGCAGTAGTACATTGAGATGTACTTAGTACCAGCACCTTGGGTTCCTTCAGAGGTAAACTGATCCCAAGTACACATATGAATTAATTAAAAAAATTAACATTGGACTGGGAGACTAAAATAGCAACTGGTTGACAGAAAGTAATTATAGAACATCAAAGGGCAGCTGGAAGAGATAGAGAGATGCACTGGATGAGTGGCACAGCTTTTTACTGGTTTGGTGGAGTGGAAGGAGGGTCTTTCAGAAATGCCAGCAAGGAGAAAAGATTAGCTATTTGCTACTCAAGATCTCTGAGCTAGCAGATTTTCACCCCAGCCTTTGAATCTCTAATCTTATTTGTAAATAAAAAGGATAAAGATTTAGTTAAAACTACCTTTAAGTGGCAGCGATAGAGCCAGGGACTGCAGCAACAGAATTTGTGCCATGCTGCATCCTGAGCAGCCAGGCTACTGCCAGAGAAGCAGGCCCATAAATATAGAGTCTCAATTGCTGGCTGAAACAGCAGTAGATTAAGGCACAGCCATTGTGCTGAAGAGAAAACAGCAGGACCCAAAAAAGGCAGTTAAATAAAACATTCTTAATTCTATTTTTATTAATAAAATAAAAATATGGTTTATATATATATACATATATATACATATATATGTACACAGTAATGTCAAGATTTATGAATAAATGGAATCAACAAATTAATGTCTCGGTCACCTCTACAAGAAATCGAAATTTACTCTTGGCCAACAGTGAGAATTCATGTATATGTTCCCAGGATTCAGGAGGTTAAACTGGAGGATTGAGAGTTCATGGCCCAAAAAAAACAATAATTAATTTCTGTAGAAATTTGGAACTGTATACAATATACGTCATTTCCCCATTCTTCCTACTTATAACACATCCTCTAGAAACCACTACGATAGTCTCTGCCTCCTAGAATTGGCTTGCTTTTGATTCCACATGTGGAAACTTGTGATATCTTTCTGTGCCTAGTTACTTTAACTTAACATACTAACTTCCAGTTTCATCCATGTTGTCACATATTACACATTTTTTTCAAAGTCTGAATAGGATAGCATAGCAAATGAAATGAAAAAAAAGAGAGAGAGAGAAAGAGAGAGAGAACCTGAGGCTGGGCATTATCTTACAATCCCAACACTCATAAATTAGAGTCAGGAAGATCTCAAATCCAAAGCCATGTCCAAATTAGACTGATAGAAATCCAAATCCTTCCTGTTAGGTCCTAACAACTGCCAGGACTATTTTATTGACTCCCACCCTTTCTAACTCTCACCTACCTCTTGATCTGTGTCTAATCAATTTTATAATACCTACTACCTACACACCTAAAACAGTGCCTCCAAATCTGTTAGATGAATAAGTGTATAACTTGTTCAATCTCTACCCAGAACTGTCATTGAACTCATTAAGAGCTGCTGCATTACAGCTTATACCCTCATCTGCAGAGAAATGAGCTCTGCAAAATAAATGTAATTTTTTTTCTAGAACCCAAGAATCAGAAAGTTAAATAAAATTTAAAATTATGTATTATGTACCACTCTGATGAGGAAAAGTCTAGAAAATACAAAATAAAGTAATAAGAGTTTTGTTTTTCCAAAATAATCTCTAGGCTACCTACCATATGGAGTAAATACAGATTCAAGACAACCTCCTACATATCTACATCCAAAATCTTCTTCAGAGATATGTTTTAAATGCCAGCTATCCCCCAGAGGCCTGCACATCTTAATGTCCCCAGTTGGTAGTTAGAAATTTGTGAACCTTTGCAGAGAAAACACGTTTGGCAGAAGTAGAGGTCATAAATAGGGTGGCTATTGGGGGCAACAGTCCAGAGGTGGATCCCTCAAGAGTCAGAAAATTCCTGATCCCTGGGGGAGGGGGGGATCACCAAGTTATCTATCAAGCTTCAGCTGTTGGCTAAGGAGGGAACATCTCAATTTCCATGATTTCTCTGCCAAGATACCCTCTGAACTAGGAAATCAAAATAAATTCTTCCTTTGAGCTGCATTTCCTGGGTATTAGGTCTCAGTAATGAGGGAAGCAACCAACAGATCAGGTCTGATATGATAAGATAGCACCAATGAAGGGAAAATGAGCCTTGAGAATAATTGCAGACAGAGGCTGGAGAGATGGCTCAGTGTTCAGGAGCTTCCTAAGTTCAAGACCCGACAACCACATGGTGGCTCAATCACCTATAATCATCTGGCATAAAGGCATACAAGCAGATAGAGCACTCATATATAAACTAAATAAACAAATCTTTAAAAAGAAATCGTTACAAATGCAATAGAGTCATTAAGACAAGGAAAGAATGTACTTGCTCCTTGGGAGTCTCCTGACCCAGGGACTGTGCACATAGTAGTCTTGTCCTGGCAGATCACACCATCCAGAGTCTGCTTCCATTGGAGTACTAGTCCCACCTGCACCCACTGGGAGAGAGAGGGGGCGGGGGACAGACCAAACCATCCAGTGACTACAAAGAAAACAATACAAACAATCAACAAAACAAAGAGTTGACTCTTCCAGAAAATCAACAAGGTAAGACAAACCTTTAGACAGAGAGAAAGCATGCAAATTAAGAAAACCAGAAATGGGCCTTTGAGCCCTGGAGTCTGCAGCACTAGGCAACTCAGCTACAGATGCTCTGAATGTCCTTCTGATCATTGTAGATGCTCTTCGCCCCTCCCTGGGCTGTTATGGAGATAAGTTAGTGAGGCATCCCACAGCATTCTTTTTCAGAATGCCTTTGCACAACAAGCAGTGTGTGCACCAAATCCAGTATCCTTCCTCACTGGGAGGAGGCCTAACACTACCCACCTGTATGACTTCAACTCCTACTGGAGAGTGTTCTCGGGGAATTTTTCCACCATCCCCCAGTACTTCAAAGAGAATGGCTACATGACCTTGTCGGTTGAAAAAGTCTTTCCACCTGGTATATATCTGCCAAACACAGTGATGATTCTCCATATAGTTATTCTTTTCCACCTTATCATCCATCATCAGAGAAGTATGAAAACACCAAGACATGTAGGGGACAAGATGGAAAACTCCATGCCAACCTGCTTTGTCCTGTGGATGTGGCAGATGTGCCTGAGTGCACCTTGCCTAACAGAGTATTGAGGAAGCCATTCGGTGATTGGAAAAGATGAAAATGTCAGCAAGTCCTTTCTTCCTGGCAGTTGGGTATCACAAGCCACACGTCCCCTTCAAATACCCCAAGACATTTCAGAAGTTGTACCCCTTGGAAAACATCACCCTGGCTCCTGATCCCCAGATCCCTGATTGCCTACCACCTGTGGATATCACAGAGCAGGAAGATGTCCAAGCCTTAAACATCAGTGTGCCCTGTGGCCCAATTCCTGTGGATTTTCAGCGGAAAATCCACCAGAGCTACTTTGCTTCTGTGTCCTATTTGGATACCGAGGTTGGGCATCTTTTGAGTGCTTTAGATAATCTTCATCTAGCCAACAACACAATTATTGCTTTCACATCTGATCATGGGTGGGCCCTAGGTGAACACGGGGAATGGGCTAAATATAGGAATTTTGATGTCATTACCCGTGTGCCGCTGATTTCTATGTTCCTGGGGAAAAAAAGCCGCACTTCCTGGAGCAGGCAAGAAGCTTTTCCCTTCCCAGGACCCTTTTAGTCCCACTTCAGAATTGATGGATTCAGGTAGGCACATGGCAGACCTCGTAGAACTTGTATCTCTCTTTCCCACGCTGGCTGGACTTTCAGGACTGCAAGTTCCTCCTCGGTGCCCCATCCCTTCTTTTCATGTTGAGCTATGCAGAGAAGGCCAGAGTCTTGAGAAGTATTTGCAGCTCCATGACTTTGAAAAGGAGTCGTACTTCCTTGGGAATCCCCCAGAGTTGATGATTGCCTATAATCAGTACCCCAGGCCTGCAGATTCCCCTTAGTGGAATTCTGACAAGCCAAGCTTAAAGGATATAAAGATCATGAGCTACTCTATATGTGTACCATAGACTATAGGTATACTGTGTGGGTTGGCTTTAATCCTGCTGAATTTCTGACCAAATTTTCTGAAATCCATGCAGGGGAACTCTATTTTGTGGATTCTGACCCAGGGCAGGACCACAGTGTATATAATGACTCCCAACATGGAGGACTTCCCCATTCATTGAAGCCTTGACTTCTGCCAGTCTAAGAGGAGACATATGTGTCCCCTTGCCCCCTTCTGGCTCTTGAAAGGTGGCATTAGAAATGGCTATCTTTTACTACCCATTGTATTAGACATAACCCAAGTGGGAAGCAATCAAAACATGCATCATCAATTTGACATAGGACTATGTGGCAGACAAATCTTTTCATTTAGCTCTTAAGTTATAACTGGTCATTGGATTTAGGCTAGAGTGAAACTCTTCCATTTTAAAAGTACTCAAAGCTTAGGTTAAATAAGTACAAAGTGATCTTACCAAAACATAATCATACCTTTGTATATAAAATCCATGATAGCCCAAAATAATACTGTATTTGTGAAATAATTTACTTGAATTTAGTGCATTTCAAAAAGTAACCATATATCTTAGGTAGCCCAATGTAGTCAAAACATGTTAACATGGAATTCATTTCTTTTTCAAATGTAAAATTAAGTAATAATTCTAGAAGCAACTTCTGTATTTTCTATGTTCAACTTTTGTTTCTAAGAGTTCAGATTTCAAAAAGCAAAGGTAAAATACACATGGGGTTATTAATGCCACATTTCTTTGTTAAATAATAAATAATGCTTAGTAAAGTATAGGTAAGAAATTCAGTTAACTATTTCAATACTTGCTGGTCCAAATAATAATTTTGAACTCAGTGGCTATCTGTTAAAAAGTCTGTTATTCAGAATGAAAGCCATTTAAAATGTAACTATAACCATGATTTGAATCATTCAAAATCATATTCCTATTTAGAGACTTTCTGATACCCATTTATGTTGCAGGCAGGAGCTATTCTTTTACCTTTTGGTTAAGAATATGTGGATTTATGAAATGTAACTTATCATGTGGCTTGGGAACTTTTCATTAATAGGGTATAAGTAATTTTTAGAATGTAGTTCTGCGTTTCTTCAATATTCCCTAAATATAAAAGTAACAGGAAAGTTATATAATAGAAATAAGGCTATTTCATTACCATTGCTAAAGAAAAGTCAATTCTATAATGTGCTGAAACTGTTCAGTTATCAGTAGTCAACAGCTTTCCAACAATGTAGTTAATTGTGTATTAATGAGTAATTTCAATAATTTTCTCCTTAAAATACCTCAGTGCTTCAAGATAAACGTTTGTAAAAACAGAATATAGCAAATAGATAAATTACTGAACTCCAAAAACCAAGATATTATTTTTAAATTTGTAAAATCTTAAAGACAGGTTGTTTTTACTAATTGGCCTACTATAGACAGGTAGCTGATAGTACAATGGTTTCCTATTTGGGGATTGATGGTCCCATTCATCTTTCCTGATCCCCAAATTTGCCTCTTGTCTAGAAACTGGCTCTTGTAGATGATTTGTTTCAGTCTTCTCTTGTTCTTTATCTTATTGCTCTCATTGTATTTACTCAGTGCCATTTTTACAATTTAGTTTATTATTTCTTGGTTTGTTTTTTGTTTGTTTGTTTGCCTTTTCAAGACAGGTTTTCTCTGTGTAGCTTTGGAGCCTGTCCTGGAACTCATTCTGTAGACCAGTATGGCCTCGAACTCACAGAGATCCACCTGCCTCTGCCTCCTGAATGCTGGGATTAAAGTGTGCAGACACTGACCAGCTATTTAGAAGTTCTTAAACGGCGTATTTTTATTTTGCTTAGCTTCATCTCCTCCTCCATAGTTATAGGGACAGATTTTGACACGGGTTTTTATTTGCATACATATATTGTTCCTTTTTTAAGCCCAGTGGTGCTCCCCACTTAGTAGTCACAAGACATTTGTGACTATTTAAATTTATTTTATTGACATGAAATAAAATTTTAAATGATTTCTGGTACATCATAATTCAAGTGCTCAGTAGCTAGACTTACAACCTTTCCATCACAGCAGATAGTTCTACTGGACAGAGATGCCCTGGATTTGAGCTGGATGTGTTGACCTTGATTGGCGTGTTTCTGCAATGAGCAAACTGTTAGGTTTAAGCATAGAGTAGAGTGTTTGATGTAGCCATCAGCCTCTTCCTTTCATTCTCATCACCTTTGCCTCTGTCCTTCTCCCTCTCCTTCCTAAATAGTTTACCTCTCCCCACCCTTTTCCTCCCCTGTTCCTTAAGGAATCCTTGTGTCTTCCTTAAAAAAAAAAAAAAAAAAAAAAAACAAACCTTTTGCCCCTGCCCTTTGAGAACACAGTCAGTGCCTACTAAGGGTCTTAAAGACCTCCGCTAAGCAGTCAGAGTCTTCCCCGGCTCCACAATGCCGGGGCTTCCCTTGGCTGACTTTCCTTGCCAATCCCTGCCTCCCTGGCCCTTCTAGCTTGTGCCCTCTCTTCTTTGCTCCAAACCTTTCATGGCCATTCTTCATAGCTTGGCTCTCCTGTCCTCACTGTTCAGAGGCTGAGGCTTTCAGGACTCTCTTGACTGTGTTGTGGGGGAAAGTGAACACATCTAAAAACTCTGCTATTTACTTCACTTTTTAAAAAGTATTTTTCCCTCAGTATGAATTTTGATGTGTTAATTATAGAAAAGCTGGAAATCAGAAATGTAATAAAAGGTGAAAAAAAAAATGTTTGAGTGCTTTATCCTGAGATTGTCACTTAATATCTTGTTCTTTTGGGGGCATGAATGTTTTACATTTCTTGATTCTCTATGTTCTTTATAATACAATTTCTGTTCTTGCTTTCTCTCTAAATATTATGTATGGTTATTAGTGACATTTGCAGATATTTTATATTGCTGGTAATATATTTGATTGCATAGTTTCATTAAAATTTTCTTAACTTCCTTTCAGTTGTTGGAAATTTAGGTGATTTCCAAAATTTTAGTATTACAAATAATGCTATGGTCAACTTTGTGGGTAAATGTTTTTATTATTTCAAAGTATTCTCATTGGATAGTCTCTCAGTGCCGAGTCATCAAAAACAGTTCCATTTTCTCCTTATTCTGTTGCTAGTATAGCATACTAAAGTTAGAAAAGGAAGTTAACTAGCCTCTCAATAAAACCCATAACACCAAGAAAGAAAGCCTGTAGTCCTACAATAATAGGTAAAAGTTTGACTTTTGATTCTTGTGTATTAATGACATGAGCCATTATTCTCTCTGTGTGATACTTGGGTATTTGCACTTCTAGTTGTCTGACTTTGTGTGGTGATATTATGGGTCTTACCTTTTAATGTAATGAAATAAGTTGCTCTTTGCTGGTGTGATAGTTATTTCTGCATATTTGTATTAATCATAGAATAACTCCATTTGGGAACTGAATAAATACTAGTTTTCATTTGAATTTAAAAGAAAAAAAAAATCAAAAATGAAAAAGGGGAAATAACAAGGTACACTGAGGAAATCCAAAGAATCATCAGGTCATACTTCAAAAACCTGTCCTGAACAAAACTGGAAAATTTAAAGGAAATGGACAATTTTCTGGACAAATATCACTAACCAAAATTAAATCAAGAAAACATAAGCAATTTAAATAGACCTATAAGCCCTAATGAAATAGAAGCAGTCATCAAGTCTCCCAAAAAAAAAAAAGCCCAGGATCAGATGGTAAGAAGAGCTAATACCAATACTCCTCAAATTGTTCCACACAATAGGAGAAAGGTCATTGCCAAACTCTTTTAACCAGACCCCTGGTAACCAATTACCCTGGTACTCAAACCACACAAAGACAAAAGAGAGAGAGAGAGAGAGAGAGAAAGAGAGAGAGAAGAAAAAGAAAAGAAAAGAAAAGAAAAGAAAAGAAAAGAAAAGAAAAAAGAAAAGAAAGAGCACTACAGGCCAATCTCCTTCATGAACATCAATGCAAAAAATACTCAATAAAACACTGGAAAACCAAATCCAAGAACATGTCAAAACAAAAAACAAAAAAAAAAAAAAAAAAAAAAAAACATCCATCATGATTAAGTAGGCTTCATCCCAGAGATATGGGGATGGTTCAACATACAATATTCTGTCATCATAACCCATCATATAAACAAAATGAAATAGAAAAACTACAGGATCATCTCACAAGATGCTCAAAAAGCCTTCAACAAAACCCAACTTCATGATAAAGGTCTTGGAGAGATCAAGGATAACTAAACATACTTAAACATAAAAAAGGAAATATACAGTAAACCAACAGCCAACATCAAATGATCAAATGGAAAGAAATTCAATTCGATTCCTGTAAAATCAGAAACAAGACAAGATTGTCCACTCTCTCCACATCTCTTCAATATTGTACATAAAGTTCTACATAAAGCAAAAAGGAAACAAAAGGAGATCAAGGGGATACATATTAGAAAGGAAGAATTCAAACTTTCACTATTTGCAGATGATATGATAGTTTACATAAGTGACCCAAAAAATTCTACCACGCAACACCTACACTTGATAAACATCATCAGCAAAGTGGCAGGATACAAGATTAACTCAAACAAAGCAGTAGCCCAACTATATACAGATGATAAAGGGGCTGAGAAAGAAACCAGAGAAAAATTACCCTTCTCAATAGCCACAAACAACATAAAATATCTTGGGATAATTCTAACCAAACATGTGAAAGATCTGTATGACAAGAACTTTTAGTCTTTAAAAATGAAAAGATCTCCCATGCTCTTGGATAAGTAGGATCAACACAGAAAAAAAATAAGTAAATAAATAAATGGCCACCTTATCCAAAGCAATCTACAGAGTCAATGCAATCCCCATCAAAATCCCAGCACAATAGACATCGTAAGTATAATACTCAGTGTTACACAGGGAAACCCTATCTCAAGAAAGCAAAAAAAAAAAAAAAAAAAAAAAAAAGGAGAGAGAAAGAGAGAGAAACACACAATACCACCACAACAACAGAAACTAGCAATCACTGGTCATTATTATCCCTTAACAACACTAGACTCAATTTGCCTATAAAAAGACACAGGCTAACATATTGGTTATGAAAACAGGATCCATCCTTCTGCTGCATAAAGAAACACACCTCAACTACAAACACAAACATTTCCTCTCAGTAAAGGGTTGGGAAATGATTTTCCAATCAAATGGACCTAAGAAACAAGATGGTATGGCTATCATAATATCTAACAGAATAGACTTCAAACTAAACTCCATCAAAAAAGATTCGTCACAGGAAAAATCCATCAAGAGGAAATCTCAATTCTGAACATCTATGCCCCAAATATAAGGGCATCCTCATTTGTAAATGAAACATTACTAAAGCTTAAATCACACATCAACCCCACACACTTATAGTGGGAGACTTCAACACTCAACTCTTACCACTGGAAGGAACTCCCAAACAGAAACTTAACAGAGAAATAAAGGAACTAACAAATGTTATAACTCAAATGTGTCTAATGGACATCGACAGAATGTTCCACCCAAACACAAAAGAATATACTTTCTTCTCAGCACCCAATGGAACCTTCTCTAAAATAAATCACATAATCAGTAACAAAGCAAACTTCAAAAGAAAAAAATACCAAAAATTTGAAATAACCCCCCTGTATGTTATCAGATCACCATGGCTTAAAGTTAGAATTCAACAACACTAATTGCAGAAAGCCCATTATGGATACTAAACAGTGATAACTGAATCATCACTGGGTCAAGGAAGAAATAAAGAAATTATAGACTTCCTAAATTTCAATGAAAATTACAGTACAACATACCCAAATTTATAGAACACAAAGAAGCACTATTAAGAGGAAAGTTCATAGCACTAAATGCCTACATAAAGAAGCTAGAGAAATCCCACACTACCGAATTAACAGAACAACTGAAAGTCTACAACCAAAAGAAGCATACTCACCCAGGAGGAGTAAACACCTGGAAATAATCAAATTGTGGGCTGAAATAAATGAAATAGGAACAAAAAAAAATGCAAAGAATCAATAAGACGATTCTTCGAGAATATCACCAAAATGAAAAAACCTTTATCCAAACTAATCAAAGATAGAGAAAGAATATCCAAATTAACAAAATAAGAAATGAAAAGGGGGACATAACAACAGAAACTGAGGAAATTCAGAGAAATATCAGGTCATACTTCACAAAATTGGAAAATTTAAAGGAAATGGACCATTTTCTGGATAAGTACAACATACCAAAATTACATCAAGACAAGATAAACAATTTAAATAAACCTATAACCCCTAAGGAAATAGAAGCAATCATCAAAAGTCTCCCAACCAAAAGAATCCCAGGGCCAGATGGTTTCAGCTCAGATTTCTACCAGAACTTCAAAGAAGAGGTAATACCTATACTCCTGAAATTGTTTCACACAATAGAAACAGAAACACTGTCAAACTCCTTTTTTGAGTCTACAGTTACAAAGACACAACTACAATAGAGAATTACAGACCAATCAATCAAACTCATGAACACTGATGCAAAACTACTGGCAAACCAAATCTAACAACACATGAGAAAAAGCATTCACCATGATCAAGTAGGCCTCATCCCAGAGATGCAGGAGTGGATCAACATATGAAAATCCATTAATGTAATCCACCATATAAACAAACTGAAAAAAAAAAAAAAAAAACACATGATCATCTCAATAGATGCTAAAAAAAGCCTTTGACAAAATCCAACTCCTCTTCATGATAAAGGTATTGGAGAGATCAGGGACACATAATAAAAGCAATATATAGCAAGCCAACAGCCAACATCAAACTAAATGGAGAAAAACTCAAAGCAATATCACTGAAATCAGGAACAAGACAAGGCTATCCACTCTCTCCATATTTATTCAATATAGTACTCAAAGTTCTAGCTAGAGCAATAAGACAACAAAAGGAAATCAAAGGGATACAAATTAGAAAGGAAGAAGCCAAACTGTCACTATTTGCAGATGATATAATAGTTTACATAAGTGACCCCAAAAAATCTACCAGGGAACTTACTACAGCTGATAAACACCTTCCATAATAAAGCAAGACACAGATAACAAAACAAAAAAACAAAAAATCTCATATACAAATGATAAACAGATTAAGAAAAAAGTCAGAGAAATATCACTGATATGGGATAATGCCATGGAGTCATCAGCCTGATACAGAGGAAGCAAGATGACAATACCTTACTGAGAAAAGTACTAAGCCATGTAGCCAAGCATAGATAAGAATTATGGGTTAATTTAAGTTGTAAGAGTTTGTTAGTAGGACCATCCTGAGCCTGCTCTAGCATCATTTTTGTGCCTGGTGGGATCTCTGCTTGAGGTTAGTCTGTAACCAGCTCTGATCCAACACCCCTATCCTTTCCTTGGAACTTCCTGGGTCAGCTCTGCATCTTGTCAGCACCCACCCCCCACTGGGTCTGCTTGAGTGGCCTGCCCTGCCCTCCCCTCATCCTTGACCCTGCTGGGCCCTCTGCTTGAGGTGAGTGTTTGGCCAGATTGGGTCCAACACCCCCATCCTCTCCTTGGAACTTCCTGGGTAGGCTCTGCACATAGTGGACTGGCTCCTCCAAGCTAGTCCATCCAGAGCCTGCCCGCACCTGGCAGTTGGTCCCCCTTTGCTCACTGCTTGAGGTAAGTCTGGGGCCAGCTCAGGTGGAACTTACTGAATCACCTTTGTATCTTGACATGCCACCCCTCACCCCCTGCAATGGCTACTGCTTCAGTAGTCCTGTCCTGACACACCAGATTATCCAGAGCCTTTCCTCCCCTCATCCTTGGCCCTAATGTGCTATCTGCTTGAGAGACCCAAGAGAGCTAAGATCATCCAGAGTTACTGACATCAGACCCCTGACCCACTTACACACATCAGGAAAAGATAGAGACACTAATGGCACACACCGGAAGAAGTAATAGGAAGACAGCAGTACAAGACATTCAGAAATAGAAAGACCAATATGATATGACACTACCAGAACCTAGGGACTCTACACCAACAAAACCAGAGCACACCAAAGCTGATGAAGCAGAATAGAATGACCTAAAAGACAATTTCATGAAAATGATAGAGGCCCTAAAAGATGACATGAGAAAATCACTTAAAAAAATGGAAGAAAAAACAAACAAAAAATGGAAGAAATAGAGGAAAAGATGAACCAAAAAATGCAAGAAGTCAATAAATCTCTTAAAGAAAGCAATAAAAGTCAAGAAAAAAAAAAAACAATCAAATAAATGAAGGAAACAATTCAAACAGTTCAAGACCTGAAAACTAAGAAACAATAAAGAAAACAAAAAGTGAGGGAATGCTGGAAAGAGAAAAGTGGGTAAACCATCAAGAACTACAGATGCAACCTTAACCAACAGAATACAAGAGATGGAAGAGAGAATCTCATGCGGTGAAGTTAAACTAAAGGAAATAGACTCATAGACCAAAGAAAATCTTAAATCCAACAAATCCTTAACACAAAATATTCAGGAAATGGAGGACAACACGAAAAGACCAAACCTAAGAATAATAGGTGTAGAAGAAGGAGACGAAGCACAACTCAAAAGTGCAGAAAACATATTCAACAAAATCTTTCCCAACCTGAAAAGGGCATGCCTATGAAGGTACAAGAAGCATACCAAACACAAGTAGACTGGACCAAAAAAAAAAAAAAAAAAAAAAAGTCCTCTTGCAACATAATAATCAAAACAACAAATACAAAATAAAGAAAGAATATTAAGAGCAGAGAAAGAAAAAGGCCAAGTAACATATAAAGATAGACCTATCAGAATTACACCTGACTTCTCCATGGAATCTCTGAAAGCCAGAGGGTCCAGGATAAATGTTTTGCAAACACTAAAGTCCACAGACGCCAGTTGAGACTGCTATATCCAGCAAAATTCTCAATCACTATAGATGGAGAAAACAAGACATTCAATGACAGCGCCAGATTTTCGCAATACATTTCCACAAATACAGCCCTACAGAAAGTTCTGGAAGGAAAATTCTAACCAGAGGAAGTTAACTACAATCACAAAGACATAGGCGACAGATAATCCCACTTCACCAGAACCCAAAAGAAAAATCGTGGCAAATAAACTCACAATACCACTGCCAACAACAAATCTAAAATAAACAATAATTAACAATCAATGGTCCTCACTTTCCCTCAATATTAATGGTCTTAATTTGCCTATAAAAAGACACAGGCTAACAGAATGGATATGAAGACAGAATCCATCCTTCTGCTACACACAAGAAACACATCTAAGTTCAAAGACAGACATTACCTCAGGGTAAAGGGTTGGGAAAAGATCTTCCTATCAAATGGACCAAAGAAACAACCTGGTGTAGCTACTCTATTATCTAACAAATTAGTTAGACTTCAAACTTTTGATTAATCAAAAGAAATAAAGGTCATTTCATTGCCATCACAGGAAAAAACCACTACAAATTCTCAATTCTGAACATATATGCCCCAAACACAAAGGCATCCACATTCATAAAAGAAACATTACTAAACTCAAATCTTACATAAACCTCACACACTTATAATGGGAGACTTCGACACCCCACTCACACCACTACACAGTACCACCAGACTGGAACTCAACAAAGAAACAAAACAACTAAGAGAAGTTATGTCCCAATTGCATTTAAGAGACTTCTATAGAACATTCCACCCAAACACAAAAGAACATACCACAACCAATCTCTTTTTAAAGGTAAAAAAAGGAAGTATGGTATAAAAATGTATACTTTGTTTTGAAATAGATTATCATTTACTGATACAAAATTTAAGGTCGATTTTGTGAAATGTATATTTCTCCTCTTGTATTTGTATAGCTCAATTAGAAATGTAATGTATAATTTAGTACAGATTTTACATAGTTACCTATAACAGTCAAAACTTATAGTTAAGTTAGGATTTATAGATATACATATATGTATTTCAGATGAATAGGTATTCTTCAAACCTTTCAAAGACCTACAGAATATGGCATTTAAAATGGTTTAGGGTTTTCCTTGACACTGAGATATAACTGCTCCTGGCAACACCACCTGTGTCAGAACAGAAGCTGGACATCAAAGAAACTCGTTGTGGAGTTTACTTCCAGTATGGCAAAACTAGATATTTGGACAATATCTCTTCTCTGGGCTGTTTGATTTTATGATGTATAAACTGGGCATTCAGGACCCATGGAAAAATGACTGCTGAAACAAGATGAACATTCCTACAGGGTTTCTGCTCCATGGAAGAATCTGCCAGGCATTCTGGAGGACACAGAGAAAAGTGACTGACAAACTCCAATACAGATGGACAATTTAAAGTTTCCTGCTTTGCTGAGGAGTCTGCAAGACACACTACAGGCTGAAAATGGAACATTACAGAAGAACTTTGGGTGACTGACCAGAGAGTGAGATGTCTCTCTCATTTCTAGAGTTATATATTATCCTTCTGTGGATTTGATGGAGTTGAAGACAGATAGTTATGGTTATTGTTTTCCTTAGTTAGGATTAAAGATAAGTTGCAAATAGGACTTTAAACTCACAGAGATAAGATAGATGATAAAATATTTTCTTTAAATCTTGCTAAATACTAATGGACTAAATATTGTTAACTGTGGTTCTTATTTGATAACAGTTTTGTTATATATTTTGATATGTTAAGGTTAAAACCCTTCTTTCTATTTCAGACAGAAAAGAGATGATCAGAGATGTCATTCTGTAAATATGTTTCTCTTATTGGTTAATGAATAAGCACTGTTGGCCAATAGGAAAGCAAGATAGGTGGAACTAGGAGATAAAGAAGTTTTGGAACAAAGAAGAAGACATGCAACATGGAGGACAGAAAGAGCAGAACGCCAGGCACTCTCTCCAAGCCTTCACCTAGTAGCTGATGGAAGTAGAAGCAGATATCGACAAGTAAACACTGAGCTGAATTCCTGGAATGCAGCTGCAGACAGGAAGGAGTGATGAGCAGAGCAAAGGGGTCAAGACCAAGCTCGAGAAACCTACAGAAACTGCTGACCTGAACAAAGGGACCTGAACATGGACTCCAGCCAGACAGCTGGGAAACCAGGAGGACGAGGAAGTCTATGGGGCCTCTAGAAATTGATCAGTATTTATCCCCAGCACATGAATGGATTTTGGGAGCCCATTCGACATAGAGGAATACTCTCTCAGCCTAGACACACAGGGGAGGGCCTGGGCCTGCTCCAAATGATGAGGACCCATGGAAGGCCTCACCCTCCCTAGGGAGCAGAAAGGGGGATGGGGGTTGGTGGGGGAAACAGGGGAGGACAGGAGAGTGTGGGAATTGGGATCGACATGTAAAACAAGCTTGTTTCAAATTTAAATAAAAACATTAATAAAAACTAATTTGAAAGGAAGAATTACCCCCCCCACAGAACTCCCTGGGTTGGCCCCTGATCCTGCTGTGTCCAGTCCCCGTCGAGAGCACCCTTGGAGCTCTGATACACCCCAACCCATCCCCACCGCGAGCCTGACCCCCCCCTACCCTGTGCCCTACCCTGTCCACGGTCATGCCGCTCTGGTTGAGCAATGGGACAGAGGGTGGAGCCAACAATCCACCCTACTTCGGAGACTTCTTGGAGCAACTCTGAACAAAGGAGACCTGCCTATCCATGCGGGACCACCCGTAATTTCCACCTGCTTGGTCTCTGACTCCCACCTCCAGTCCTCTGCTGGAGTACCAGGCCGCTCCCAGAGATCCGCCAATCTCTGCGGGACCACTGTGAGTTCCTGATGGCATCTTCTACTAGATCCTCATCCTAAACCCCATCCCAGGGACCCTGTATGCGGAGAGACCTCCTATAGAGCTTGAACCACACAGAGCTACAGATATTGAATCTCTGACCCACATAAGCCCATCGGGGAAGTACCATAGAGAGAAGGGGAGTCCCCACCAACACCTACTGGAAGAAGCTATGGGAAGAAGGCAATACGAGAAAACACCTAACAACAGAAAGACAAGCATGAAACCATCAGAATCTAGGGAATCTACACCAACTAGAACAAAACACAACAACAAACCAGAGGAAGCAGGAGAGAACGATTAAAAATTACCATCATAAAAATGATAAAGGCCCCCAAAGAAGATGTGAGAAAATCGCTTCAAGAAAAGGAGGAAAAAACAAACAAAAAAGTGAAAGAAATGAACAAATTCCTTAAGGAAAGTACAGAAAGCCAAGAAAAAACAATTAAGCAGGTGAAGGAAACTGTTGAAGACTTGAAAACTGAACTGGAGAAAATAAAGGCAACACAAACCGAAGGAATGCTGGAAATAGATAAACTGGGCAAAAAAATCGGGAACTACAGAAACAAGTATAACCAACAGAATTCAAGAGATGGAAGAGAGAATCTCAGGCGCAGATGATAAACTAGAAGAGATAGATTCATCAACCAAAGAAAATCATAAATCCAACAAATCCTTAACACAAAACATCCAGGAAATGTGGGACACCATGAAAAGGCCAAACCTAAGACTAATAAACATAGAGGAAGGTGAGGAAGCCCAGCTCAAAGGTGCCGAAAACATATTCAACAAAATCATCGAGGAAAACTTTCCAAATATGAAGAAGGACATGCCCATGAAAGTACAAGAAGCATACCGAACCTCAAATAGGCTGGACCAAAGAAAAAAGACCCCTCGACATATAATAATCAAAACACCTAGCATACACAATAAAGAAAGAATATTAAGAGCAGTGAAGGAAAATGGACAGGTAACATATAAAGGCAGACCTATCAAAATTACACTAGACTTCTCCATGGAAACCCTGAAGGCCAGAAGGTCCTGGATAGATGTTCTAAAAGTATTAAGAGAACACAGATGCCAGCCTAGGCTACTATATCAAGCAAAACTCTCAATCACTACAGATGGAAAAACAAGATATTTAATGACAAAACCAGACTTTACCAATACGTATCTAGAAATATGACCTTACAGAAATTATTGGAAGGAAAACTCCAACCCAAGGAAGGTAACTACGCCCACAAAAATGTAGGCAACAGATAATCCAACTACACCAGAAAACAAGGGTGAAGCAGAACTAATATATTCACAATACCACTGCCAAGAACAAACCTAAATCAAACAAGCATCAACAATTAATCGTCCTTACTCACCCTCAACATTAATGGTCTTAACTCACCTATAAAAAGACACAGGCTAACAGAATGGATACAAAGACAGAATCCATCCCACTGCTGCATACAAGAAACACATCTAAGCTACAAAGATAGTCATTACCTCAGGGTAAAGGGTTGGGAAAAGATTTTCAAATCAAATGGAAATAAGAAGCAAGCAGGCATAGCTATCCTAATATCTAACAAGTTAGACTTCAAGCCAAAATTAGTCAAAAGAGATGAAGACGGTCATTTCATATTCATCGCAGGAGAAATCCATCACCAAAAAGTCTCAGTTCTAAACATCTATGCCCCCAATACAAAGTCACCCACAATCGTAAAAGAAATACTACTAAAACTCAAAGCTCATATAAAACCTCACACACTTATACTGGGAGACTTCAATACACCACTCTCAACACTAGACAGGACCACAAATCAGAAACTCAACAAAGAAACAAAAGAGCTAACAAGAAGTTATGTCTCAACTGGGGTTAACAGACATCTATAGAACATTCCATCAAAAGACAAAAGAATATACCTTCTTCTCTGCTCCACATGGAACCTTCTCTAAAATCGACCACATACTAGGTGACATAACAAACCTCAACAGATACAAGAGAATAGGAACAGTCCCCTGTATCTTATCGGACCACCATGCTTTAAAATTGGAATTCAACAACAACACAAATAGCAGAAAACCTGCAAACTCATGGAAACTGAACAATGTGCAATTGCACCACACCTGCGTCAAAGAAAAAATAAAGAAAGAAATTAAGGACTTTGTAATATTTAACGAGAATGAGGACACAACATACCTGAACTTATGGGACACGTTGAAAGCAGTGCTACGAGGGAAGTTCATTGCACTAAGTGCCTATATGAAGAAAACAGAGGACAGTCACATAAGAGAATTAACAGCGCAACTAAAAGCCTTAGAACAGAGAGAAGCGAATTCACCCCTTAGGAGTAGACGCCAGGAAATAATCAACTTGAGGGCTGAAATCAACAAAATAGAAACCAGGAAAACAATACAAAAAAAAAAAAAAAAAAAAAAAAATCAATGCAAAGAAGAGTTTTTTTTTTTTTGAGAAAATCAACAAGATGTGGCACATCTACACAATGGAATACTACTCTGCAGAAAAAAATAATGGTATCTTGAAATTCGCAGGCAAGTGGATGGCACTTGAAGAAACCATCCTGAATGAGGTAACCCAGTCACAAAAAGAGGAACATAGTATGTACTCACTCATATATGGATTTTAGACCAAGATCAAAGGATCACCAGCATATAAATCACACCACCAGAGGAACTAGGATACAAGGTGTATTCTAAGAGATTCATATAAAGTCCCTCACAGAACTGGTAAGGGACAAGTTCCCCAGAGCTCAGGGGATGTGGGGGGAGCAGTAAATGGAGAGAGAAGTAGGAGAAAACGAGGGGGAGGAAAGGAAAACATGTGCGACCAGGAATATTGAGCCTGGTTAGGAATAGACCACAGGAGAGAGAGAGGAGAGAGAGAGAGAGAGAGAGAGAGAGAGAGAGAGAGAGAGAGAGAGAGAGAGAGAACGTGAAAGAGGGAGCCAATATTGGTTTGAAGATAAATTTAACACAAAGAAAGGTCTAGGGAACTACAAGACTGCTGCCAAATAACAATTTGAGCTTCCGGGGAAAGGCTACCATAAATGTCCTTCCCGGAGAGTGAGATCAATAACTAACTTATCCATGGAGCCCTCAACTAATGCCGGTTGTAAACAGGAGCAAACACCCATACATAAATAGTGAGTCGAAGTAGAACTCAGATGCAGATATAGAGGACAAGACCAGGCGGCAGAAACACATACAGACAGCTTACCTGAACAAGGAGGGGCTAACGGGCCACCAGACTGATAGCTGGGAAGCCAGCTTGGGACTGACTCAGGCCCCCCTGAATATGGGTCTCAGCCAGAAGGACTGAGCAGTCTAAGGGCCCTCAGACAGTGGAGCCAGGATGTATCCCTGGTGCACAAAAGGACCTCACGAATACAGCCCCCATGGAGGGATAACTGCCTTAATCTAGAGACAGGAGAGAAGCCCTACTCCCTACTTCACATGACCTGTCAGATCTACATGACCCCAACTGGATGGCATTCCCTACATATGAAATTGGGGTGGGGGGATGGGAGGGGAGGGTGGTTAGAGTGCATGTAAGAGGGCAGAGAGAGTAAAAGGGAGGGAAGGAGAGAGGGAGGAAGGGAGGGAGGGAGGGATGGAGGGAGGGGGAACTGGGATCGACATGTAAAATAATAAATTAAATTAAAAAAAATTCTTTGACTCCAAACTTTAAGTTCAACGACAAGTTACTGGGGAAAAGGATTTCTATTTTTGTTTCCACAGAAAATGAAAAGCTGTGGATTCCTTCCAGACTAATGTGGTTTGATCAATCCAGACCCCCTGAAACAGAGTACCAGGTGATCCTACATTCAAAATAGCTGGACAAAGCAGCCTTACAGACTTACAGCCAGGATTTCTGAATCTTCTTCGAATCCCCCATGACAGCGCCCCTTACCAGCAGGAAGTAGTTTGGAAAGAATGACGCCCAAATTCCCAAATATTGTCTATAAATGTTTGTTTTCATTTAAATGGACTTGGTTATATAAAATTAATAAAAAAAAATAAGAAGAAAGGAAGAAGTCAAACTGTCCCTATTTGCAGATGATATGAAAGTTTTCATAAGTGACAGAAATCCTTACCAGGATACTCCTACAGCTGATAAACAACTTCAGTAAACAAGATTAACTCAAAAGAATCAGTAGCTCTACTATATTCAGACGACAAAGGGGCTGAGAAAGAAATCAGAGAAACATCACCCACAAACAATATATCTTGGGGAACGCTAACCAAACTAGTGAAATGCCTATATGTTAAGAACTTTGCATCCTTAAAGAAAAAGGAAAGATTCCCCCATGGTAATCTTGCCAAAAGCCATGTACAGATTCAAGGCAATCCCTATCAAAATCCCAGTACAATTCTTCACTGACCTTGTAAGACTAATACTCAACTTTACATGGAAAAAAAAAAAAAAAGACACAGGATAGCCAAACAACCCTGTACAATAAAAGAACTTCAGGCGGAATCACCACCCCTGACTTCAAGCTCTACTATAGAGCTACAGTCCTGAAAACAGCTTGGTATTGGCACAAAAAATAGACAGGAAGATCAATGGAATCAAATTGAAAACCCTGATATTAGCCCACACACTTATGAACACATGATTTTTGACAAAGCAGCTAAAATTTTACAATGGAAAAAAGAAAGCATCTTCAATAAATGGTCCTGGTACAACTGGAAGACTGGAGAGAAACTGAACTCCAAATGGATCAAAGACCTCAACATAAATCCAGCCACACTGAACCTCTGAGAAGAGAAAGTGGGAGGTATCCTCGAACAAATTGGTACAGGAGACTGCTTATTGAACATAACTCTAGTAGCACAGACACTGAGATCGACAATTAATAAATGGGACCTCTTCAAACTGAGAAGCTTCTGTAAGGCAAATAACACAGTCAACAAGACCAAAGGCAGCCCACAGACTGGGAAAAGATCTTCACCAACCCCACATCTGACAGAGGGCTGATCTCCAAAATATACAAAGAACTCAAGAAACTAGTCACCAAAACACCAAATAACCCCATTAAAAAATGGGGTACAAAATGGAATAGAGAATTATCAATACAGGAATCAAAAATGACTGACAGACACTTAAGAAAGTACTCAACATCCTTAGCCATCAGGGAAATGCAAATTAAAACAACTCTAAGGTACCATCTTACTCCTGTCAGAATTGCTAAAATCAAAAACATCAATGACAGTTAATACTGGAGAGGATGTGGAGAAAAAGGAACACTCCTCCACTGCTGGTGGGAGTACAAACTCGTACAGCCACTTTGGAAATCAATAAGACAGTTTATCAGGAAAATGGAAACCAGTCTACCACAAAATCCAGCAATTCTACCCTTAGGTATATACCCAAAAGGTACACATTCATGCAACAAATACATCTGTTCAACTATGTTCATAGCAGCATCATTTGTAATAGCCAGAAACTGAAAGCAACCTAGATGTCCCTCAACTGAAGAATGGATAAAGAAAATGGGGTACATTTACACAATGGAGTACTACTCAACTGAAAAAAAAAATGGAATCTTGAAATTTGCAGACAAATGGGTGGAACTAGAAAAATACATCCTATGTGAGGTAACCCAGTCACAAAAAAAAAAAAAAAAAAAAAAAAAAAAAGAACATGGTATGTACTCACTGTACTCACTCATATATGGATTTTGGACATAAAGCAAAGGATCACCAGCCTACAATCCACACTACCAGAGAAGCAAGGAAACAAGGAGGACCCTAAGAGAGATATACATAGTCCATAGTCCCTCACAGAAGAGGAAAGGGCAAAATCTTCTGAGCTAATTGGGAGAAGCGGAGGGGCGGGGGAAGAAGTGAGGAGAAAGAGAGGGAGAGAAGAAGAGAGAGAACATGAGTGAGGGAGCAGGAAAATTGAGTCAGGGGAAAATAAAAGAAAGAAAGAAAGAAAGAAGGAAGGAAGGAAGGAAGGAAGGAAGGAAGGAAGGGAAGGAAGGAAGGAAGGAAGACAGACAGAAAGACTGACAGAAAGAAAGACAGAAAGAAAGACAGAAAAAAGATACCATAATAGAGGGGCCAGTATAGATAAAGAGAAATGTGGTACTAGGTAACTGTCCAGAGCCCTACAAGAATTAACTCCAACTAGCAATCTAAGCAATAGTGTTGAGGCTACCTTAAATGCCCTTCCCCAATAATAAGAGTGATGACTACCTTATATGTTATCCTAGTAGCTAATGGATACAGAAGCAGACATCCACAGCTAATCACTGAGCCAAACTCCTGGAATCCAGTTGCAGAGAGGGAGAAGTGATGAGCAAAGGGGTCAAGATGAAGCTGGAGAAACCCACAGAAGCAGCTGCCCTGAACAAGGGGGAGCTCATAGACTCCAGACTGATGGCTGGGAAACCATCATAGAACCAACCCAGACCCCTTGAACTTGGGTGTCAGTTAGGAGGACTGGGCAGTCTAAGAGGGGCCTCTGGTAGTGGATCAGTATTTATCACTAGTATATGAATGGACTTTGGGAGCCCATTCTACATAGAGGGATACTCCCTCAGCCTAGACACATGGTAGAGGGCCTAGACCCTACTCCTAATGATGTGACAAACTTTGAAAATCCCCCATGGAAGGCCTCACCCTCACTGGGGAGCAGAAAGGGGATGAGATATGGGGTCAGTGGGAGTCAGGGGAGGGAGAGGGAATTGGGATTGACATGTAAAACAAGATTATAATATAAATAAAAATTGTAGAAAAAAAATGGTATCTTGAAATTTGCAGGCAAAGGACAGAACTAGAAAAAGTCATCCTGAATAAGATAATACCGACCAAGAAAGACAAATATAATATGTACTCACTCACAAGTGGATATCAGACATAAACCAAAGGACAACCAGCCTACAGGCCACAACCCCAGAAAACCTAGGTAACAAAAAGGACCCTAAGAGAGACAAAATGGATCTGCCTAGGATGGGGAAAAAGAAAGATCACCTGAGTAAACTGGGAACATGTAGGCGCAGGGAGTGAAAAGAGAGAGGGGAGTGGGGGAAAATGTATAACTCAATAATAAAAAAAAAAATGGCAAAAAAAAAGTCTAAACTAGTCATTCTCAACTAAGTCCACTTTGTCAGGGAACATTTGAAGATGTCTGTGAATATTTTATGTTTTTCAGTGTCATAAACTGGGGATATGAAAAAGACAATTATTGTCACCTGCATCTGGTAAACCCAAGACAACAAACATACAGAACACAAATTGTCATCCAGGTCAAACTACCAATAGTACCAAAATTGAGAACATCTTGTTCTAAACTTTTCCAAATACAAGAGCATATTGCCTTTATTGATATTATTAATATATACTTTACAAAGTCATGTCTATCCAATCCAGTCATGTCTTAGATAAGGTTTCTCTTAATGTGACTATAACCATAGCCATAACCAAAAGTAACTTGGGAAGGAAAGATTTACTTCAGTTCATAATACATAAGGCATCACTGTCACAGAAATAGGAATTCAGAACAGTAATTTGGAGAAAGGAATTGGAGCAGATGCAGCAGAAGTTACTTACTGACCACTAGCTCATAATGCTTTCTTACCACACCCAGGACCAGCAGCCCAGCAGCAGCACTGACCACAATAAGTTGGGCCCTCCCACCACATCAATCATCAATCAAGAAAATGCACCAAAGGCTTGCCCTCAGTCCAGTCCAATCTGGTGGGGGCATTTTCTCAATTGAGGTAAGTTCTTCTAAAAGGACTCTTAACTTGTGTCAAGTCAAAATAAAAGTAGCCAGCAAAAGTCAGCTCTATCTTTCCCAATAATCTCAATCTGTGCTATCTTAACAGCATCTCACCCACTGAACTGTTTAACCAGCTCTCCTTTGACCATTACATGGATACCATGGCATGCAATCAAACCCACCAACACACACCCATTCACATATCATACATAAACATACAATAATAAAATTTTGTTAATGCACATATTTATAAATAAGAATTTCTAATCAAACCCCTCCTTCTCTATTGCTATGCTATCACTTTACATAAGTAGATTACTCAAATCTACTGCTTTCTTCACATGGCATTTTCCCTGGGTTTTTAAAACCAAATTTCTCTCTTCTGAAAAAGATAACAGTCAGGGTTGGGGATTTAGCTCAATGGTAGAGTGCCTGCCCAGGTTCAGTCCTGAACTCCAGAAAAAGAAAAGAAAAAAAGGTAACAGTGATTGGATTAAATCCCACCTAATTCAGTCTGACCTCATCTTAAACCGAATTACAACTATAAACATTCTATTTCCAACTGGTTTATAATTGAGTTCTGAAAATTAAGAAATGTCTACATATTTTGGAAATTATACATTCACCCCACAAAACTGTAGGACCCCAAGGCACCTTGAGCTAGCCTGAAGCTGTTGGCATGAACTCCTTGCCCCAAGGCTGTTGTTGGTACTCTTCCTGTTTTGATAACACACCTCATGACAACACACCCCTTGATAACACACAACTTGTGACAACACATACCTCATGACAACACATACCTTGTAGAGAGGAGCTAAGCCTAAAATTCCTGTAATTTTTCCACTGTGCTATCAGTCGGTATTTAAGCCCGTTCTTGCCCCTCAATAAACGGCATTCGGCATTTGGCGTTCCGACATTGCCATTGAACGAATGACCCGCTGCCTTGTCTTTATTTCAATCTCTAGGCCTTCGCCCGATTCGTGAAAGAGATGGTAGTGTGGGCACTACACAAAACCCCTACAATCACTTTCCACACAGGAACCATAACGAGGGAACACACGCCTTGTCTCTGTTTCTCATTAACCTCTTCCTTCCTCTCCAACTTCATCTCTTGGCAAAGTCTTCTTGTACACCAGCTATACTGACCTCTATGTACTTCAAACAGGCCAACCTCATCCCTGCTTCAGGCTTCTGTCTAGACATTTTTGTATCTCCTTTTCACCATTCAAGTCAAATCAGAAGTGCCACTTCCTCACAAGAGTCTATCTGCTTAAGTAGGAGACCACTTATCAAAAGCAGAACATCAAACATCCCAGTGGCATTCTCTTTCACATAAATCCAATTTCTTTGCAGCATTTAGAAATGACATCAATTATTCAATTATTCCCCTAAGTTTTCTTCTACTTCTTTTCTGGTCCATTCAAAATTTAATCAATTTGGAATCCATCTCTATATGCTCAATATGCTTGAAAAACAGATATCCCTCAGATGATTCCAATATAAAGTCTACCAACACAAAGAGTTCTGACCTCTGGAGCATCTAGAGAGAGGCTCAGACAAGTGGATCACAAATTCAAGGTCAGGGTTCTGAAAAGATGGCTCAGCAATTAAGAGAAAACTAGCTGCTCTTCAGGAGGACTCAAGTTTGATTCCCAGACATGGAAGCTAACAATTATCTGTAGCTCAATTCCAAAGTATTCAATACCCCCTCCTGTCCTCTGAAGACACTGCACCCATGTAGTACACAGACACACAGGCAGGCAAAACAGTCATAAACATAAAATAAAAATAAAGGGTTTTTTGTTTGTTTTAGGTCAGCTAAGCTACATAGTTTTAGCCCAAAACAGATCTGACCTTTTTAAAAAGCTCAGATCCTTCTTTGAGACATATGCAACATTCTATAAACCAACTCTCTCTCCCATAATAGTCCCAAACCCCTGCAGCTGATTCCACCTCACCTTGTCCTCTGACCACACCAAAAAGCACTAACGGACCATCTAAGGATTGAACACACTCTCCCTACTGCTTAATGAAATCCTATGACTGCTTTATTACTACTATGTATTTGGCAATTTTTCAAAACTCTATAATTATTATTATTTATTATCATTGTGTTGGTGCTTTGTGTATGTTTGTGAAAGAACCAGGCCTCAGCAGAACTGCAGCCATAGCACCACAACCTGAACAGGATACAGTGCCCCCCCACTGACTGCCCTGACCTTAGCCCTACTTTACAGAAAGAACCATAAACACCTCCCATCACAGAGAGAGGTCAATCATAAATGGACAAGCAACTCCAGATGTTCTTCAGCTAAGACTAAAATATTACAGGGCTTGAGCTAATCTCAAGTCTGTAACTATACAGTTTTGGAATCTCCCAAAACCCAATCCCCCAACCACAATAAAAGCCCTCTCCCTGTTCTGATCCAGGTCTGATCCCTGTTCTGCTACTGTTTCAGATGGGTGGAGAGGCCCAAGCTAACTAACTCGTGATGAAGACTGCTTTTGCATCACATTTGGTATCTTTGACAGTCTTTATGGGTCAGGAGACTTTGGGCACAACATTTGTGTATGTATCATATCTAGACTAGTTACTGATGGTTGAGAACCGACCTCCAGCTCAGTTCTGAGATTCTAACCACTGGTCCTCTAGAAGAGCAGCCAGTGCTCTTAACAACTGAACCAACTCTCTCCAACCCCTTGTTGTTAATTATCCATTTGTATAATCTCCCAAGCCAGAAATGAGAAACAAAAGACAAAAATTCATTTATTCGCTAGCTTACCAACACCAATGCCTGACACACATTAAATATGAAGTGCTAACTTAATGAGCAATATATGTTAGTTCTAGAACATTATTTTCTTTAAAATTTGGAGAGACGAAAAATTGTTGTCCCTGCTTTTTCATTTTGTTCAAATTTGGGGAAGTCGTTAGCGGCTCTGCCCTTGACCTAAAGAAACTTACCAGATTCCTAAGCAAAATAACAGTCCCAACACTTGAACAAAGGAAGAGAGGAGCCCTTTGTGAGGTGAAGGTGCAAGCCTAACCGCCAACGTTGAAGGACGACGGTTTCCCCATACTGTGAGATGGTATAAACTGGATGTCTCCAACCGACCAGACAACAATTTTGAGGAAACTAAGAGAAGCTCCCGACAGGAAGATGAAGCGTGAAAAAAGCAAGAGAGCTCAGTAGGGACTGTAACTTCAACTTCATCCCACACTGCTCCTACCTCAATATGCTCTGTGAGTGCTGGCGCCCATCCCCACCCCTCGAGAGTCCCACGCAACTGAATTCCCCCGGCCAGGACTCACCTCGCGGGGCCGCTTCGCCCAAGGGCCGTCTCCCAGACCCGCTCCACCAGCGTCAGATCTCAGAACTCCACATTTGAGTCCGACCGCAAGGATACCCAATTCATTGCACCACCACCCAACCTCGGGCTTCCGTAGGCCACTGACCCCATAACCCCGGATGTTGATATGCTGTGTGCCCCGGAAGCGGTGGCCCCGAGGCCCTTGTGGGGCCTAAAGCGGTGTTGCCCATCTCTCCGGAAGGAGACGTGGCGGCGGTTGAGTCTCCTACACTGAGGACGCTTTGTACTCCTGCCGCCGCCTCCTTCTCCTTCTCCTCCGCCTGTTCTCTAAGAGTAGAGGAGGTTGTGAAAGCGGCTGGAGGACGTAGCGACTGATGGAGGAAGGAGGCGGCGGCGTGCGGAGCCTGGTCCCCAGAGGGCCGCTGTTACTGGTCCTGTGCGGTCTACTGGAGGCGTCCGGCGGCGGCCGAGCACTGCCCCAGCTCAGCGATGACATCCCCTTCCGCGTCAACTGGCCCGGCACCGAATTCTCTCTGGTCAGTGCCCTCGCTAGCCGCAGCAACGAAGAATTCAAGCCAAGCCCTCAGTTTTCCTAGCTTTCCCTTCCAGAACCTTTTTTCACCCAACCATTTATCCTTTGCAAGCAGAAGTGTCTTCGTTCGTTCATTCATTGATTCATTCTGCACACTATGTGGATGTGCCATTCTTAGTAAAATCTAGGAAATCCAATGATCACTTTCTCTCCCTCCTTTAAATTCCTTTGCTCGAGACCTGGCTTCCCAAAAGTCCCACTCTGTTGAGAAAGACTTAGAATTACGATCACACCACCCTATGCACACTACCGTCCAGCACACACGAGCCCTATCGCTATTCATTCTTCCTCTCCAACCCATACTTAGAAATAATTGATACAGACGTTTGGCTTCTGGAAATCTTTTCCAAGTCATTTGAAGGGGCTGTTTGTCTTGGAAGACGTGTGCTCTTAACAATACCATATTCTCGTTTATTTCAGAGGGACATCCTGGAAAAAGCAAAGGGGTTTTTTGGTTTTGTTTTTTTTTTAAATTACATTCCAATTACATGCCATCATTCAAGTTGAGCCAATTTTATTGTATTACTTCCTTACTATTCCATTGAGACATTAATAGATATTACTATGATGCCAAGACAGTATGTACTATATATATATATATATGTATGTATGTATATATATATATATATATATATATATATATATATTTTCTCAGTGGCAAAGCACTAGCCTAAGGCACAAGCCTTCAGGTGGACAGCAGCACCTCTGAATTACTAAATGATGATATCACCATCACCACATCTCTTGTTCTTTGCCTTATGGTTTGCTTATACTGTATTTTGTGCTCCATATGTTTCTCTACCTTTCTGTTACATTCTGACCATATTTTTGTATTCACGTAAACATGTCTCAGGAAAGTTAGGACTTTGCATTAATGCCATGATCTATTGATTTTTTTATTTTTATTGATCTTCAGTGTTAAAACACTTGTACAAAACATTATACAAGGAGGAGATGGCAACAAAATCTAAGGTGGACATATTTGAAGACTTGGGAGTTTTAGGCTATTTGTTTTTCTTTTTGTTTAGTCTGAATTATTTTGAGAAAAATCTAGATGCTTTCTCTGAATTGGGACAAGAGCCATATCCTTGTACAAAAGTTAGCTTTCAATAGTTGATACTTCTGTAAATACTTCTGTAATCTTAATACTTCCCTTCCATGCTTTACTTAATTGAAATAACTGCCTGCTTCACATGGTTGCTGAATCTTTTTATGGGTCAGTTGGTTGGACATTTGTAAATAACTCAATAGCTGTGGAACTAGGATAAAGTCTTTTGTCAATAACATCCATTTGGGACACTGAGTTGAAATAGCTCAGTTTATTTAGCTGTTGTTGTAGTTGCTTTTCCTGCTTTTGTTGAGACAAGGTCTCATTGGCTTCTATCTTGAAGATACCCTCTGCCTCAGCCTTCAAAGACATGGGATTATGGATTATAGGCATTCAGTACTATAACTGACTCTTCTCGCAAAATATATGAATGAAAATAATGAAAATTATATCTTGTAAAAATGATTTAAATTATGCCTAAGGATTCTTATAAGGGACTCACTGGTCCAGAACAGTTTTACTGTTGCATCCACTGTATTGAAAACTAGCCAGGAGATGGTGACTCATACCTTTATCCCAACTCTCTGGAGGCAGAGGCAGATGGATCTCTAAGTTTGAGGCCAGCTTGGTCTACATAGCAAGTTCTGGGCCAACCAGGACTGTACAATGAGGCCCTGCCTCAATAATATTTATTAAAATAGTCTTTTAATAAACTAAAAATAATCATCTCCCAAGCAGGTGACACATTCCTCTAATCCCAATACTTGATAGGTAGAGACAAAAGGAATGTTAGGGTCTGAGAGAAGCCCCCAAGAAAAAAACAATAGCCTTCTGTCAGAAGACTGTGGTAACCTGCTGAGCCAGCAGAAGGTCAAGAGGACACCTTTTGACTTGTTGCCCAAGTTGTGGTTCTACCCCAGAACTGTTTACTCAGCTCCAGTAAACTGAAACTAAAACCTAGAAGGGACCATTAGAAACTTGTCATGGTTCTGATCTGGCCCATTGACCCTCTCAAGGATCAGAAGTTCAGTGCTAGCTTAGTTCGTTATATAGCAGGTTTGAAGCTAGCTTGCGTTACATAAGAACCTGTTTCCAGAAAGTAAATAGAATTTGGTCCCACAGCTCTTAATCTTCAAATATTTTGATTACCTTATCACCTATAGTGGCCTTTTAAACAAGTATCCTTGGTCATTAAATATATATAGCAATCTTTAGAATGTATGTTAATAAAGGCTGGCAAAAGAGAGAAAGGGGGTGGCACTTGCTTTAAAGGGGAAACTGAGTCCCCTATCCAGCCCCGTAATGAGTGACATGGTCATCCACGTCCTGCCCATAGTCAGAGGGCGGGGTCAGCAGACTGCTGGTTTCCAACATTCCCACCTCTTATTATTAAAAAGGTGGGGGTTGGGCATGGCAGGTTAGGGAATAAGGATGTTCTCAAGACTGCTTCCTGCTGACTTGGGGGATGTTCATCATCTTTGGGGAATGTAAGAAAGCTGGGGTGCTGCCACATCCTGAAAGCTGGTTGTTTCATCGCAGTCCTGATAGTGTGGAACTCTGGCATCTTTTTGAGCCAGATGTTGGTAGAGTAGAGGACAAGGTTAAGTTTAGAAAAACTGGTACTTGAGGGGAAAATTGTAAGATGAGGGAGGGGTTGGGAGGTGAGGGAAGGGAGTCTTGGGACCAGGGAAAGCTTGAATATTTATTTGGAGTGAATCTGACCTGTTTGGATGGGTCTAATTTGGCTCCCTGGATCTTACAAGAATCTTTTAAGTTTGTGAAAACATAAATATTAAGACACATTAGCAGCATACTCATGTTAGACATGATTTAGCTGAAAGAATTAACACATACAACTGACAGATCTTTAGCCAATGAAAAGCACCTTAATTTTGAGCTTGTAGTTACAGTTATGATCATATAGTGTGTTTAGTTCTCTGTCAGAATTAGATTAGTAACTCATTAAAACTTTATTGATTAATGTTAAGACTATAAACATTAGCAACCTTAAAATACCCGTTTCTGAAATCTGTTTTGTAACAGTTAGAGCCTTGGCTGCTGCTTTAAGCTGACAAAGCTACCAGTCGTCAGAAGCATCAGAGTTCTTGAGAAGAATAATCTAGATTCCATATTCAGCATCACCAAAAAAGTAAACTAGGGTAGCCTCAAACTCAGAGCAACACACCTGCCTCTGTCTCTGAAGTGCAAGGCTTAAAGGTGTATCCCACAGTGCAGCCTCATAGTGCTTCTTAATTAGAATTTTAAACTTCAACTAATTACATTACTAGTTTTCCTTTAGATCCCAAACTTTATTTTTTCTGTTACATTGGACAACAGGATACAGTTTATCTCCACTTTAGCATTTAAAATATATGTATAATATTGCCTGCCTTTGAAAGTATGCTTTCAAGCGTGGTGGTGCATGCCTTTAATCCTAGCACTCAGGCAGAGGGAGGCGGATCTCTGTGAGTTCAGACTATCCTGGTCTACAGGATACAACCTTATGCTTTCTCACTACCTTAGTTCATGCCCTTTTCTTTCTCCTAAAATGCCCTAACTGCCTCTTATCCATCCTTCAAGGCAATGACTTCTTTCAAGATGAAACAGGAGAGGCAGCATGGTAAAATGGAAAGGACACCAGCCTAGGAACCAGGAGGCTGAGGTATAGGCTACAGAGCTAGATCCAGGACAGCTAAGACTGTTACACAGAGAAATCCTGTCTCGAAAAACAAAACAAAACAACAACAACAACAAAAAAAAATCTTCCATTGAAATGATAATTCATTTGAGGAATCTTTGTTCTGACTAGTAGTGAATTGATTCAGTGTAATACACTTTAACTGAAAAAAAAATGTATATTTTTTATTCTGTTTCTAGCCTACATCTGGAGTATTATATAAAGAAGATAATTATGTCATCATGACAACTGCACATAAAGAAAAATACAAATGTATACTTCCTCTTGTTACAAGTGGGGATGAGGTACGTTTTTTTATACATTGCTGATTCCTCTCATCAAATATATGTATTTTACAACCTTATAGTCATATACCTTAAGGTTCTCAACAACCTTGTAGCATAAAAATATTAATCCCTTATTACTGTTTTCTTTGATTTGGGGTTCATTTTGGAAAAATTAGCAACCAGCTAGGTGTGGTGGTTCAGACCTGTAATCTCAACACTCAAGAGGCTGAGGGAGAAGAATTGTCATGTGTTTAAATGGCCTACATTTTGAGACCTTGTATAAAATTCCAAAAGGGTGGGGAGAGGACTAAGTTATACTGTTTTGAAAAAGAAGCTAATTCTGTGCTTGTTTTCCTTTATACAAATGATGGTTTTCAAACACAATATAGTATTTTAATGAAAACTTTGCATAAAGAATTTCTTATAATAAATAATTCTCTAGGTACCTTATGCTTTCTCACTACCTTAGTTCATGCCCTTTTCTTTCTCCTAAAATGCCCTAACTGCCTCTTATCCATCCTTCAAGGCAATGACTTCTTTCAAGATGAAACAGGAGAGGCAGCATGGTAAAATGGAAAGGACACCAGCCTAGGAACCAGGAGGCTGAGGTATAGGCTACAGTTAGCTGTGGATCCCTGAACAAATTTGAAACTCCTCCACTCAATGAATTTATTAAGCCAATTTATATTTTCATGATCTGTAAAGTAGAATATTAAACTCAATGCTTTGCTTAAGTTTTGTTCATATTTGAAATCTGTCCAACAGGACCGCTCCATGCTATTTTAAGCACCTTTAAAACAATATAAACCCACATAAACCACACAGGTGGTTCAAGTCTGAAGTGTTAAAATATGTAGGAAACCAAAAAACACCTTTCCATAATAGAACCATTCTAAAACTTAAATAGCTAGAATTTTGGGGGGAATATAGGCAATTAAAAATTTTGAAATAAGTTTACAAGGATTTTTTTAGAAAACTTATACTTTAAAACATTTTTTAAAAAAGAATGAATACTATGGAAGATCATTCTGTGTCTTCATATTTTATACTTCAGTTCATTTGAAAGAAGTAACTAAAGATGTTGACTTTTTTCTCTTTTATTTCCAAGCACTTGTGATTTAACCAATGAATTAATAACCAACAGCAGAGTTGGATGACTTTCTAAAAAAACTATATGTTAAACTCCATTTCCCCCCCCTTAGGAAGAAGAAAAGGATTATAAAGGCCCCAATCCAAGAGAGCTTTTGGAACCACTATTTAAACAAAGCAGTTGTTCCTACAGAGTATGTATTTTATGTACATTTGAAAGTAAGTCTCTAGCAGCCAGTAGATCCTTAAAATGGCTTTTCACCTTGCTTTATTATGGTATGCCACATTTTAAGTTAGGTGCAGATCGTATTGTTTGCTAGTATGTTGTTCATTTAAATTATTATATGTACAGTAGATGGTTCACTGATATCCAATTGTCAGTTACTAAAATAGTTGGAATTTTTTTAGTTCAAAGAAAAGCTTTCTTACATTATAGAATTATAAAATGCTAATTGCTATTTTTAAGCTGTGTAGCCAGCTTAAAGTAGCCAGATAATTATTACATACATTATACCTCTATTTCTGTCACATAATCTTCCAACAGAGCCAATTAGTAGAAACCAAATATACCATAAGTTTTGCCATTTTTGTGGCATGATTATAAGTTCCACTTCATAAAAATCAATTCCAAAATAGAGGGATAATCTGCTTAGCTGCTTTAAATTTCAAGTAAAATTCAATTAATTATAAAGAATATTTATTTAAAAATATATGTCTTTCTCAGATTGAATCTTATTGGACTTATGAAGTATGTCATGGAAAACATATTCGACAGTACCATGAAGAAAAAGAAACTGGCCAAGTATGTTTTCCTTGAAATATAAAACATAAAATAAGAGATTGCATAATGACATTGATATTTTCTAAGTTGTAGCTAAAGATATATGTTTGTAAAATACTTACTGTATTTTTTTTTAATGTAGAAAGTAAATATTCATGAATACTATCTTGGAAATATGTTGGCTAAGAATCTTCTGTCTGAAAAAGGTTAGTCTCTAAAAGTGGTGATAGTACTACTGGGTTTTGGTTTAACATTTAAGTTCTAATTGAAATTTAAGTCCAGGCATGGTGGTACAGTACTATAAGCCTAGCGTTTCAGGGTAGAAGCAGTAGGATCAGGGATTCAAGGCCATTCTCTTTACATAGCAAGGCCTACTTAGGTAACAGAAGACTGACTCAAAAAAGAAAGGGAGGGAGGGAGAAATTTCTGGATATTATCATTTTTATACATTATTCTTATTGTAGTTTATTCCCTTAATGTATTTGGATGTGCCACTACATGCAAAAGGAGTCAGAGGAAATATCTGGGAATCAGTACTTTCCTTTCACCTTGTCATTCCCAGGAATCAAACTTGGGTCTTTCATAGACAGCCACTCTGGGAACACTTAACTTTAAAACTAGAAAGGCAAGCCTGAAGACAGGGTGTTTAAACGCCTAGTACATATGAAACCCTGGCTCCAATACCTAGTAACTCCTACCCAAAAAGCAGTAAGACAAAATCTTGTTTCATCTTCCTTAGAAAGAAGTTTAAGGTTCCAAAGCTGATTAAAAACATCATATAGATGTGATGTTCATGCAGTGTGTTCACCTTTTTCTTGTTTTGCTTCCACAGAACGAGAAGCAGAAGAAAAAGAAAAGTTCAGTGAGGCAAGTGATATATTAATTTTTCATACTTCATTGTTAAGTACGACTTTAATGACAGAAGCTAGATGTATGTTCTTTATATAATGCCTCAAGGAAGTGGGTCAGATAAAATTACAATGTATGACAGCTAGTTTTTCTATGGAAAGTTCCATTGCCAACTGAGCTTGATGCCTCACACCTTTAATTCCAGCATTCGGGAGGCAGAAGCAGACAAATCTTTGTGAGCCTGTTCTGCATACCTAGATCTGAGCCATCCTGGGCTACATATACAAGTGAGACCCTGTCTAAAAAAATAGATAAATTATGTTGTAATTCTTCCACTTACCTTTTAAATAATACCTAAATAAACTGTCAGTTGAGCCTGCTGACACAAAGCTGTCATCCCAGCTTCTTGGGAAACTTAGGCAGAAGAATCACAAGTTCAAGGACTTCCTGTCCTAACTATCTTCCACGTGGTAGAAGAAGAGATCCAGCTACTGAAAGTTGTTTTCTGGCTTACACACACACAGAGCTACATGTGCACATATATGCAATAAATAAAAGTAATGTAAAAAAAAAATTAACTAGGGGTAATGAAGCTACAGCCCAGTAGTAGAACACTGTCTAGCATCTATAACACCCTAAGCTCAATCTCCACTATGTAAAATGCTGTGATACCATCACTTCAGTGCATAGTGGTGGTGCTTTCTATGTAGCATTAGAAATAGTGGTAGTAGGAACATTTTTATTGATTATTCCTCATTTCCTATAAGTGTAACAGATGAATTGCATATGTAAGCTACCTGTCTATATGGGCTTTAAAAGTAGAGGCTAAGAGTCTTTTATCTGTACAGTGCAAAGCTGTCATGCACATGCATATTGCAGGTACTTCATATATGTCTATCAAATGATGGCTCAGAGTAATATTTTGTAAAAGGAGCAATTCATGTAGTTCGAAGAATGTTGTTGCTTTTCTTTCCTTTCTTCCTTATCACTGTCTTACTTGGAAATCAGCCTTAAAACTTGCAGAATCTAAATTATAAACAATATTCACTACAAGGTTAGTGAAGAGTTAAACAGCTCAGAATAGTAAATTTTTTTGTTAGTTTAGTTTGTTTCTTCAGAACTGTTGACAATAACTCATATTAATCATGTCTTTATACTCTAAATGTACATCGACTTTACATTTTAGCATCAAATAGTTTGTTCTGTATTATACTATCCCCAAATACATATATGTTCAAAAACTTAAAAATCAGAACATTAGGGTTGACTTAAAAGAAAGTATAGACATTTTCATCTTCTTTTTACAAGTAAAATATAGTTTCCTTTCAGAATAATGTTTACCTCATCCTCAGACCCACCTCAAATTTCTAATGAAAAGTCTAACTACGCTTTTCTTTAAGATTCCCACTAAAAATATTGAAGGTCAGATGACACCCTACTATCCTGTGGGAATGGGAAATGGTACACCTTGCAGTCTGAAACAGAACCGACCCAGATCAAGCACTGTGATGTACATATGCCATCCTGAATCTAAGCATGAAATCCTTTCAGTAGCTGAAGTTACAACTTGTGAATATGAAGTTGTCATTTTGACACCACTCTTGTGCAGTCATCCTAAATACAGGTAAGATGTTCATCCGTTATTCTAAACATACAGTGCACATGCGCTTTAAAGTATTCATGTTTAGCTTTAATGCCTTTTTTTCCCACTGAATAGGTTCAGAGCCTCACCTGTGAATGATATATTCTGCCAATCACTGCCAGGATCTCCATTTAAACCCCTCACACTAAGACAATTGGAGCAGCAGGAAGAGATTCTGAGAGTGCCATTTAGGAGAAATAAAGAGGTATGAGAGTTAACTAATTATACTTTCTCAGGGCTTCCTTTTCCACATTTCAGAACCTATATCAATGTGTTAATTTCTGTAGCATAATAATGGCAATTTATTTTAATTTTTAATTCTAATTATGTGAATAATTTCAATTTTTTCTTACACTTTTTGGAAAATTTAACATTCTCGTGCAATTGCACAATATCTAAAAGTTTTATTTAAATTTATCTCATTTTTGTGCATATATGTAATGCCTACATGTACACACATGCACAGTGTGTGTTGTGTGCCTGGTACCTATAAAGGCTAGACGAGAGTCTAATCCTCTGGAAATGTAATTAAAATTGTAAACTGCCTTGTGAGGTCTGGAAACCAAACCCAGGTCCTCTGCAAGAGTAGCAAGTACTTTTAATTGCTGACCTATGTCTCCAGCCTCACACATAATACTTTCTAAGTTTAGCATCCTATTAAATTTCTAAATAGTTGTTCCAACTAAGTTTAAAAAAATAAATAAATGAATAAATAAATAAGTAAATAAAAAGAAGGGCGCAGCCCTAGCTCCAGATCTTGGCACTTTACCCTTGAGTCTCTTGCTCTCCTTTAGTCACCTCTATGTACTTTGTTCTCCTGATAGCCTGTCTTCTCTCTTTATGCTTTTTGGACATGGCCACATACCTTTTTCAATTATATCCCACTCATCATTTTTAATTTTTTTTCAGAGCTCTTATCTTCCCCACTGTTTTTTTGTTTTGTTTTTGTTTGTTTGTTTTTCAATTTTAAGACAAGGTCTTTCTCTATAGCCCTGGCTGTCCTGGAACTCACAATGTAAACCATTCTGGCCTCAAATTCACAAATATTCACCTGCTTCTGCTTCCCAAATGCAGGAATTAAAAGCATGTTCCACTACACCTGGTTTTCCCCCATAGCGTTTAAAGTACTGTGCTTAGAACTAGCATAATTCCTGCACAGTATTTGTCCTTACAGTATACAAAACAAACTATTTTCTATCTAAACAACCTCCCCTCAAAAAAAAAAAAAAAAAAACACCTAAATCTTGTTTTATTTGTTTGTTTTTTGAGGCACAGCCTCACTTTGTAGCCTTGGGTAATCTGAGGGACACTCTTTCACTTTTCCCCTCCCCTCCCTGCCACAACATGCTCATGCATACTTTTGCTTAATACCTACCCACAAGAATAAATCCAGACCTCTTAGCTGTAGTTTTCCAACATAAAAAATGCTTGATGATCTCTTTAATTTTAAATATCACAGCCCTACATATTGCTCCTGATGAGTCTTTTCTTCATATCCTATGCACATATGTACACAAACACAAAGCATATACCTAAGTCTCTAATATATGCACACATTACTGATTTTCATTTTTCGTGGCTTAGTCAATAGTATTCTCTTGGTAAAGTCCTCACATTTCAATTCCTTGGCAAAGTCAGTTCCATCTACTCCTTCCTTTATGAGTCTTATTACTTTGGATTTACTCTAGTAAATTATAGGTTCCTCCAGAACAGTCATATTCAGCTACATTTGAGTAATTGTAACTGATGATCCTATTCATTCCCAACAAACTCCTTCTCATCCAACTTGTTACCTTAGCTTTACTCTTAATGACTTAAACAAAATGTAAGGATGCAAAGCTCAGTAAGTATCAGAATGAAGACAAGAAGCAGGTGAGAAATGGACATTTTCCCTATGTGTGCCAGAGGATTATCATACTTATTACTTGGGAGTGACACTAACATTTGTCTTGACTTTCCTCTGTTGTCTCAAAGTCCACTTTCTTAAAACCTTAAAATTAAGTGGAAAAAAAAAACTCTTTATTTTTCAAATTTTTGTTAAATTTTAAAGTAATAACAAGCTGTGGTTGGAGAGCATGTCATGAAAGCTCATAAACACATGTGGTTAATTTTAGGAAGATTTGTCATCTGCAAAAGAAGAGAGATTTCCAGCCATCCACAAACCTATTGCTGTTGGTTCTCAGCCATTGCTCACTGTTGGAACAACCCATATATCCAAGCTGACAGATGACCAGCTCATAAAGGAGTTCCTTAGTGGCTCTTATTGCTTTCATGGGGTAAGAAAGTGAAACTGTATTTTAAATATTTTTCTTACAACCTTAATGTATGTCAGTTACTAACCCATACTCATTGGAAGAACTAAACAAAAGTGCCTACAGAGAAATGGCAGAACCCTGCCATCTACAATGAACATTTTTTTGTATAGTCCCATTCCCCCACATCTCTAAAGTCTATTCCACACCCATTATATTCTCTTTACCCATAAAAGCTTGACTTTTCCTAATGCAGTCATATATGATTTAGGTTGACTGTTAAAATGGACATTACTGATTTACTTCAAACATTTTGGTTATGCAACAGTCACAATTCAAACTTGAACTAAGCTTAAAAGGTAATATTTTTGCTTCTGACTACTAAAACCAATGTAAACACACTCAAAGGTGAAAATTTACTTTTATGTATTTTATGAAAGTTAATTTTTTGTATCCTTTTAGTGGATTTTTTTTTCCTCTCTTTCTTTTTTAAGACAAGGATTCACATACAGCCCTGGGTGGCCTGAAACTCACTGTGTATACCAGGCTGTCATGTTTTGTTTTGTTATACTATTGATTTTATAAGTTATAAAAATTACATATATTTCCCACTGTCATGTAGCATTGTTACATCAGTCTCCCTTCTCTGTAAATAACTATCTGTTTCTTTCTTTTAGGGTGTTGGTTGGTGGAAATATGAATTCTGCTATGGCAAACATGTATATCAATATCATGAGGTATAGAATAGCATTTATGTCTTTCTGCCACTGGATAGATTCAGGTTGTTTATTTGTTTTGCAGTGCTCAAACCCAGGGTCTTGTGGACATGTCATTGAACCACATTGCCTTGGGACAGACTGGTAATTTGGCTCAACAGTGAAGAGTGTTCTGTTCCTGTAGAGATCCCAAGTTTGATTCCAGGCTTATACATCAGGCAACTCAAAACTGCCTGTAACTCCAACTCTAGGGAATGCAGTGCCCAGATACCTCTACAGGTATCTATACTCAAGTGTACAACATACACATATACACACAATTTAAAAAAATAAATGAATCTTAAAAATCTGTGAAAAAAAAGAGAAAAAGAGCACTAATATTGCTATTAATCATGAAATGATTTCAATATCCAAATACGAACCAGAGTTTTCCCACTTTTTAAAAACTGGAAAACTTAGTATTAACTGATTCAGTCAACTTGAAGGAACATTTCTCATTAACTACCCATATTCTGAAATTATCATGAACCTGTGTTCTAATTTCAGGGGTTATTCTTATAATTCATCCTTAAGAAATGAATAACTAGTAAGATAGTACATTGATTACAGAATTAATCAAATTTGATAAATATACCAAGTTCCTCCCTCAGATAAAAGAAAATACCATTTCATCTTTTGTATTTTTTTTTTTTTTTTTGGTGGTGATGTTTGGTTGGTTGGGGTTTTTTGTTTGTTTGTTTGTTTTGTTTTGTTTTTTGAGATAGAGTCTCTAACCCAAGCTACCCTCAAACTCTCTTTATAGGTAGGGAACACTGAAATTCTGATCCTCCTGGCTCTGCTTCCTGAATGTTAAGATTACATGTGGGCCCCGCCCTTTTTTTAAATTTTGTTTTCTTTTCCTTTTTTTTCTTATTTTATATATTGACCCAAGTTCACTCTCCCGCCCTCCTTGTTTCCCTTCCCTCCCTCCCATGCCCTCTTGCCACCCACCCATTCATCCCCTTCCCAACTCCACAGGGAGGGAGATACCTTCTAGGAGGGATCAACAAAATCTGTCAAGTCATTTGGAGTAGGGACTAGACCCTCCCTCCTGCCTCTAGGTTAAGAGAGTATCCCTCCATGGGGAATGTGCTCCCGAAGTCCTTTTGTACACCAGGGATCCATCCCGGTTCCATTATCAGAGGCCCCTTAGACTGCCCAGGCCTTCTAACTGAGACCCATGTTCAGGGAGTCTGAGTTTCCCAGCTATCAGTCTGGGAGTCCATTAGCTCTCCCTTGTTCAGGTCAGCTGTCTCTGTGGGTTTCTGTAGCCTGGTCTTGTCACCATTTTCTTATTATTCCTCCTTTGCATCTGGATTCCAGGAGTTTGGCTCAGTGTTTAGCTGTGGGTGTCTGCTTCTGTTTCCATCAGCTACTAGATGGTAGATAAGTTAGTCATCAATCTCATTATCAGGGAAGGGCATTTAAGGTAGTCTTTCCATTGTTGTTCAGATTGTTAGTTGGAGTCATCCTTGTAGGTCTCTAAACATTTCTCTAGAGTCAGTTTTCTCTTCAAACCTATAATGGTTCCCTCTTTTATGGTATCTAGCTCACTCTCCCTTCCCCATCTCGACTATTTCTCCCATGACTCAATCTTCCTAGTCCCACAAGCTATCCTCTCCTCCCCTTCTCTTTCTCCTACCCCCCCCCACTCCCAATATGCTCAGGATATCTTGTTCCTTTCCCCTTCTGTGAGGGACCCTATATGAATCGCTTAGGTTGATCCTAGTTTCTCTAGCGGTATGAATTATAGGCTGCTGATCCTTTGCTCTACGTCTAAAATCCATATATGAGTGAGTACATACCATGTTATTCTGTTTTGTGACTGGGTTGCCTCCTTCAGGATGGTTTCTTCTAGTTCTATCCACTTGTCTGTGAATTTCAAGATTCCATTGTGCCCCCCCCCTTCCCCGCAGAGTATATTCCATTATGTAAATGTACCACATCTTCTTTATCCATTCTTAGTTGAGGGGCATCTAGGATGCTTCCAAGTTCTTGCTATTACAAATAATGCTGCTATGAACGTAGTTGAACACATGTCTTTGTTGCATGGATGTAGATCATTTGGGTATATGCCTGAGAGTGGGATTGCTAGGTTCTGTGGTAGACTGATTCCCATTATCCTGAGGAACTGCCATACTGATCTCCAAAATGGCTGTACAAGTTTGCACTCCAACCAGCAGTGGAGGAGTGTTCCCCTTTCTCCACGTCCTCTCCAGCACAAGTTGTCATATGTATTGCCAATTTTAGCCATTATGGCAGGAGTAAGATGGTGTCTTAGAGTTGTTTTCATTTGCATTTCACTGATAGCTAAGGATCTTGAGCACTTTCTTAAGTGTCTTTCAGCCTTTTTGATTTCCTCTATTGAGAATTCTTCAGTTCTGCACCCCATTTTTTAATAGGGTTATTTGGTGTTTTGGTGACTAGTTTTTTTGAGTTCTTTGTATATTTTGGAGATCAGCCCTCTGTCAGATGTAGGGCTGCTGAAGAGCATTTCCCAGTCTGTGGGCTGCCATTTGATCTTGTCAACTGTGTCCTTTGTCTTACAGAAACTTCTCAGTTTGAGGAAGTCTCATTTATTAATTGTCGACTCAGTATCTGTGCTACTGGTGTTATGTTCAGGAAGCGATCTCCTGTACCAATTTGTTCCAGGGTACCTCCCACTTTCTCTTCTAAGAGGTTCAGTGTGGCTAGATTTATGTTGAGGTCTTTGATCCATTTGGACTTGAGTTTTGTGCATGGCAATAGACATGGATCTATCTGCAGTCTTCTACACACCATCATCCGGTTGTGCCAGCACCATTTGTTGAAGATGCTTTCCTCCTTCCATTGTATACTTTTAGCTGTTTTGTCAAAACTCAGGTGTTCATAGGTATGTGGGTTAATATCAGGATTTTCAGTTCAATTTCTTTGGTCAACATGTCTATTTTTGTGCCAATACCAAGCTGTTTTCAGGACTATAGCTCTGTAGTAGAGCTTGATTCAGGGATGGTAATGCGTCCTGAAGTTCCTTTATTGTACAGGGTTGTTTTGGCTATACTGGGTCTTTTGTTTTTCCATATAAAGTTGAGTATTATCTTTTCAAGGTCAACAAAGAATTGTGCTGAGATTTTGATGGGGATTGCATTGAATCTGAAGATTGCTTTTGGCAAGATTGCCATTTTTACTGTGTTTATCCTACCTATCCAGGAGCATGGGATATCTTTCCATTTTCTGGTATCTTCTTTAATTTCTTTCTTTAAAGACACAAAGTTCTTGCTTTATAGGTCTTTCATATCCCAAGATATTTTATGTTGTTTGTGGCTATTGTAAAAGGTGATGTTTCTCTGATTTCTTTCTCAGCCTCTTTGTAGGGCCTACTGATTTTTTTGAGTTTATCTTGTACCCTGCTAGTTTGCTGAAGGTGTTTATCAGCTGTAGGAGTTCCCTAGTAGAGTTTATTGGGTCGCTTAGTAAAGTATCATATCATCTGCAAATAGTGACAGTTTGACTTCTTCCTTTCCAATTTGTATCCCCTTGTGTAAGGAGTAAGGCTTTTCCGCCTGCCGCTGGTCCTGTCCCACCCCAAATAACGTACAGAGACTCTGTATTTGATATAATGCTGTTGGCCAATTACTTGTTTCTTATCGGCTAGCTGCCTTAATTATTAACCCATTTCTATGTATTTCCACGTGGTATTATCTTACCGGGGAGCCGGCCCACATTCTGCTTTCTCTAGACTCTCCATCTTGACTCCTCCTTCCTCCTTCCTCTTTCCTCCTTGTCTCCTAGTTAGTCCCTCCTATCTTCCTTTCCTATTGGCCAACAGTGCTTTATTCGTACGAGAAACATATATACATAATGGCATCTACCATCATCTCTCCTCTTTTCTGTCTAAATAAAAAGAAGGGTTTTAACCTTAACATAGCAAAGTATATCACATAACAGTTCTCAAATAAGAATCACAGTTAACAATATTTAGTCCATTAACATTTAGCAAGATTTGAAGAAAATATTTTATCATCTATTCTATCTTTGTGAGTCTAAAGTCCTATATGTAACTTATCTTTAATTCTAAGGAAAACTATAACTATCTGTCTTCAACTCCTTCAAAGACTACAGAAGGATAATATATAAACTCTAGAAATGACAGAGACATCTTGCCTTGTTAGTCACCTGAAGTTCTTCTGTAATCTTCCATCTTCAGCCCATAGGCCATAGTGTGTCTGGCAGATTCTTCAGCAAAGCAGTAAACTTTAAACTGTCTTCTTGTATTGGCAATTTGTCAGTCACTTTTCTCTGTGTCCTGCAGATTTTCATGAAGCAGGAACTCTGTAGCAATATATATCTTGTATCAGCAGTCACTTTTCTGTGGGTCCTGCATGTCCAGTTTATACAGCATAAAGTCAAACAGTCCAGACTAGAGCAGTATCTTGTCCAAATGGCTAGTCTTGCCATACTGGAAGTAAACTCCATAACGAGTTTCTTCAATGTCCATCTTCCTTTCTGACGCAGGTGGTGTTGCCAGGAGCAATTGTGCCTCATTGTCAAGAAAAACCCTAAACCATTTTAAATGCCATATTCTGTAGGTCTTTGAAAGGTTTCAAGAATTCCTATCTATCTCAAATACATTTCTGTATATCTAGAAAACTAACTCATCTAGCTATAAGTTTTCCCTATTATAGGTAACTATCTAAAATCTGTACTAAATTATACATTACACCCTTGATCTCCTTTTGCTGTCTTATTGTGTTAGCTAGAATTTCAAGTACATTTTTGAAGAGATATGGAGAGAGTGGGCAGCCTTGTCTTGTTCCTGATTATAGAAGAATCGCCTTAAGCTTCTCTCCATTCTGTTTGATGTTGGCTGTTGGTTTACAGTATATTGCTTTTATTATGTTTAGGTATGTTCCTGTTATCCCTGATCTCTCCAAGACCTTTACCATGAAAGGGTGTTGAATTTTGTCAGAGGCTTTTTTAGCATCTAGTAAGATGATCATGTGGTCTTTCTTTTTCAGTTTATTTATATGGTGAATCACATTGAAAGATTTTTGTATGTTTAACCATCCCTTCATCCCAGGGTTGCTCATGGAGCGTGATTTCTTTGATGTGTTCTTGGATTCGATTTTCTGGTATTTTATTGAGTATTTTTGCATCAATATTCATGAGGGAAATTGGTGTAGTTCTCATTCTTAGTTGTGTCTTTGTGTGGCTTGGGTACCAAGGTAATTGTGGCCTTGTAAAAAAGAGTTGGTAATAAACCTTCTGCTTCTATTGTGTGGAACAATTTGAGGAGTATTGGTGTTATCTCTTCTTTTAATTTCTGATAGAATTCTGCATTGAAGCCATCTGTCCCTAAGCTTTTTCTGGTTGGGAGGCTTTTGATGACTGCTTCTATTTCATTAGGGGTTATAGGTCTGTTTAAGTTGCTTATCTGTTCTTGGTTTAATTTTGGTAAGTGATAGTTATCCAGAAAATTGTCCATTTTCTTTGAATTTTCAAATTTTGTGGAGTACAGATTTTCAAAGTATGACATGAAAATTGTCTGGATTTCCTCCGTGTCCATTGTTACGTCCCCCTTTTCATTTCTAATTTTGTTAATTTGCATGTTCTCGCTCTGCTTTTTGATTAGTTTGGATAAAGGTTTTCTGTGTTGTAGATTTTCTCGAAAAACAAACTCTTAGTTACATTGATTTTTTTTTTTTCCCCCATGTTTTCCTGGTTTCTACTTTATTGATTTCAGCTCTCAAATTGATTATTTTCTGGTATCTACTCCTCTGGGGTGAGTTTGCTTCTTTTTGTTCTAAGGTTTTCAATTGTGCTTATACCCCCCTTTTTTTTATATGGAAATAGGAATCATACTCAGGCCTCTGTATATTCCAGGCAAGTACTCTATGAACTAAGCTGCAGTCCCAGTCTACTACATGGTGTTTTAATGAGCATTTTAGATAGTTACAGAGATCCACCTGTCTCTACCTCCTAGGTGCTGGGATTAAAGATGTGTCACCATCTCCAGGCTTTTTTCAGGGTGGTGATGGTGGTGTTACTTGGGTTGGATTTTGTTAGGTTTTGATTATTTGCTTGTTGGTGTTTTGGTTTTGAGTGTTTTTTTTTGGGGGGGGGGTTGAGATTTACCTTTTGTTTTATTTGTTGTTGTTGTTTGAGTCTACTAGCCCAGAATGTCTTGATTACTCATCCCCCTAATTGGTAGAGTTGCAGGCATGTGCTACTTACCCAGTGTACAAGGTCACTTAGCCTTTAACTGTCTGGTGGATCTATTAGATACTTTGGAAGATAATAAGAACTACTAGCAAGCATAGTGCTGATTATATGCCAGATACTAAGTATTTTTTACATGTTAACTCATTTAATCAGTCCTGTTATTCCAAGTTACAGAAACAGGCTTTATAATTCCTTGCCTAAAATTCCATATGCAATAAATGATAAGCCTGGAATTCAAACCCAGGCAAGCTTGTTCCCTATGTAGCTTCTTAGAAACTTTGCTGTTCCAATCCCTGTCTGGAAATTAACAAATCTAGTTGCTGGTGGGGGACAGGAGGGATATAATAGTTCTTTCCCATTAGGCAATAACATCTACTAGGGAAATGGCCCTGCATGTTTCACTGTCCACTGAATAGATTTTCTGTACTATTAATCAAAAGTATATTATTGCATAGCATGGTTACTGGCATAAAATAGGAAAGGCCTCAAGGAATAAGAGGAGAAAATGAGAGGAGCTTATTCTTATAAACAGTACATAGTATTATTTAAATAATAAAGGCAGAATCAGGAAAGGGATTCTGCATAGTTTTTATACAGAAATGAATGTGCCATCAAATGAGTTATGGAGACTATAAAACTTCAAAGTTCTTATATAACAGTATCGAGGTAAAGTGAACATGAACTTAGTCCATTTTATACTGCTACAACAATATTACAAACTAGTTAATTTTTTAAATTTTTTTTTCATTTTACATTTCAACCACATTTCCCCCTCCTCCTGCTCCTCACCTGTCTCCCCCCCACACACACATACACACACAACCCACCCTCCATCCACTCCTCTGAAAGGGTAAGACCTCTCATAGGGTGTCAACAAAGCATGTCACATAAGTTGAGGCAGGACCAAGCTCCTCCCACCACATCAAAATTGAGCAAGACGTCCCACCATAGGGAATAGGCTCCAAAAAAGCCAGCTCATGCACCAGGGATAGATATACCCCAGTCACACTGCCAGGGGCCCCTCAAACAGACCCAGTTACCAACTGTCGTCCATATGCAGAGGGCCTACTTCAGCCCCATACAGGCTTCACAGCTGATGGTCTAAAAGTTTGTGTGTTCATGAGCTTGGTTCAGCTATCTCTATAAATTTCCCTATAATGTTCTTGACCCCCTCTTGCTCATATAATCCCTCCTGCTCTTCAACTGGACTCCCTGAGCTAAGCCTAGTGCTTGCCTGTAGATCCCTGCATCTGCTTCCATCAGTTCCTGGATGAAGGCTCTATCCAATCTGATTACAGGAGAAGGTCAGTTCAGGCACTTTCTTTACTATTGCTAGGAGTCTTAGCTGGGGTACTCCTTGTGGATTCCTGAGAATTTCCCTAGCACCAGGTTTCTGCCTAACCCCATAATGGTTCTTTCTATCAAGATATGTCTTTCATTGCTCTACTGTTCATCCCTCCCCCAATTCAATCATCCTGGTCCCTTATGCACTCATTCCCCCCATCCCTTCCCTTCTACCCTGTCCCATCCTCAGTTTACCCAGGAGATCTCAACTATTTACCCTTCCCAGGGCAATCAATTCATCCTTCTTAGGGTCCTCCCTGTTACCTAGCCAAATTGGATAACTTTTAAAAAAAGGAATTAGATTTCACATTTCTAAAGACTAAAAATGCCATTATCAAAGTATCTGCAAGGGCCTTCTTGCTGCTTTGTCCAGTGACACAAACCAAGAGGAAGAAAGGCTGAGAAAGCTTGGGGGCTGTAGAGATGGTTTGGTGATTAAGAGCAGTAACTGTTCTTCCAAAGGGATCGATTTCTAACACCACATGGTCACTTACAACCATCTGTAACTCTAGTCCCAGGAAATCCAATATCCTGTTCAGGGCACCAGGTATGCATACATGTAGGCAAGACACTCATACATATAAAATTAGTTTTGTTGTTTAGTTTTGGGGTTTTTGGTTTTGTTGTTATTGGGGGGGATTGTATTTGTTTGTTTTGTTTTTGAGACTGAGTTTTTCTGTAGCTTTTGAGCCTATTCTTGAATTCACTCTTAGACCAGGCTGGCCTCAAACTCACAGAGTGCAGGGATTAAAGACCTGTACCACCACAGCCCAGCTGAAGTAATTATTTTTTTAAGATAGAAACTCAGAGCCTCCTCTTACAAGGACACAGTACTCAAAACTTAAATATCCTCCAGTAGGTTGGTTCTACTTCTCCACACTAATATTCTAGGAATTAGGTTTACAACACATTTTGGGGGAGATGGATTCAACCACAACAGTGATTCAGTTCAGAATCACAGTATTAATGCTAGGGCTATAACTTGGTGGTAAAGCACTTCCCAGTGTGCACAGTTCCTGGGTTTGATGCCCATCTCCTTTCAAAACAGCATAGTACTATGATTGTGTAAAATAAGCATGATCAATTAAATTTTTGGTTGGAAGGATTAAGGTGTTGGCAGTGAAAGTATTAGAGAAGAATCTAAAGAGAAGAGAGAGGTCTGGCAGAATGGGTCAGCACATAAAAGAATTTTCCATATAAGTCTGGCAACCTAAGTTTGAGCACCAGACCCTGTGGTGGAAAGAGAAAACCAGCTCCCAAGAGTTGTCCTCTGGCCTATCACCCCACCACTGTAAGTGTATGTGCCTTCAGATATGTATATATCATGTACACATACAATGATAATAAATAATTTTTGAGAGAAGGAACTAAAGAAAAACATCTACAGGAAGAAATTAGGGAAAAGTTACTACATCTGGAGCTAGGCTAACTAGAAATTACATTATTCAGGAAAACAGAATAATGATCATTTAAATTACTATCTCCTAAGTTTTACTGATATCATTGCATCATTATCCAGTGAATGGATGAAAATGGGGACTGGGGCTTATAGAAGGTACTGTTTGCTCATATCAACATGCATTACCACAAACACTGTCAGGTTCAAACACCTAATAGTTTATGTTGTGAAGGAACCTGATGTCAAGCCTGATACCCTGAGTATGCCCACTCACATAATATATGCCCACACACAGAAAGGTAAATATAATTTTAAAATTTAGTATTTTTCCATATACTAGGACAAAGATAATGGGAAAACTTCTGTGGTTGTGGGAACATGGAACCAAGAAGAGCATGTTGAATGGGCTAAGAAAAACACTGCTAGAGCTTATCATCTTCAAGACGACGGTACCCAATCAGTCAGGTAAAGACTGTTTGCTTTAAAACTCAAAATATTGACAGATTAAATTTTTAAATATATGGAGCACGCCATGGTGCTGAATGCCTTTAATTCCACCACTTGGGAAGCAGAGGCAAGCAGAGCTCTGTGAGTTTGAGGCCAGCCTGGTCTACAGTGAGTTCCAGGACAGCCAGGGCTATACAGCGAAACGCTATCTCAAAAAAAAAAAAAAAAAAATTAAACATACAGGTAACATTTTAGGTCAGTGTTATTTTAGGGGACAGCATTTAGATTCCTTTCCTTTGAGGAAAGAAACAGCCCAGGGTCAAGCACATAGTCATGAGTCATGGTGGTGCCCATCTTTATTTTATTTCTAGTCAGGACTATGTAGAGAGACCTTGTCTCCAAAAAAAAAAAAAAAAAAAAAAAAAAACACCAAACAACCAGGATTCAAATGCTGGCTGGCTCTTCAGTAATAATGCCTTGAGAAAATTACATAATCTGTAAGCCTTCCGTGTCTAATATCATATCCCTATAAGGTTTTGAGGACATTTAAGTAAAATAACCTAGCCTAGTAATAACATTCAGTAAACTGCCAGTTGCCTTTAAGAGTGATAGTGGTGTAAGACTGGCATGATAGGGTTAGAGAGATGGCTCAGGAATTAAAAGCACTGGCTCTTCTACTAGAGGATGTGGGTTCAATTCCCAGCATGAACATGGTGGCTCCCAGCCATCTATAACTAGTCCCATAGAATCTGATGCACTCTTCAGGTGTGCAAATGTACACACAGACAAAACACCCAAATACATACATGAATAAATACTAAAAAAAAAAAAAACGTTAAGGGGTCTGGAAAGATGGCTCAAAAGTTAAGAGCACTGGCAGTTCTTCCAGAGGTCCTGAGTTCAGTCCCCAGCAACCACATGGCTCACAACCATCTATCTATAGGGAAACCTGATACCCTATTCTGTGATAAAGGTGTACATGAAGATAGAGCACTCGTACATAAAATAAATAAATCTTTTTTTTTTAATGTTAAAAGTACATAAAGAATAGCAGTGATGCTAGTGACAATGACTCCATTCTTTTGTTTTTGTTTGGTTTCATTAAAGATACTGTGTGTGTGTGTGTGTGTGTGTGTGTGTGTGTGTGTGTGTGTATGTGTGTGTGTCTGCGCACACGCGCGTGTATACACACATCATATCTGTGCCTGTTACCCACAGAAGCCAGAGGAGAGAATGTTGGATTCCTTGAAACTGGAGTCACAGGCATTTGTGAGCTGCCACATGGACACTGAGAATTGAGCCCAGATCCTCCAGGAGAACAGTGAATGCTTTTAACCACTGAATCACCTCTTCAGCCCAGTTTTATTCTTCTGTATAGTCCAGATTGAACCCAGCCAGGGCTTCATGATTAAGCATCATCCATAGTAGGCAAGCACACTAATGCTGAGCTACCTCCCCATTTCCAACAATTATTTGATTCAATTAGAACTAGGACTCTTCTAAAACATTTGTGTTTGTCGATTTTTACTTGTTAAATATACCCTGTTATTTCCCTTTGTTACACAGTTTTTGTGAGGTAGGTACCTTTTGTGCTATGTGGGTATATTTTATTCTTGCCAGAAGTTAACCTTACTTCCCAAGAATAAATAACTGTGCTTCAGCTTTTCTTGTCCCTTATCCAGTGAATTTAAAAGATTAATTCTTGTTCATTCTCAAATGATAATCTTTGTTTCTTCCAGGAACAGATAGTATTGAAAAATTGCTTTTAAAATAATGCTGACTTTTCAGGCTGACCTGAATCAAAGTTAGGAAAATTAAAATAGAGAAATCTAAGTGTTCAGTGTACCAGAAAAATTATTTTAGACTTATGTTTCCTACAAAAAAAAAAAAAAAAGAGCATCATGTGCTCAACATTGAAGCCTAGAAAAGTGTGACTAGAAAACATAAAGCTTTTCTTTGGATATTGCTCAGTTTGAAAGTTACACTTTGGCAGAGGCTTGCTTTTTTGTCCCATATAATCAATAATGATTGATTAATGGGATTAGCTTGATGGAAAACTGAAAGGAAGAATTGTTTCACTAAATTAAGAATATACTAGGTTAGAGAATTTGGGTAACTTTAAAACTATAACTTTTATTACTTTGTTTTGTCTATTTCTTTGGTTAGTTTGTTGAGGTAGTTCTTTCTGTTAGCCTTACTGGCCTCAAGCTCACAGCCATCCTGCACCCTTATCCCTCCAAGGTCTGGTATTAGGGAAGTATTTGAGCCACCATACCAAACTAAAAAACTTGAGGCTGACCCATATGTAATATGGAGAGCATTAAGAAAGTTAGTACAAAATTTCTTTGATTTGTATTTTCCTTATAGAATCTGATTTTGTAATATAACCTTCTCACCCATTTCAGTTATCCTAATTAGTAATACTGTAATAAAGCTTGTGTGTTTTCCAACTCAGGATGGTGTCACATTTTTATGGAAATGGGGATATTTGTGATATAACTGACAAACCCAGACAAGTGACTGTAAAACTAAAGTAAGTTGAAATCTTTTACCTACTTATTATTGACAAAAGTTTTACATGAGATGTAATGATGGGAGGTGTCATTCTGTAAATATGTTTCTCTTATTAGTTAATGAATAAAGCCCTGTTGTCCAATAAGAGAGCAAGATAGGCAGGACTAGGAGAGAAGAATGATTTGGAAAGAAGTAGGAGGAAATTCAAAATGTAGGACCAAGAGAGCAGAACTGTGAACCCTCTCTCCGGTAAGATAAGATCACATGGAAATACTCAGATTGATAGAAACGGGTTAATATTAAGACAGAGGTAGCTAATAAGAAATGGTAGTAACAGGCCAACAGCTTTATATCTCATACAGCACCTCTGTGTGTTATTTGGCACTGGCACGGCTGTGAGACCAATCTGGCAGGAAAACATACTTGTAACAGTATATAACTAAATAATTATTAAATTATGTTATTTAAGTTAAATTATACTGAGTCCATTTAAATATTTTCATACCTTAGTAAAATAACAAAAATGCTGTTTTTTATGATATAGACAGTACCTTAAAGTGCTCTGTATTTTAGGTGTAAAGAGTCAGATTCTCCTCATGCTGTTACTGTGTATATGCTCGAGCCTCACTCCTGCCAGTATATTCTTGGGGTGAGTAAAATGAAAATAAGAGTTCATTTAGGGGCTAAATGGTAGAGCACTTATCTAGAGTGGAGGAGGTCCTGGATTCAATCCCAATACCACCAAATGAAAAGAAATAAATTTTTGACATATTTAAATGTTTTGGGTTAAATCTACAAAGGGCAGTCTAGATTTAATAGACATGTTTTTCTTCTGCGGTATAATTTGCATAAAGTGTACAAAGGCTTACTCAGTTGGTAGAGGGTTTGCCTAGCTTGCATGAAGCCCTGGGCTCAATTCCTAGCACCACAGAAACCAGGCAGGCATGAAGGACAAGTTGTTCCTATCATCTTCAAGTACACAAGGAGGTCAAGGCCAGCCAAGCACACATGAGATCATATGTTAAAGCACAGATCTTAAATGCTGAGTTTGATATTTAACCATTTTAAAATCACCTAAAATAAGGTCTGTCATAGCAGGAAATTCTTTGATACCCCATCGCAGGGGATACCTCTTTCTGGTTTCTGATACTGTAGACGAGGTGTGTTTCATTTGAGATTCCACATGAATGGAGTTCCCTTGTGTGGTTGGCTTTTCACACTCAGTTGTATTGAATATATCACTACTTCATTCTCTTTGTGTTGCTAGATTATATTCTTTTGTGTAACTGTACTATATGTGATTAATCATTCTTCTGTAGATTGACTTTAATTTATTTATTTATTTATTTTTGGTCATAATGAATAAGGCTGCTTTTATAAACTGTTTTCACATGTCTTTCTGTGGTTATGTTCTCATTCATTGTGGTAAATACCTGTGAATGGAATTTCTAGGTCACTAGTAGAAATAAACTTTACCAAATGATTCACCAAAATGCTAGTGTACTTTTAATCTACCAGTGGTACATGAGAGTCCAGTTGCTCCATCTCCTCACTAGCTTTAATTTCAGTGTTCTTTGTTAGTCATTTTAGTGGGTTTAGCTTTGTATTCCTCATACAAATAATGATACTGAACACCTTTTTGTGTTATTATTGACCTTTGTATACTTTTGTGAAGCCAGACTTTAATAAAATCTAACCAGACTTTAATAAAGAAGAATTATTCAGATCTTAAAATGGTTAAGAAGACTATTCAGTACTGTTTTTTTGTCAGTACCAAGACTTGCAGGGAAAAGCATTTGATCAAAATACATTGTATGCATGTGTGAAATTCAAATTAATAAATAAGACTATTGCAGTAACAGAAACAAGTAAAATTCAACTCTGAGTGCAGAAGAGATAGCTGAAGATCAATAGCCAACAGTCCAAATGAGAAAAGTTAGTAAGTACAAAATAACAGAGACATCAAGGGTCTGGCTTCTTACTAAAGCAGCCAGAGTGATCAGACGTTGAGTGTGGAGGTTTTTTCTCTTGGTACAGATGGACAGTAGGCCAGACACAGCCCAATACATAACAGGGCAGAGGCTCAAAAGAGCCTGACTGCTGATGAAGGAGTACAATCTGTGTCAGTCTCTTACCATCATTTGCTGTTGTTACTTATCTTCTGATTGCTTGATTCTAGGAGTTCAAAAGTATTCTAGGGGCTGGAGTGCAAATCCCCAGATCATGAGAGTGCAATTCTCAGTAACCACATGGTGGCTCACAGCCATCTATAATGAAATCTGATGCCTTCCTCTGGTGCTCAGGCATACATGCAGGCAGAACACTGAAAATGTAATAAATAAATCTTTTAAACGTATTATAGATACAAGTTCTTTATATTGTCATAATCTGTGGCAGCTTCACCTTTTTAAATGTCTCCTAATAAGCAAAACTATATTATTCTACCATGTTCAGTTTTTTGTTCTCACTTTTTTACTTTTATGGGTACTGCTTTTTTGTGTCCTAGAAGTTGTTGCTACCTCAGAGTCATGGGAACACCCTCTTAGATTTTTTTCTAAAGACTCTATAATACTACCTTTGATATGTTCTAAGTGTGCCTTTTTCTGTTCTTATCATATGAATTTTAGAAAACTTTTGGCCATTATCTCCCCAAAGATTTTTTTCTGACCTGTTACTTTATTCCTCTGTTTCTGAAGTGTGTGTGTGTGTGTGTGTGTGTGTGTGTGTGTGTGTGTGTGTGTCTTGTTGTTGTTGTTGTTTGTTTTTGTTTTATGAGACAAGGTTTCTGTGTGTTACTCTGGTTGTTCTAGAACTCACTCTGTAGACCAGGCTGTCCTCGAACTCACAAAGATCTGCCTGCCTCTGCCTCTGCCTCTGCCTCTGCCTCCCAAGTGCTGGAATTAACGGTGTGCATCACCACCACAGAGCCTGAAATTCTAACTAAACATTAATTTGAAATTGTTCAAAATCTTAGAAACTTCCGTTTATTCTCACTTCCACCCCTAACCCTGCCCATATTTCAGGGTGGGTCATTTCTGTCAGCCCTCACCAGTTTCACTAATCATTTCTTATACCATGTCCAGTTTGTTGCTAAGTTCATCTGTGATATACTTTTCATCTCTTACTATTTCCATTGGATTTTTATGATTTCTTTTCCTCTGCTTAATTACCTTTTTTCCTGGTATGTGTTTGGCTTTTGTTCTTTTGTTTTTTCACAGTAATGACATCTGACTCCTCTTTAAATTAATATTTACTTTGCCTTTTAAATAGAACTGCTTATTTTGCCACGTTTTACTGTTCTAGTTGTGTAAACTGTGACTACAGACTCCTCACATATTTCCATCCTTCCTACCTTGTCTCTGTTGCCACATTTACTTAGAGGTAAAAATATTTTCTCTATCTATTATATGTTTTATATTGAATGACTAAAAATAGTTTTTCAGTTATCTTTATTAATGCCAGGCATCATGGAACCTGTCTGTAACCCAACACTCAGGATTGCCAATTGTTCAAAGCTAGTATGACCCTAATCCCCCCCCCCAAAAAAAAGCCTAATTTGTAGATAAAATTTTGGGTGGTTTATCCAAATCAAGAACTTGTACAATTAGCAAATATATACATTGAGGAGAAGATACTGTTAGTTTCTAATGTCATTGTTGTTGTTCTTCAGGTTGAATCTCCAGTAATCTGTAAAATCCTAGATACAGCTGATGAAAATGGACTTCTTTCTCTCCCAAACTAAATTAAAATTGAAGGAAAAAAAGATGATTGAAAATCCTCACTTCCTCTTGACCATTGAGCCCTGTCTACAGTATCACATGAAAGGACTGGCAACCTCGATGTGAAATACATGTGTATATAAGAGGTCATTGATAAACTTGTAAGGCAGACATTTGTCTCACTTCATTTATTTTGGTGTTATATGAACTGATTTTGTTTTGACTTTGCTTGGATAGTGTGATTTCAAAATTGATTCAAGCAGAGTTCACCCCATTCAAATGTCATAATCTTGTACTTGTCGAAATACTTTTAAGTATAATACCAATTGTGTAAATTACAGCACATATAATGAGTGAAAGAAGTAAAGATAATGAAGAGAAGTTGCTAGGAGAGTGTTGGAATGAGAGGACATGTAAAATGTGTACAATTCTGTGGTAGCTGCTCTGGGCAGGCACTGAACTAGAAGTGGGACAGATGACTCAACACCACTTATATCTCAAGAGACTTTTTATGACAAGTTGCTCCTCTTCCCAAACTTTTATGATTCTTCTTATAAGTGACTTTATTACCAGTGTATAGGTTGGTGTCTTCCCAAAATTAGAATGGTTCATTCTAAAACTTACAGGGCTGGCTCTCTATGGTGCCTGTGTGCAATTATTATTATAGGTTATAAATCTTAATTCTGGACAGTTTTACAGCATAGTATTTATTTCTAAGAGAATAAAGTTTTCATAAGCAGTCTTTTCATGTAATCAATGACCAATTATTCAGTTCCTTTATTTTCTCTTTTATCGTTTTGCATATATTTTGTACATCCTGTCTGAACAAGTATAGAAAAGTAGCCATAAGGGGCTGAGGTGTGGATATTTCAGAGATAGGGCACCTTAGCATGTTAGAGGCCCTGGTTCAACCTCTAGCACCTAAAATAAAGAGCTGGATGTTAGGGTCCATGCCTTTGTTCCCAGTACTGAGTAGGCAGATGCAGAGGGATCAAAAGTTCAAGGCTAGCATGGCCTTATATGACAGTCAAATGAAAGAAATAAATAAGGCAAGGAATTTCAGCTTCCACATCCTACCTATACTGCTCCAGTCTACTGCTCTGGGTACCCTTCGTATCTCAATAGTTCAAAGGTATATATGGTATAACTGCCTGTAGGATCAGCCTCCAGCAGCACAAAGCTCAAATGGAATCCATAGAGTCAATTAGTACTATGACTTTTTTATCTGATGGGGTTAAGGGAAAAAGACACACACACTTTTGATGGTTTTCTTCAGACCTTTTTCTTCTGCATTCTCTACTCTTTGTTTTCCTGGTGATATCCTTCTCTTGTTCTTGATGTTTTCCTTCTAACTCTATTCTTCCTTGTTTTCTCATTCTTGATGTTTTCCTTCTAACTCTATCTTTATTCTTGATATGTTCCTTCTAATTCCTTCTCTCACTCTTGATGTTTTCCTTCTAAGTCATTTTAACTGTATCTTTTTCTTTCCCTTACAGCTCATATACCTGAGGAAAATCTTTCAGGCAATATAAAAATTACATTCAGTTTTTCAAGTGAACGATTACAGTGAATACAAGTAAAAAACAGCATGTTTCCCATATCCCTTACACTTTTTGTATTACAGGTAGAAAACAAATTATCCCAAGAACTCATGGGCACTCATACCCAAAAACTTGTTGTAGATTAGCAATGTGTAAGCAAGCAAAGTATTCTTTTACTGACAGGCTGCATTTTTTGGTTACAAAGAAAGGACCAATCACTTTATTACTTATATTGAAAGATAATCTTATAAGGAATCCCAAATCTAAACTTTTATATATGAAAAAGAATCAGTCAGCTCTACTTTAAATCTTTAGAATACATAACCATTCATTAATAGATTGAGGGCAAAAATGAGTACAAGGAATTAACCATCACCTTTGGTCATCAATCAATCCTAGCAAGAAAGGCATGCCAGCTAATAATAATTGGGCTGCTTTGTTCTTGTTCCCTGACCTTACAGAGTTCCTCATTCAACTATATGCTTTTCTAAAACTTTAGATTGTCTTCTTGGGATTTTCACTTCAGAGCTATTTAACAAAGTCATCTTAGTCTAATTTTAAGTTCTTTTCAAAGACTTGTTTCAGCTATGATCACATCATAGTTTTATATGTTGAGGGACTGGATACCCAGCTTCCTCTAAATGTAGCATTGTTTAGAAAATGGTCACTTTCCATATTAATTTTCATAGAAGTAATGGGATAGCTAAAATTATCTTTAAATACTTGTTTTCCTAATGTAGAACACCTTGAGGAGACAAGAGGACCAGAGGAGTAGGAGTGGGGACAAGGAAGATAATAGGAGCCAAGTGTGAGGAGATATAATGATTGTAGCTGAAAACATCAGAAAATATGGGACAGGCTTCATGGTTCAGATAACTAGATAGAATTTTAAGATATATGCTTTTTTATTGTTTAAAATGTTTTTATTGGCATGTGTTTATGTGTGTGGTTTGGGGTTTTGTAAAGACAATTTATTTCAAGTGTTTAACCCCATGTTGTTTCCTTTTCTTCCTTCCCTCCCACACCCAACCATCTTTTCCTTCCTCTGTCTTTACTTCTGCTTCCATATCATTCGTGTGTGTGTGTGTGTGTGTGTGTGTGTGTGTGTGTGTGTGTATGTAAATGGTTTTATATTGCTCTATAAGCTCTAGGATCTATAAATGAGAGAGTCTGGCTTAATTTTGCTTAATATGATGTGTTAAGCCTATTTTCCAGAAAATAATTTTTTCTTCATAATTGAATAAAATGACATTATGCAAATATAAAAAATAAAAAGGCTAAAAGAATGTAAGTGTGGTAGTGGTGAACGCCTTTAATCCCAGCACCTGGGAGGTAGAGGCAGGTGGATCTCAGGTAGACTGGTATACAAAGTGAATTCCAGGTGAATCAGGACTATATACAGAGAACCTGTCTTGAAAAAACAAAAAAAAAGAAAACAGAAGAAAAGAAAAAAAAAGCTAGCTGGGCTACTGAGACTCACATGTTTTTCTTTTTTTTTTTTTTTTTTTTTTTTTCCGTTGTTGTTTGGTTGGTTGGTTGGTTTTGAGAGAAGCTTTCTCTGTGTAACAGTCCTAACTGTCCTGGAACTCACTTTGTAGACCAGGTAAGATCTGTGTACCTCGGCCTCCCAAGTGCTGGAATTAAAGGCACGTACCAACACCACCTTTCTTTCTCTCTTCTTTTCTTTCTTTCTCTCTTCTTTTCTTTCTTTCTCTCTTCTTTTCTTTCTTTCTTTCTTTTTTCCTTTCCTTTTTCTTTTTCTTGGTTTTTCAAGACAGGGTTTGTTACAAGTAATTTTCCCACCAGCCTGCTTTACAGGTCATTGGTTTAAAAGATGACATAAATTGTGAAAGAGAAAGGAGTGGACTTTCTCTTTTCCTTTGGGCTCAGCGCAGGGGTGGGGCCTGTTCTCTTCCCAAGAGTACTTACTGCAGGCACAGAGCAGAGGGGATTCTCCCTGGGAGAACTATTTTCCCCTCCCAGTGTGCATCCCACGTAGATGGCAGGGACTATGAAAAGAGCCCAGCTTCTCCCCACTTCCACACAGGGACCAATCCTGACCCTGAGCAGGAGTCAGTCAACAAAACAAGCAAGTGTTCCCTGCTTCTAGAGTGGACAGGTGGAGGATGTGCGCATTTCTCTGGGTGACCTGGCAGAATCAAAAGGATTTGTTTCTCCAAAAACAGGAATTTCCCACATCAGAGAAAACCACTGGTTAATACAGGAAAACAGAACTGCAGAACTGACCAAAAAAAAACACATAAAGACACACACAGATAGGCAGACACACTGTAAAAACAACTAGGAGTGGCTACCACACATTCATACACTGGAATAGACAGGGGGTAAAGTGATGTCTCACATGGATTCTGGACACTGAATCAGCAACCACACCCAACCTCTCCTATGTGTCCAAACAGAAGGCTCCTTAACTAGACTTAACCTCCTGAGATGACAGACCAGACAACTGTCTAATTTGTTTCCTTTTGGGGTTGAAGTGTTAGACCCCTCTGAAGTGTTTGGCAGTGATTGAACACTGGAAACCTGGACCATCTCAGGTGTCCCTTTCTTGTTCCAAGGGGCTCTGAGACCTTCAATGTCTTAAGGTCTGGTCTCTGGGATCTTAGTGGGGCCTCCAGAAATGTTGTGGAGTGTTCACCAGAGAAAACTGCTTGAACATGTTTTTAAGCCAATAGAAGAAAGTCTTTATTAGCCACCTAGGGACTACAATGGATGTTTGGGACCCTGTTATAGCCCTGAGCCTTTTTTAGGGTGTACTTTTAAACAAAACAGTGTTCTGTGTTGACATACTTCAGTTAACAAGAATAGTTACCCAGAAGCCGAACCACAGAAGCCAAAATGCAAGGTCAGTACATTTAGAGACTTCTCCAAAACTATGGACTCTGATTAATTAGGCCTTTGTTTTCGTTGTGGTGGGTAGTGCTGTCTACATGCAAGTTTTACAGCCTGAATGGCACTTCCATCATGGAGTCAGTTGTGCTAAGTTCTGGGGGCCTGTTACACATGTCTCTAAAATTTCCAGGGCCTCTGCTATGATTCATTCATGACATATATATTCATGACAAAGGATCCAGACAACATCCCCAATTTGCCACTGATATTTCAAAAGTCATTAGATCTCCTGGATCATATAATCCAAGTGGTAGAACAGACTGCACAGCAGCCTAGACCTGTTAAAAAGCCTTCTCTTCCAGGTCCCACTCAAAACTAGGAGCTTTCCAAGCTCAGTATATGGGCAGGAGTAACACATCCAAGTGAGGAATGTGTTACCCCCAGAATCCAAATAGGCCCATGAAGCAATGTGTTTCTTTCTTGGTTGTAAGAGGGGCCAGAAGGAATATCTGTATATGTCTACTCAACTCCTAGAAAATTTACTGAAGAGGAAGGTTCCTATATTTTGAATAAATTTATATCCCATCTTACGATTTGCATCTGCTTTGCCAGTAAGTCTAGGCTATCTCCTGCTCACTTGGTCTAGTCAGCATCATGTCATCAATATAATGGGCCATTGTAGTACCTTGTACTACTCAAGACCACTGCAAACAGCTATGATACAAGGCTGGAGAATTAGTATACTCAATGTGTAACAGTGAAAGTATACAGTTGTCTTTGCCAGCTGAAAGCAAATGACTTCTGGTTATAATGTAAACCAGTAGACAGGTAAATAGAGAAAAAAAAAAAAAAAGCATTGGCCAGGCATTATGACTCATGCCTTTAATCCCAGCACTCAGGAGGCAGAGGCAGGCAGATCTCTGTGAGTTTGAGGCCACCTGGTCTACAGAGCAAATTCCAGGACAGACTCCAAAGCAATACAGAGACCCTGTCTTGAAAACCAAAAAAAAAAAAAAAAAAAAAAAAAAAATTCAATAGTTACATATACCACTATGTATAGTTCCGTTCAGTTATTGATTATTTGACTAACTTACTCAAAAGTTGTTTACTATCAGGCATAATTACTCACACCTATAATCCCTGTCAAAGAGTTTGATTTCAACTTGGCCTACACAAAAAAGTTCAAGGCTAGCCTGAACTCAAATATGAGATCATATCTTAAAACAAACACAGGCCCAATAGAGTCAAGGACTCACAGGTGTGAGGGATGTTCCTAATAGAGCTTTATTCTTGTGGGAAGACAGTTATAATGATTAGTAATATAATATAGTAATAATAGTAAGTAATTACCCATAACTATGTGGAATGAACTATGTTCTCACAAATGCATTGTTAAATCCTTATGTACTGTGTGTTTATATTAGAAGATAGCATTTTAAAGGATGCAATTAAGTCAAACTGGGTCCCAAGGTGGTGCTATCATTATGGTATTAGGGCCCTTATAAGAAGAGTTACTAGAATGCTGACTTCCTCTCTCTTTACCATGTGAAGTCATATCAAAAAAGCTAAAAACCAAATGTGTGACCTCAGATACCAGTCTTGCAACCAAAGAGCACTTCCTTACGCCAACTGCTATACTGGGGACTTCTTATTCAAGAATGCCCGATTCAGCAAAAAGTATCCAGAATGACTTTGATATTTACTAATCCTGTGGCACTCTCACCTCACACCCTCCTTTCTATAACATCATCTCTGTATTTCTTTATTTTTTTATATACAGAAGCAATGTCATGTCACATAGGCAGAGAAACTGGCCTCCAGGTAACCAGACCCTATGCAGAATGGGCTGATAAGAACACATCTAATCCTCTAATGCCACCCAGGGGTAAAGGCAGCCTGGATATTGTCACATTTCATGGGTTACACATTTACCAATACCTACTTTTCAATCCAGAGAGTTATCCCCATCATATAGCATGTCACATATGCCCTAATTCCTTTCCCCGGCCATGTAGGAATAAAATCACACACTAGTTAGGCTTGTCTCTTTGTCGTGCAAAATCTCTTCATCCATTAAAGGCCTTAAGGCTAAATTTTTTTCAGAACCCCTCTCACTGGTGTACTGTAGCTGCCAACAGTATTAAGAAACTAGAAAAAAATGCATGGTTTTGTCTGTGTTTCTGTGTGTGCAAAGGATAACACAGGTGTGGAGTTCAGAAGACAGCCTGCAGGAGTGAGTTTTCTTCTTCCAGTGTGGGTCCAGGCTTGGCAGTAAATATGTTACCAGCTGAGCCATCTGGATGGCTCATTAATAAACTTCTTGCCTGGAGGACAATTTAACTCATCACCTCTCTACCAAATCTCTCCCTCTCTAAAACCTAACAATTACAACCAGAGTTTTAGAGCAAAAGGCCAGGCCCAGGAAATCATAAAGAGCTAGCCACCTAATTAATAAATAAACTAATCATAAAGATTTAGCCATCCACTATTATACAATGAATTATTATACAAGCAATTAACATTGAATAGTAGTAGAAAAGTGAGGAAGACAGTGCATATACTGGGAAGGGAAGCAGGTAAAGTAATGCATGCCTTTCTAAATTATCAGATCCTCTTTAAGGCAGAATCCATAAGGATAAGTCACTGTCCTAAGATTGCAAGTCACCTGTGTTCCAGGGAGAGCAAAGCCTCAGAGGATGGGAGTTTATGGGTGGAAAATTATCCGTGATATTGATGCTATACTCTGAAGAAGAAATAATCACCTCATGGGAACCTAATCAATCGTGAGCTTGATCTCTAGTCACCTTACAGAAACAGTGACAGTGACTAACCTGAAACCTTGACAAAGACTACATAATTACTCAGACTTCTTTCCCCACTGTCTCAGTTCATGGTGAGCATGGTGACACAAGCATGTACTGCTGGAATTCAGGGAAATGCTGTCTATTCAAGATCAACCTAAACTATAGAGTGAGTTTCAGGGACTAAATTGAAACAGACCCTTCAGCAACACTCTCTGTACCCCCAATTTTTAAGTGTAAAGCCTATTCTAAGATAAATCTAGGCTGACTGGACCCAAAATCTGATCCTCTTCCCAATGCATACATTAATTGAATCCCCCTTCTCTGTTTTGTTTTGTTTTAATTCTGTCCTGCCTCTTTAATTGGTGTATTGGATTAGGGAAAATCAAAACAAACAAAAACCTGCAACCTTTCAAAAGATATGATGTACTAGCTAGGCTACCAGGGATGGAAATGAGTTAGGAAATACCAACCACAGCTTCCTGACAAAATATAGAAGCAAGCAATCTCTATTATAGCACCCATGCTCTTTGCTTTATCTTATTTATGAAGGTATGTTTGCCCTCTCTATTTTCTTCTACTTTTATAAAATATGTTTGTTGGGGTGAATTTATACCTTAGCCCTTATGTCATAGTATATAAATTAGGAATTGAATTAAAAGAGTAATGAACATCACTGAGAACACTGCTTGACATGACTGTGTATCATTGCTCAAGAAAGTGTGTGTGTGTGTGTGTGTGTGTGTGTGTGTGTGTGTGCGCGCGCACGCGCGCGCATGCACATGCACATGCAGGTATGTATGTAGACATCAAGTCTAGGACCCTGCACATGACAGTCATGGGCTGTACCACTGAGCTATATTCCCAGACCTAGAAAATATGTCTTTAAGTAAGAGACTGTATTATCTCATGAGGGAAGATGATGGTGGTAATTTTGCTGCTATTTGGAAGTAACAAGCTCTCTTGACACCTATACAGCAAGTTGTTGAATACAAAAATACTGCTGCAGAAAAATCTGGACCTGTATTTTATTAGCAAAGCCCAAGTTGTATCTTCTTTACATTTAGTTTGAGCCTAGGATTTAATGATTCAACCATCTCTTCAGACCACAAATTACATCTGCTTATGACCTTGGCCAGGGGAAGGTGGGGAATGAGTTAACACTAAAAAGGTATGATGAATGGAGGTTCAGAATGGACTATGACTTGTAATTCACTCTGTCCACAGAAACACCACTTTGTTGATATCTGATGTGTACAAATATGAACAGCTAAGAAGGTGGTAATTGCTGTATAGGTGTCAAGAAGGCTTGTGGAGGTGATAGTTAACAGTAGCTTGCTGAACCAGCAAAATACTGGTGTTAACCTAACAGGATCTGTGAGAAGGTTTCTATATATTGAACTGATGTGAGAAGAAGATCCATCCTAAACGTGGGCAGCATGATTCCATCAGCGGATTCCTAGGCTGCACAAAGCAAAAAGTAACTAATATACAATTCTTGCTGTGGAATCTTTCATATATACTTATCATACAGTCCTGAAAAAAGGTGACTTTATAGACGTCTAATCTTTTCTTACTACACTTTCTCCTGATTAAATTTACATCACATACAACCTTGATTGATAAACTCAAGTGAAGATCTATGACACAGATACATCAGGAGAGCAAGGTAGGAGTATCAGTTCAAGGTATTCCCAGGGTACAAAAGTAAGTTCAGCCAGCCTGGGAAACTCAGTGAGACCATCTCAAAAACTGAAAAGGGGAACTGGGATTATAAAAATGATCAGTGGGTGAAGTCACTTGAGTTTGATCCCTGAGACCCACATGGTGGGAGGAGAGACAACTTCTCAGGTTGTCTTTAGACCTCTATACATGTACACACAAAAGGGGGGGTGGAGCTGGGGAATGTAGGTTAATCATAGCACTTTTCCAGCATGCATGAAGACCTTCTTAAGTTTAAATATCTCCACACCTGCTGGGAAACAGTCTAGGAAAAAGATCGTGGGGGTAATTATTCTTAGTATGACCATACATGCTTAAAACTGTAGAAAAACAAGTTATCTTATTCCTCAAAGATAGCTTTTTTTATCTAAGGCTGAACATATTTGTTGTACAAATGTGAACACTGTCATACTCTAACGTTTTTTAAGGGATTGGACAGAAGTATAAAGGAATCTAACTGGCAGTGCACTTGTCTAACATGCAATCCTCAATGCTCAACAGAGGAGGGGAAGAGAAGCAACTCTTACAAAGGAAAACATTTAATTGGACTTGTTTAAGAGTTCAGAGATTTATCCCATTGCCATCATAGTGGGAAACATGGTGGCACATAGGCAGACATGTTGCTGGAGAAGTAGCTGAGAGTTCTACATCTAGATTGGCAGGCAGAAGAAAAGACATGTGCCACTATGTAGTGAGATAGTCCTTCTGTGGCACTGGCCACGCCCATTGGGGGTGGAGCCATGGGCGGAAGTGACCTGTAGAAGGAGGTAGGAGGGGGCCAGGAAGGTGCTCTCTTTCTGGAGTGACTCGGACAGGAGAGGATCGGGTTAAATTTCCTGGTGTTCATCTGTCTAGGTTGTAAGTTATTTCTCCCTGAATAAACATCTATTCAGCCTATTTGTTTATCCTGATCCTTATTTACCACAATACCACTAGGACTGTCTTGAAACCCCAAAGCCTACCCCTAGTGACAGATTTCCTCATAGGTAGTGCCACTCCATGCATTCCTGCAATCTGAGAGCTTAGGAAGGAGAGACAGGATTTATAAATTTGAAGCCAGCCTATGCTACATAGTGCAAATCTAGACAGGACACCATATTGAAACTTGACTTTTCAGCAGTGTGCTAGCATACACCTGTAATCTTAGTGGTAAGGAAGCAGGAGCAGAATGAGTTTGAGACTAGCCTACACTATATAGTAAGATCCTGTCTCAAATAAATAAATAAATAAATAAATAAATAAAATACAAGTAAACAAAAAACCCAAAGTTAGAATTTGTGGTATTTTTATTTTCCAAACTTATTTTAAAAGTACATTAAAACATCAGATAGAAATCTGACCTAATGATTAATGTAAGAACACTTATTAAAATGTTTTAGAGATATATAATTTGCACACAGTAAGCTTCAAGAGAAATATTAATGTACCCTGCAAATTAATCATATTCAACTGAATCCTCATTAATTTATAATTTTTTAGCCCTTATGAGGTGACAAGTTATATGTGTCAGTCTATATCAATATCACCATTATACTGATATACAAAGATATTATGTAGCTTATAAAGAAAAAATTTTACCTCTATATTTAAAGAAAGGAGGGGAGTCAAGGAATCTAGCCCACTATGTATTTCATGCAAATTAAATCAATAATTTCTTGTTGAACATAGAAACTGAACATTTTCTGTGTTTATGATTTGTCTTTATTATATAATTTTTACTTCTCAAAATGGGCCCCATGCTGATCAAATAATTTCAAACACAAAAGTCACACAAGGAAATGTAACATTTAAAAATTTACAAGAAGTAATTTTTATAACCTTTTATAAGTCACATTTTAAATACCTGCACTCTCAAAAGAGATATATACCTTTCTCATGAATATAATTTCTCAAATATTTTAAAGATTTGATTTTATATTACATGTATGAGTGTCTTGCCTGCATGTATGTCTGTGTATCATATGAGGGCAGCGCCCATGGAGGTCAGGAGAGAGCATTGGATTCCTTCAAACTGGGTTACAGATGGCTGTGAACCACCATGTAGGTGCTGAGAGCTGAACCTGGATCCCCTAGAAGAACAAATGCTTTTAACCTTCAAGCCATCTCCCAAGCCCCACAGATATATACCTTTAAAAGTGTGAATAATCTTGTTACTGATTATAAATTTGCTTGGACTAAATACTAAGTTTTCAATTAAGACAAAATCTAAGACAGCCCGGGCTACACAGAAAACTCCTATCTTAAAAAGTAAACAAATAAAAAACATTTCCACAAAAAAAAAGAAAGACAAAAGTCTAATTGGTATTGGGCAGTGGTGGCACACAACTTTAATCTCAGCATTCAGGAGGCAGAGGCAGGAGGATCTCTAAGCTCAAGCCAGCCTGGTCTAAAGCAAGTTCCAGGGCAGCCAAGGCTACACAAAGAAATCCTGTCTCAGAAAAACAAAACAAAAACAAAAACATCTAACTGTTAATTTGCCAAAATTCTTCAAATAATTTTGGAAGAGGATATTAGATGTCTTAATTTTCTGATTAACATGATAACCATATTGTGTTGAATCTATAGAAACACAGTTGAAACAAGTGGGAATGATTTCCTAAAGAATATCCAGCTACCAAAATAAAGGAGAGTGGATATAATATAAAACTTAGTGGCAAGAATAAATAAAAGAAAAGAGGGAGAAAGAGGAGAGAACTAGGTAGGCCAGTTCTAGAAGGTGAATTTGAAAACGTTGCCTCACACTTAAATTTCTGAAACAGATCTGACCAATGAGCAAGCTAGGCTAGTTCTGGCTAAGGCTCTCAGCTCCTCCTGTAATATTGGAGTTTGGGCAGAGCCTGGGACAAGGTGTTCTGAGCTAAGAGCCTTCTGTTCCTGGCACTTCTGAGTTTTGAGAATAATAGTTGGATATAACAGTTTGTAAAGATACTCTATTTGGGGTCTAATAGTTAATATTCCAAAATTCTAGTGAATTCAGATCCTAACTGCATGACCAAAATTAAGGCACCTAATAAAATTTAGTTTCAGGTGTAAGAATAACACAGTTGCTCATTTCCAGTTTAAAGTTAATGAGAGAATGTAAAAATTAGTTTGGGGCTAGGGATGTAGTTCAGTAGTAGACTGGTTGCTTGACATGCATTGGACCTAGGTTCAATCTCCAGCCCCATAAAAATAGAATGAGGGAAAAAGCCAAAATCTAAAAACCTCCATCTGAAAATATTAATAAATCACCTTGAAATTTTTTTCACTGCAATATTTAAACTAGAAATGTTATTTCTAAGTATTTATGTGAATCTGTCAAGTGGCTCATACAGAAGAAAAGCGCATATCAGCCCCCTCCCCCTGCATCTCTATGTCTTCTTAAATAAGGGTAGCTTGTGTTAAATACATGATGTATGTGTGCAGTGCCTTCCACAGACAAACTTCGGAGACACACTATGCCTGCTCTCTCAGAACAGTGCCCCATTCTGTAGTGTAGTCCTCTATGTAGGATTCTGGGTTAAGGTCTTTCTGAAACAGCAATTAACAAGAAACTACCAAAAGCACTTTGTAAAGCTAGTTACTCAATTGACATAAAACAACAATGTGTAAGAAGTGACAGGAATTACAACTCTGTGTTGTTAGGTAACTGTCTTATAAGATGAAGTGCCTCCCACTGTGTGAAAAAAAAAAAAAAAAAAAAAAACTTTGGATAAGGACAGAGGTACATGTAACACATTTCTAGTTTCTGCTTTGACATAAGGTTTTTTGTTTTATTTAAATCAACTTGCCACCAAAAGATTATACTGTTTTCTATTTCAGTACTTCAATTTCATATCTTTATAAAAATAACATTTCAGAAAGATCACTTTTTCCAAACACCTTTTAAAAATGTGGCCAATACATATCTAAAGACTCATAACACTGACTCAAAGGGTTATCATCAGTAGGATTGTTCCTGGCATCTTCTTAATAGTTTAATACAAAAGGTTGGGACTCACATTAGAGTAAAAACTGAAATAAACTTTTACATCAAATCTTAAAATGCCAAGATACCATGAAGCATAGCAGATATTAATATCTCAGAGAGAAGAAAGTCTAATTCTGCTGACTCTTCAAGTTATGCTTTGCCACTGACCTTAAAATCTTTCAAAGTCTTGGAAAACCACCTTCTGGATTCTCTGGCCTTGTGATTTTAAACAGAGGGGATAGGAATCTGCTTTGCAGACGTGCTGTCATACTCCTGCATCAGATCATTGGTGGTATAATAGTGCATGGCAAAGTATGAACTGGCAAATCCAAAAGAGTTTGCTGTCTGTAACTTTCCCAGACTGCTCTCTTCCTGGGAAGGGCTGCTGTTATAGATGCTGTAGTAAGGTTCAATGCGAGTGTTGATGGGTGTTGAGCTGCTCTGACCACAGTGCTGGTGTCCAGCAGACACTTTGGGACTTACCACATTTTCCTTTGAGTGGCTTGGGCCACAAGCCTGATCCACAAATTTCTTCTGTGGTTTTGGAGACAGCATGTAGGCAGAGTTTGTCTCATGATGCGAAGATTTATTTCTATTGATTTCAAGGTTACCTTTTCCCATAGCTCGAAGTCGAGTCTTCTGTTTGCAGCAGAGAAAGCCTAGGCCAACGTACTGGAGGCACCAGAGTACTTTCCTTCTTAGCCCAGCACTGTTCCGGGAATATATAAAAGGATTTAATCCTGATTTGAAAAATATCAGAGTAAATCCAAACAGTTCAAACTGGTAAAGGATGAAGCTCCCATTGTCAGACAGAACCACCTGCACCAGGGAAATCCCCAGAGGAAGACAGCACATCAGGACTGACAACACAATGATTACACAGGTGACCACAGCTTTGGAATCCTTGGCAGTAGACAGGTTGATGGCTGATACCAGTTGGAATCGATTGGCAGAAGGGATCTGCATCTGGTTAGGATTCTTCATGTATCCATGAGTCTGAATGTGCTTTAGTTTGTTGTAATTCTGGTTCCTGTACAGAGCTGGCATAGTGCACTGAATAGGATCTCCACCTCCCTTCACAGATGCTTCCATGAATGGCTGTGGTTTAGAAGCATCAACTGTGATCACAGGGGGGCACTTTTTGACTTGAGTATTCTTCCGTAGGGTCTGAGCAATCATGATGTAAGAAACAGATACCACGGCAACACAGAAGGCAAAGTCAACAACATACAGGGACAGAATGGCTTTCCCTTCTCCAGCCATCAGACTGGACATGGGAAGACACAGGTGAGACTTATTGGTTCTCAGTGTAGCCAAGGTGGCAAGGGTAAAACTGGTGGCCCAGAGAAGCAGGGTGAGGAGCAAGATGCAGGAAAAGGAGGCTGTGCAATTAGGTTGCTTCCCTAATACCATTCGCAGCCGGTGCAGGGCTATCACAGCCACTACCTTGAGGGACATGATGATGAAGCCTGAACTGGTAAGGTGGAAGGTGAAGCAGAATGTATCTGGGATGCTGCTGGCTGAGCTGAAGAATAGCACAAAGGTGAACATGGGGGCTATAACCCCACAGATGAAGAGATCACAGAAAGACAGGTTCAGGATCATGAAATCAAAGTTGGTTCTGAACTTCCTGAAAGTTGGGTCAAAGAAAGACAAGAAGACAATAAAGTTGCCATAAGATCCTAGACAGAAGATAACGGCAAGCAGAAAAGTGCAGGTCACCAAGGTGGCTGTGTGGATAAAACCTCGAATATCCTCCTGGAGTGAAGTGCTGTGGTTTCCTCCCTGCAAGGGAGGCATGTACAGCAAGGTGGCATTGGGTGCATTCTGAAGGGGGACACTTGAGTTCATCTTCAGAGAAGGGTTTCTTCTTTGTGTTGTCAAAAAAAAAAAAAAAAAAAAAAAAACCAACAGGAAGACAGTCAGGATCTCAACTCACAGACAAGGGACATGTGCCAAAAGAGGGCCAAGAAAGATAAGCCTGCACAAAAGAAAAAGTACACCCAGAAACAGAAAAGGATTAGCGAGCACAACAAGTGCATTCCACTTTACAAAAGCATTCAAATCTCTATTGCTTTGAAAGGCATGTCACAAAGTTAACACAGAAAGGGCATCCCAAACCAGACACTGGAGACACACGGGAGCATGACTTCTCCACTGGAAGTTCATGATCTCTTCCTGGGTGGAGATACATCAGGGTGGTTGCAGGAACTACATACAGGGACAAGGGGAACTAAATCTATCTCTCAGGAAGGAGCTGAGAAAGGATAAAGGGAGCTCTGGTGAAGAGAAGCCAGCTGAGTGAAAGGTGATGGGCGGGGAGGAGAATGAACAGCTTGGGAAACAGAGAATAGACTCTGTAGCATGACTGACTCAAGCAACAGAATATGCTTGAAATACTAGCAGGATATTGTTCATACATAATGTGGCCCCCAAAAATGCTCATAAATCACTGACAAATCCCCTTATTTTCTCTAAGGAGAAACCACTATTTCTAAGCATTTATTCTTTTCCAAGTTTGAAAGTTAAGTTCTAGGCCAATGAAAACCCTCTTTTGAAAAAGAGAAATTCATGTAGGACTATTTTTGAAAGAAGATTAAAAAAATTAAAGTAACAAAAAGATGCCTGAGATTATATTTGTAATTTCTAAGGTGCAGAGCAACCCTTTGGGGTCTGAAGACATAGCACAATGGTACTGCACCTGATAAGCCTATGGGAGGTTTGCTGTTTGATTACCAGCAAACACACACACACCATACCACTATGAGAGCTAGAGAGATGGTTTAGTGGTTAAATGTATATACTACTCTTGCAGAGGGCCCAGGTACCAGTCTGAGAATCCAGACTGGGTGGCCCATCTATATCTCCAACTCCAGAGGGTCAGATGCCTTTTCTTGGACTTTATGGACACTTGCATTCATTCATACATGCACCCCACACGCATATACACATACTTTAAAAATGAAGTAAAATTTGAAAGCACCACTATAGCAACTCTAAGTGTTAGTTATTATTACAACAGGAATGTTCTCATCATCAAATAAGATGTATGCATTCTGTATTCATTAACTTACATTAACTACATGTGTGTCTTTGGGCAGTATTATGCTAGCTGCTGAATGCACATAGATGATTAAAAAGCACTTTGTATTTTAAAGTAATAACCTTCTTGCTCATTTCTTTCCATAATTATTTTTCTCTCTTATGCAAGGAAATGTAACATATACTCACACCAATCTTCATTGTCCATCTTCTCTCAAACAAGAATCCAGCAAGACAGATAACATTTAGTACCCTGTTCTTGACAACGTCTATTTTAGTCTAACATTGCAGGGATAACCAATGGCATTGAGGAGGTCCAGAGCCACTCTGCCACTCATTAAGACAGAAGCAGCCTCTGCTGCTACTGCAGTGGCCACAGACAGCAGAACACACATGCAGACATCAACTTTGCTGCAAAACCTCTATGGGAGATAAAAGTATAAATCTAGAAGCAGTATTTATCAATGATTACAGTTACATAATAATGGATAGCTCTCACTATTTTTAAGATTACATGCCTGTTTATAAACAATTTTGATATTGTTATAGTGAAAAGACAATGTTTTACTGCTGGCTAAAATAATGTTCCTTCCTTGGGGTTAATTTATAAAAAGGGAAGAACAAAAACCCTGTCTGAAAAGGCAGGGAGAGCAGAGATACTAGAGTAGCAAGAAATGACAAGCATGGTAGAGAAATAAAGACAATTAAGTGGAACCATGGAAGTTACAAGACCCAAGCTATATATGTAGAAAATGAGTTGACAAGGCACCAACAATGATCAAGGGAAAGAAGAAACAGTAAGGAAAGGAGGGGGGCAGGGATACAAAGTGGTGGCACAGGCTGTAATCCCAGCTATTCAGGAGGCTGAAGACTGAGGCAGGAAGACTATAAGCTCAAAGCCAGCCTGGGCAAACAAAGAAAGAGAGAATGAGAGGGAGGGAAGGAGGGAGGGAGGGAGGACGAACTAGAAAGAAAGGCTAGATGTTATAGCTTGCCTGGCATGCATGAGGTCTTAGGTTCAATCCTGTAGTTGGGAAGGTGGTTTGGGATTACTGTGGGGGCAATGTTGTATAATCAATTAAAAATATGTAGAACTCAGCATTAGGAAATAACAACAATACAATCTGTCAGCACAACTGTCAATGTCTATTTAGAAAGTGTTTATGATATGCTGGGAACTGTTCTCAGGATTCCACACTACTCAATCTCCCCAAAGCCTCAAAATGATATCTGTTGTCTCCATTCTGAAGATGAGGAAACACAGTTGGAAAGATCACTCTGCAAAGTGGCATAACTACCACATGTACTGAACAATTGCTTCTCAAAGACCACATTCCTTTTTTTAACTCCAACACACACACACACACACATACACAGAGAGAGAGAGAGACAGACAGACAGACAGACAGACAGAGACAGAGAGAGAAAGAGAGAGAGACTCACATTCAAGAGAGGGATACCTAGGTCAAAGCAAAATTACAACAGCTTTCATTTATTGCTATGCTCCCATACCTGAAGCTTTATATATCAAAGTTTATTTCACTCTCAAAACAATCCTATTAAGTATTTTTAAAAATTCTGTTTCCAAGTAAAAGCTCCTGGAACACAAAACTTCAAAATCAATAAAGAACAGGAGATAAAGTCAATCCAGAGCTTAGTACTAACTCTTGGGGCTTTAAGAGGAAATTAAGAACAAAAACAAAGATATAAGCTGGACATGGTGACATATTCCTTTCCTGCCAGCACTCAGGAAGCAAAGGCAGGCAGATATCTATTAGTTCAAGGCTAGCCTGGTCTACAAAGTGAGTTCCAGGACAGCTAGGGGTGTGACACATAGAATATAAGATGCATATATATATATATATATATATATATATATGTGTGTGTGTGTGTGTATGTATATACATCACACACATACGTATATATATATATATATATATATACATATATATATTCACATACATACATCTCCTGTGTTCCTGTGTGTGTGTTTTGTGTGTGTGTGTGTGTTTAGTGGTTAACTATTCCTAAACATTAAATGTTATTTCCAATAAGTTTTATCAGAATTATTTTGTTAAAAGACCACCACTGTTTACATAGTTCTATGTCAGCTCAACACAGGGTCATTTCGAAAGATAAAACTTTAACTGAGATAATGACCTCACCAGACTGGCCTGTGGGCAAACTTGTACATTTTCTTAATTGATGATGTGGGGTCACTGTTGGTGGTTCTGGGTACCATAAGAAAATAGGCTGAGCAAGCCATGAAAAAAGCAAGTTAGTACACAGCTGTCTTCTACAGCATCTGTATCAGCTCCTGCTTTGAATTCCTGCTCTGACTTTCTTGTGTGATGTACTACGAGTTGTAAAATTAATAAACCTTTTTCTCCGCAAGTGGCTTTGGTCACAGTGTTTTATCATAGCAACAGAAACCCTAACTAAGACAGGAATGCATGTGTAGTAGTTCTAAGGATTATTTGTGTAAACTAGGTCTCTGTTTCCATCATGTGAATCCTCAGGATTGTTGGGAAGGACCTTTACTGGTGAGCCATCTCACCAGCCCAGAACACTAGTCTTAAGCATATATATTAACCACAGAAGACAGGATGAGCAGAGTGTATTAGCACACATCTGGGGAGGCTGAGCCAAGAGGATCATGAATTCAAAGCCAGCCAGGATTATATAGCACATTTCTAGTCTTGATTACATACATATGATGAGACTTTTTCAAAAAATTCATATGCATCTAATTACAGTTGAGGAGGGATGCTGAGAAGAGCCAGGAGTTCCAAACATATCGCATACTGTCAACTCCTATTAAAACGCAGTATGGCACAGGACTTTAATTACAGCACAGAGGAGGCAGAACCAGGCAGATCTATGTGAGCTTGAGACCAGTCTGATCTACATAGCAAGTTCCAGGCCAACCAAGGCTATACAGTGAGACTCTGTTGCAAAATAAACAAAACAATATGTTTAAAAGTTGGATGTGGTGGCACAAGCCTGTACTCCCAATTACTCACGAGGCTGACGCAAGAGGACCACCTCCTTGGATGCCAGCCTGGGCAACATACTAAGATCCCTGTCTTAAAAAAGAAAACGTGTGATGCGTTACCAATATTGTGCATTTTAATTTTTGAAGCAAAAGTTAGGACATTTATAAGCTTTACAAGTTAACTCATGACTTGGGTTATTCCAATCAATCCCAACCCCAACAAGTGTCGTTTCTTCCTGGCAGGCATTTTCTGAGCCTAACCCCCCACACAAAACAAAGTTCTGCCCCATCCCCGCTGATTTGAATGGATCTGGGAAACCTCAGGGAGGCCAAATAACTCGCCCAAGGTCAGTGAGATTATTTCAAACCTCCCATTCTCTCTAAACAGCTGAATTACCCTTTGAAGCTGCCAATAGCTGACAGGGTGGGAAGATCTGAGTCTCTGGTGGAGGGAGGCTGTGGAGCACTGTGCATTGCAGGTTTATCCTCATCAGTTAATGGCTATGGGTGGGGACCCTCTAGCATTGAAGGAAAAACAGGCCCAAGTCGGTCTAGCAATGCTTGGATCCAGACTTGTGGTGGTGGGTTGTGGTCCATCCATTTAGAGTATAGGAGCTTCCTGAAGGCTGCAGGTGAACACTGCCATCCTGCCAGGCCAAGCTCAGCTTGTTCCCCCCTCCCGCTTGCCTGGAGTCCCACTGGTCTGGGCCCCTGGCCTCTCACCTGTGGGCTGGCCACAGCGCAGCCCTTCCTCCTCCAAGTCGCAGTCGCGACACCAGCTGCGCCCGGGGACCTGGTTGCTGCCAGGCTAAAGGATTCATCGCCATTGCCATCTGCATCTCCATGCATCCCTGGAGCCTAGGCGAGCCCAGCGGAAGACGCAGTCACCAACCAACAGAATACCGGGAGCGGCCCCTCCCTCCAACCCTAGCCGCCCCGCCTGCCTGCACCCTCCCCGCTGCCCGGATTGTGAAGTGCGCAGAACCATCTTCAGCCTTGTGGGCGTGGGCCAGGACCCTAGGTTTGCCTCACTGTGATACACAGCAAGGAAGACAAGGCAGGAATACCAGACACAGGGCAACCCTGAGGTAAGGCTTGCTTTAGGAGGCGACTAGGAGTCTGAGATGAGTGGCCTCTAAACTGAGAGTGCCTGTGGATAGCTGGCCTTCTTGGCTTTCTCACTAACCTATTTTTACCATCTCAAGTCAAAACAACTTCAACACATTATATGTGTCCTAGAAATATAAGTATGGGTGGGTGCAATATAAAACAGAAAACAGGAACTATTAAATTGTTTTGAGTGTGAAAATCTTGAAAAAGTGACGTGCAATCCAGCTAGGCCTATTTTAACAAACACCAACAAAAACAGACTGATACCTTCTTACCTCCTAAAGTCCACATGTCTAAAACTAAACTCAATTTGAATTTTAGTAAGCATCATCAAATAACACTCATAAGTTTGCTATTATGGGAACAAAATATATCTCCTTTACTCCTTCAGGATTCCAGCCTGGTTAATTAGGTTTCTTTTACTTTTTTAATCTCATCGGCTATTTAGAAATATAGAATGCTATTTAAATGTTCCTTCTTCCAGCTGGTACTAGGTAGGAATCAAAAACTTTAATTCCATCAGGTGAAATATTTTGTGGAGCCATTGCTACTACAACCTCCCTCCATTTTCTGTTAAGTCTTTCTTTATAAAATCAAACATGTAACACGTTTTAATATATTTAATTTTCCCCATACTTTTTTGCTAAGAAAGATGTTAGAAGAGTTTTGTAAAATATCAGAATTGTTTAGAAAAATAGTACTCAAGGAAAATTCCCAAATGACTTTTCACACATATCATGTTCTACTTCCTAGACACCTGGCAATGTCAGTTCTAAGATATGCTGCCAGTAAGGGTAACATTGTGCCCCAGAAACAACTGAGGGGTGGGGAGAGTAATTGGCAGTTACAGTGTAAATTCTGACCCAAATTATATCTCTCCAAATAAATTAACTACTGCTTGCATAATTTTCATTTAGACATAACGTTGGACTAGAACCATCAGTTGCACCTCACATTGAAAAAGACCAGAAGAACTCCACTGAGATCTGAGAGGGAGGGAGTTGGGGCACATGGTTCTAGAGCTATGTGGGGGTTGCTCAGAAATACAAAATAATAATGTGCACAAATGTGGCAGCGAGGTTGAGAAACTCTAGAACACCCATATACTAATACAAAAGACAAAATCTGCAAATAATCAGGGATAACAATATATTAACATGTGAACAGGCTAATCTGTATAAAACTAGCATTCCAGCACAAACCGACTGACATGCCATTAACATGTCCACTTGGGGAAAGCATGTATTAAGGCCAATAAAATGTTCATATTCACTAGGCATAGTGGCAAACAATTGTAATCAGGAGCTCTCCACCTAAATCTTATTCCTTAGTTACCCTGATATAAGCTGTTAAGTGTTAAAACAGGCACTGCAAATGTATTCTGAAGTATAGAAAGTGGAAAGCTATTTTAATATTCAACAGTGGAGCAATACTCAAAACATGAGATAGATCTTCAAAGGCACCCCCTCAAGTGCTGGGGTTGGACTCATGGAGTCTGTCTGCTGTGCTAGGCAAGCCCTTGACTGTTCAACTAAACTCTGGTCCCTCAGTCACATTGCCAGTGAAGAAAATAGCCTTTTCCAAAGGATCCCTTCAGAAACTAGATTATACCTTTCAAACCCCTCCATTTTGTCCTCTCCTTTACTCACCAAAGCTCACAGAAACCTCTGCCCTTTCCAGTCTAATCAACAATGGCTTTCTAGTACTGCTTGCCTCTTGCCTGCCAGCTTGTATCTTGTTGACATACTTCTTGTTCCATCCTTAATGTATCACATATTCTAAAAGCTGTATAAGATAGCATCAACCATCCAGTTCTCTCTCCAACTTGAAACCACTTGTAGAAAATCATGCAATGACAAAACACTTAATTTCAAAATTCACAGTATAATCTGGGGGAAATGTCAAACTAATAAGCAACAAACCTACTATTGTAATAGCCAGGGAGAATGCTGGGTACTCTGATTAACACCGCTTTTAGGTCCAGCAGAAAGAATCTAGATCTAGGTTTTCATAACTGATAGACTAAGTCAATAAGGAGTTTTTGGTTTTTTTTGAGATTTTAGTCTTATTCTGTAATCTTCTGGCTCAGGATCCAGAATGCTTTACTTGTAGGTGCTACCCTAGCACTTTAAAAAGATGTTGGTGTAATGTGGATTGATCAAGCCAGACCGCCTGAATAGAGTACCAGGTGATCCTACATTCAAAACAGCTGGACAAAGCAGCCTTACAGACTACAGCCAGGATTTCTGCATCTTCTTAGAATCCCCCATGGCAGCGCCCCTTACCAGCAGGAAGTAGTTTGGAAATTCCCAAATATTGTCTATAAATGTTTGTTTTCATTTAAATGGACTCGGTTATATAAAATAAATAAAAAAGAAATATACAAATTTTAAAGAAATGTTTCCCTACTCTGTAATTTTAAAAAATGTCGTATTAAAAATATTCTTTAAAAAAAGTATAATACTTAAAAATAAATAAATAAATAAATAAATAAATAAATAAACAAACAAACAAATAGGGCGTAGGTGAAGCCCAAATTCCATCCAGCAAAATTTAAACTAAGGAACATACTGACTACCAAGCACACATTTCTTTAAATTCTCACTTAGAAGCTAAAGCATATATTTTATATTTTAAATTTCCATAACAAAACTAATAAATAAAATAGGAAAGAGAAAGAAAAGAAAGAAGTGGGCAATAATTTAAAGTCTCACTACTTAATTAAAGGGTGATCTTAGAGAATCACCCATTTACGTGATGACAGAAAGTTCATCTATACTATTAAAGGTGGTAATCACTAGTCACTTGTGGCTAGCAAGCACATAAAGTATGTCTAGTGAGCCTGGCACTTAACAAGGCAGAGTTAGGTAATTCATTCTGGCCAAAGTGAAGAAATTCACAGATCTAAATCTAAGAAGGCAAATAATCCACAAAAGTTGCTGCCTAGAAAACTGTCTTTTCTTAATGAAGACAGAAGTCAGGCATCAAAAACAATCTTATTTTATTGAGTTTTAAATTAGTTACACAATTGAAATAGTGAATTAGGCATTACTCTATATTTATGTCTGTGTATGCTGACACTTCAATATTCGACTCAGACCACTGCTGTGATTAAACTGGGAAGCTCAGTATGTAAATATTAAAAAATATATTGTACTGTTCCTTTAAAGGTGTGTCACAAGATGACATTCATTAACTTGTAAATTATTCCAACTAAAGGATACCCCAAACTTCATACAGGCAAACATGTTATCATTTAGAGATACACACAAAAAGGTACATAAAAATCCAGATATTTTAATATTAAATAATCCTACATTTTGGCTTTTGTAACAGGAAAAGATAAATACTTTAAAAACACACACTAAAAAAAAATGGTGTTCTGTAAGTACAAAAGCCCCAAGTTGCTATAATAAAAAGTTGTGTGTGAATCCTTACAAGCCAGCCACATAATGGTTGTGTTAAGGGCTGCATCTGTACAAAGTGTTGCCAATGTTATCTCTACAGTTTATACAACCTTTTATATCTATGTAACACATTAAACAAGTCAAAAATAAGCATGCGGGCAGAGGGGGAAAGAGGGAAGAGGGAAAGGCAGGGATGGGGGAGGGGAAAAGGGAGAGAGGGAGATATTAAAAGAAAATTTCCTTAAACACAGCGATTGTCCTGCAATTGTCCATTTATATGAGGTGCAATGTATTTCAAGGTGAAATAAAAAACAGTATTTGTGAAGACTAGAGAGTAAAAGGCAATCAGCCAAGGTGTTTATTGATGTTGTTTTTATTTTTAAAATCACACATTGTATACACATACAAATCAGTCTAAAATTTATTCACCAAACCCCTAGTTTTTCAGCAATTGGCTCTTATTCAGTACCAAAAACTCCAGTCTGTGTGGACACATACACAGACCTCTGCAATGTGGTTGAAAAATCTGTCAGGTCATAGTTAACTCTGAGACTAGCCCACTTTGATCCTTTTCTCTTCGTGGCTCTCCAAACTTCAGATGCATGGCCCATTCATTAAACCCAACCATTAAACCCAACAGCCTTTGAGGAAGGATTCAAAATAATTTGAGATGAATGAAACGACAGGACCTACATTACTGATAAGTATTCTCCCCATTCCAAGGAAATTGTTTTATTTTTTAACAAGTTTCTAGACTGGTCATGATACCATGATCAAACTGGGTTATTTCTAGTCTGAGACTTTGTGACTTTGTCATATGTCTCAAAGGAAAAGTGATCAGTATTCTGAAAACACTTCAGGACAAGTTAGGAAATCAACCGGCAGCTGGGAACCTGTGAACCAAGACTAATGAGGCCAAACACTAAAATGACGAGAGCTCAACAGAGGATGAGTTTGTGAGACCTGCAGAAAGTCACCACAGATGATACCTGAGGATCTGGAATTTTTGATGAATTGAGCCCCAAATCAGGACTAGTCATCTGCATTAAAGAGGGGAAAAAAAAAATTCTGTTAGGTAACAAAACACTCAAGTTATAGAATCCCACCGAGTAGATTTTTTTCATTTCCCCGACCCTTGTTTACAGACTTTCTGCCCTCCACCTTACAGAGGGTTATAAGCATTTATGAATTTAGATGACTTGTGCACAGTGAGGAATTTAATACCAGCACTCCAGAGGGGGAAAGGCAGAGTGAGTTTGAGGCCACCTGATTAATATAATGAATTCTAGGAGAGCCGGGGTGGGTGAGGGTGAAGAATCTAAAAAATAAAAAACAAAAACCAACCAAACATAAAAGAATCCAGATAATGCACTAGAGAGATGGCTCAACATTAAGAGAATTTGTATCTGTTCCCAGGAACTAACACAATCATCAACTCAGTTCCTTCCTCTGGCTTCCACAAGCATGGCATGCACGTGTGCATATAAATACAAGTCAAATACTCATACACACCCACACACACACAAAATCTAAATGAAGTGTTCTTATGACTACAGAACCCAGAGTTCCCAGTATAACCCCAAATGTCCCACTCAGGAAGCAGCTTGGACTACAATTTCTTTTCACCTGATTACCCAGTTTTCTAACTATCTCATAAATTGCCTGCCTAAATATGAGAAAAGTCATGAGAAATTCTATGGAACTTATTTCCACTGACCACAATAAAAGCCGTATTTTAATTTACTGAGACAGAATCTCACTCTAACTCAGGGCTTGTTTCAGACTCTGAGATTAGGAATATAGAGACAAATATCCAGAATGCGTACAGAAGCAGGAGGGCTGCAAGTTCCAGGCAGCCAGGGTTACACAGTGAGGCACTGCCTCAAAAAACCAACTAACCCAACCAACAAAACCTTCTGAAGATTAGGCATATTTGTTTACCTCAGTGGTTCTCACCTGCGCTAAATTTGGGCTCCACCTCTGAACTATATAAGCCCCACCTCAAAAGCCATGTACACAGACAGTCAGGTGTGGTGGCACAGGGCTACAAACCCAGTACTCATGAGGGTAAGGTGGGGGAATTACTCCAAATGTAAATCTAGCCTGATCTACACAGCTATCCCTGTCTTAAAAAGTCAAAGCAAACAACCCCTTCCACTTTACCTAAGCAGTTACAACTAAAATATCAGCAAATTTAAAAACTTCAGTGGGATGACACTGCTGGATATGTCGCATGTAACTCACCCCTCTATGCATAATAGCATGGTGACACAAGGAGGTCAGTGAGGACAAGCAGCTGGTCATCAGTGAACTGCTGCTTGTGTTCTTGCCAATTGTCATGGTGTGTCCTTCGGAAATTGGATAAAGTCTTCTTTACAGTCATCTGTAATCAACCCATGCACATTTTAACTTCTAAGGACTAGAGTAAAGAACCAGTTATCTTCAGCTACATTAGAATCCACCTAGACCTCAGCTCTTACACAATGCAAATACTACAGTGTCAGAAAACAAAGTCAGTTTCCTGCATCCACTAACGTTCTATAAAATTCCTAGTGTCACTTCAGGACAAAACACTGGAATGTACTGCCACTTGCTAGACCAGTTTCAATACATACTGTATTTACAAAGGTGACCTGTTTAGCTTTGGAGCATGGGAGCTCATGACTAGATAATAATTATTTCTAGTTTAAGATTAGTCCTCAGTGAGATGAGAGACTTTGTAGATACAAAATGCCAGAATAACAAACAGTAAATGAACCCTAACTTTCTAGCTATTGTTAACAGTGCTCTTTACGTTGGGTTAGAAAGGATAGAAGCTACAGAGTTTAATGTTATTTTGTTATACATGGGAGAAATGTCTTTGCAAGGCTTTAATAATTACAGAGTAAACATGACCCTATGAGAGGCAGTAGTTTGTTTGTTTTGTTTTTAGGTTTTTCAAGAAAGAGTTTCTCCGTGTAGCCCTGGTTCTCCTGGAATTTGCTCTGTAGATCAGGCTGGCCTTGAACTTATAGAGATCTGTTTGCCTTTGCCTCTTTTGTGCTGGGATTTAAGGCAAGAGCTACCACCGCCTGGTTGAGGCAGTAGCTTTACAAAGCAGTAAATCTCAAAGTGTGCAGGAAAGTTATTATTAAGTGATACAAATAAACTAATAGGGAAGAATTATACATTGCGATGTACATTATTTTGGTAAAGTGTCATATGCTGTTTGAGTTCACTAAGAAGCTAGAACTGGAAGTGGAATTGGCCCCACACATGTGTGTACTGTGTTCTCTTAGGCTCCTTATCTGGTAATGGTTTAGACTCATTAACTATGTGGCAGAAGGAAAGAACAACAAATCAGCTCAAGATTAAAACCATGTTTAAGGACAGGTAGCGGGCAAACCACTTCCAGCATAGTTTGCTATCCTGGAAGCTATGCAGGTTGCTATGTAAAAGCACCTGCAGTTGGAAAATTGCCAAATTCAGCCATGGAAATTCAGCTCAGCTGTGAATTCTGGCTAGTGTCTCAACTTCTCCAGTAATATTTTGCTGCTATAATTACCTGATCTCTACTGCTATGTGTTCTTTTACCTGCAAGCCTTACCAGAGGACATACTCTGCTCTGTCTAAGACACTCTTTATTGGGAACTCCAGCTTCCTGCCTTAAAGGTGCTTTAACAGTTGATTTCTGCTAAATGTGCTTAGCCTCCAAGTTGATGGTATTTTGTTGTCTGTCTGTCTGGTACCTGCCTGATACTTGCTATTTATTCTTTTACTTTGGCTTGCTGTGTACTTAAACTTACTTGCACAAAACTAAAAATACAGCTCTAATAGATTATCTTCTGGACCATACATAACATACCTCAATAGGCTGAGGATCATTCAAATGTGCACTAAGATTCATAAGGAGCTGGGGCATCCAGGTGGGAACATCATAAGGGCTAGAAAGAATGCATGCCCCTAGTCCAAGCACACCAGCATGACGTTTGACCAACTCTGCAATGAAAACAACAAATACATCCTTTATAGGGAAATAAATTTTTACTCATACTAGTTATGATTTCATTGTGCATATTCCCTCATTTAATATAAATTTATAAGTACATACAAAACAAAAAACAAAACACAAAAACAAAACAAAACAAAAACAAACAAAAAAAACAAAAAACAAACCAAACCAAACATGATTTCTGGAGCTGAACTAGAAACTGTAAGAATTTTTTGTCTGCTTGGTTTTTCCTTTTCTTCTTTTTTTATTATTTTATTTTTATTTTACATATAGTCTCCCAGTTCCCTTTCCCTTCCTCCCACCTTGTTTCCCTCTCTCCAGCCCTCACATGCAACCCAACAACCCTTCCCTCCACCCACCCCCACTCCACATATAGGGTGATGCCCTTCAGGAGGGGTCATCTAAATCTGTCAAGTATTTTGGAATAGGGACTAGGACTTCTCTCCTGTCTCTAGATTAAGGGAGTATCCCTCCATGGGGGATGTGCCCCCAAAGTCCTTTTGTGCACCAGGAATACATCCTGGTTCCACTGTCTGAGGTCCCTTAGACTGCTCAGGCCTTCTAGCTGAGTCTCATGTTTAGGGGTTGTGAGTCAGTCCCATGCTGAATTTCCAGCTATCAGTCTGGGGGCTCATTAGCTCCTCCTTGTTCAGGAAAGCCGTCTCTATGTGTTTCTGCAGCCTGGTCTTGTCTTCCCTCTCTGCACCTGGATTCTAGTTCGGCTCAGTGTTTAACTGTGAGTGTTTGCTTCTGTTTCCAACAGGTACTAGATGAGGGCTCCATGATGGTAGTTAAGTTAGTCATTGATCTCATTATCAGGGAAGGGCATTTATGGTAGCCTTTCCACTGTTGCTCAAATTGTTAGTTGGGGTCAGTCTTGTAGGTCTTTGGACATTTCTTTAGGTTCAGTTTTCTCTTCAATCCTATAATGGCTCCCTCTTTTATGTTCTCTCTCGCTCTCTTTCTTCTTCTATCCCTCCCCTGACTCAATCTTCCTAGTCCCGCGTGCTTTCCTCTCTTCTCCTTCTCTTTCTCCTAATTCCCTGTCCACTCACTGCTCCCCCCCCCCTCCTTCCCATGTGCTCTGGAGAATTTGCCCCAGGTTTCTCTGTAGCTTTGGAGGCTGTCCTGGAACTCACTCTGTAGACCAGGCTGGCATCGAACTAGGAGATCCACCTGCCTCTGCCTTGACAGTGCTAGGATTAAAGGCATGCAACACCACCACCATCTGGCTATACTGCAAGAATTTTAAAGACATTCTATAGTTGTTCCTCAGTGACACTATAATTGTTTCTAGACAGGAATGGGTCGTATTGTTAAAAGCTAACATAACTCATTCATATTCTAAGCACAGTTCCTAATCCTAAAACCATCTCCCAGATTAGGTAATATCATATCTGTGATTGTCCCCACACAAAATGCACCACTGTGCATGACAAACACATTTCTTAAAATAGAACTGCAACACATGTCTATGTTCCTTCCTCAGTGGTATAAATTCAAGTGTTTTCAAATACCATGGTCCCTGTTTTCTTTCTTGCTTTCCCCTTTTCCCCTCAAGTGGTGTTGGTATTGATCAAACATTGGGTCCCATAGGAGCTAAACACCTCACCACCCTATGACTGTCACACCTTTTGGTAGTATTTGGTATTGAACACTGAACACAATGCATATTAGCCAAGACCATATTAAATTTAGCCACATTTCTAGTCCCCCTCAGTTACTCAATAAAATTAATATATATTCTTTTGTAAATCTATTCTACACATGTGTATGAACAGAAGAAGGTAAGAAAATGAGATTTTTGAGTAGTAAAAATTATAAACACCACCATTTATCATAATAAAGATTTAAAACACTTTATTCTCAAACAGAACTAGAATGTTATTAGAGTTTGGTATTAATTGGTATTAATACTTAATACATAAATACTTAATACTAGGTATTTAATAATTATGATATAACTATGGCTTTAATGTATAAGAACTTCATATCCAAGGCAATGTGCATAAATTGAATGAATTTCATATTTCCTAATCTTTTCATTGTCTTCACTGCCCCAGTGCTGCAATTATGGGCATCACACTTGGCTTTTTATGTAGGTGCTAGGAATCAAACTCAGGGCCTTTGACTTGTAGGGCAAGCATTTTACCAGGTATCTTTCTAGCCCATCCCCATTTTTCATTAAAAGTTTGTGTGTATACTCGAATATCTGCACAAGCACACACCCAAGTGCCATGGTATGCAAGTGAGGTCACAGGAAACTTGTGGCAGTAGGTCTTGTCTTCCATCCAAGAGATCAAACTCATGTCCCAGCAATGATGGCCTATCTTTTTTCTTTTAGTTCACTAACACATAAGTCTTAAATTCTAAACACAAGATAATTTTAAATCCTTCAAAATAGTCAATTCTGGATCTGTTTTTATGTACTTATTTTAGGTGGAGGTTAGAACAGTTACTGTGGAGGTTAAAAAGTTACTGTATGGAATAGTGGACAAGTTCCTTTGTACATACAATTTTAGCCTTTTCACTCCATGTCCTGGGACAATAACTCCAAGCATTTAGCCAAGACTTGAGCACAAACAAATGTTTAAGTACTTCAAATGTTTAAGCAAGTCTGCTTAATTCACCAAAGTTATGGGGATTTGTAACATTACCTGCAGAAGGAATGGTATCTCCCACAGAACCAGGGTCTCGCTTTCTTTTCTTGGGTAGTTTTGTTTTGCAAAGCTGCTCAAAATGAATCTGCATACCACTGTCCATGGTAAGGAAATTACACTGTAGCAGACCACTTAAGGTGGTAGCAGCCATTTCTCGAACCTGGAGAGATAATTAATTTCTATTAGAACTGAGATCCTATGTGTGAAGTGATGAAAGATAAGAGTGACATGGAAATGTATATAAATTTTACTTTTTCATGCCAGACATCACCAGATTCCTCATATTTCTGTGGCCTCAAAATGGATAAAAGCTATATCAGGGTTACAGAAGTATAACTATTATACATAAGATAAAATTTCTTCATAAATTAACAAGAAACAAAGTAATAAAAACAAATGTTCAAAATATAAACAAGAAAGCCAAAGTTTTGCTCTGTATTCGAGAGGTTCTTTGTACTGTCATTTTGTTGCCCTGTTTTCTATAAATATATTGTGGTACTGGGACCTAATTCAAGGGCTTCATATAAGCTGAGCAAGTACTCTATCACTGGGGCCTCTTTTTAATTTGTATAAATTGTATTCTGAAACAATGTCTCACTAAGTGTCCCAGGCTAGCTAGGTATTAAGCCCATGCCCTTGCCTATGTTAAGACAGTAATATTTCAGTGAGTTCCATCCCTAAACCCTTTTTGTTTTCAGGTAGAGTCTGAAGTCTGTGGCCTTTCAATTTTCTTCCCTCAGCTGTCAGCGGACCTGGGATTACAGGTCACACCACCACATCCTGCCAGACACTTTACTTCATTTAACTTTTGATGGATTTTGACTGATTTAGGATAATCCAATCTGAAAGACTCAACAATGTTATGGCTATCAGCTCTGTTCAAAGAGCTAACATACTATGACACAGAATTAGAATGTGGGCAGTATGCACACTGGCCAGCAGCAGACCAGCAGCAACACACACTTTGTTTTGTGGGTAAAGCGAAGATATATTAAAATAAGTAAAGCTGTCTTATCTCTTGTTTGCATCTCTTTGATCATTATGTGTACTGTGTTTTGCCTTTATGTGACTACAACTAGTCTATAAAAGTTTGATGATGTTTGTATGTAGCATTTTTCTCTAGTCTGAAGCTTGATCATTTAAATATAATATTCTTGTAGTGAAATTCATCCATTTTGGTATCATCTGAAGGCTTAAAAAGTCATTTCTGCTTTAAGTTCCTACAAATAGCCAAATCTGTATTTCAGTTTATGTAACATAAAAAAGTAAGAAGATGCTGTTTTACTATATATGGAGTATGTACCAACTGGCTTTCCTTCAAGTTGCTAATAAATTAGCCCAATACTTTCAACAGAATGTACTAAAGCCTACATTTAGTATATTCTTTTTGGCCAGGATTTAGCCAGAATTGACATGTCAAGAATAACATTACAATGTGAGGAAGAAAATAATTTATTTAATTTTACTAGTCAAAAACAATTATTTCCTCATACTTCTAATATTTTTCTTTAAATCTACAAACTTTAGAAAAGAAATCTGCTCTCAATTATAAAGTTTTTCCAATTCAATCACAAATAAAATTTAGCTAGTTATTACTGCTGTATCTTTTTTTATCATGTTATTCCAATGATGGCTTTACTTGCTTATGCCACAATAACAGACATTTTCTGTTTAGAGAAAGCACAGTAGTGCTTTATTAAATAATAGCAAATGTGAAGTAAATCTATAATGTTACATGGTACTCTGCATGCCCGTCTCACATGATTTATGCTTACCCATCACCTCTGTGACCAGAAGACCAGCACTGCTCTATTTATGAACCCTTACTTAGGAAAAATGAGGCTATTATGTACTGCAATCAACATCAGGTATAGATGCAGTCTCTGGCAAGGCAAACAGCATTTTGCTTTCTATAGAGCTTTGCCATCCTCATTTCACCTTCCTTTTAATTTTTAAGATGAGGTCTTGCTACATAGTCCAGACTGGCCTTCAATTCATGTTCTTTCTGGCTTAACCTCCCAAGTGCTAAGATTCCAAATGTGCACCATTACACCCAGCTCAGAAAAACATCTTTTAAAAAGTCTTAAGTAACAGAAATTTCCATGGAAAGTTACCCAAACAGAATTTTCAAAACAGTTATGGCTCAACCCACCATCCTTACCTATCTATCTCAGTGATACATCATGTTTCTCCACAGACTCTGCCTGCCTCCTCTTATCAGCCACCAGTGTCTGCCCTCCTATCTCAGTCAGCACCCCCCCCCCCACCTATACACACACATCTTGTAAGACCTGCAAAGAACAATGATAGGACAACAGCTCACCAGCAGTTTGAACACTGAGAATGCAACAGCACATTTTTTTCTAGGATTATTTACCTGTTTTATTACTTGTAATTAAATTACTACTTGCTCCATGGCTCATACCCGGAACTCAGATCATCAGGCTTGGCAACAGGAGCCTTTTCCTTGCTAAGTTATCTCACTGGCCGTACACTTGTTTATACAAAGGTACTGTTTACTACATATCTTAGAAAATACTTCTTTCAATTTTGATATTCTGGGGACACTTTCATTCTAAGTAACAGTAACCTAAGGACCACACAATTTCTTGGAAGGATGTTTTTCAACTAAAAGACTGAAAATTAAAAAAAAAAAAAGAAATCCGTTTTACAGCCAGTCTCAACAGTTAGATGTAAGTAACTAAAGCCATATTTTTGTTGTGTTTTGAGACAGGGTTTCATGTAGATAAGGTAACTGAGGTTAGACAAAAGACAACCTTTTTTTTTCTGAATTTTTTTATGAATTTTTTATTTTTCTTATTTTTACACATCGATCCCAGTTCCCTCTCACTCCCATCTCCCATCCTCCCATGCCCACAGAACTCCCCACTCCCATCCCATTCCATTCCCCACTCACTCCACAGGGAGGGTGAGACTTTCCAGGAGGGAAAAATCAAAATCTGTCAAGTCATTTGGAGTAGAGTCTTGGCCTTTCCTCCTGTCTCTAGGTTAAGGGAGTATCCCTCCATGGGGAATGTGTTTCCAAAGTCCTGACAAAGGACAATCTTAAATGAGACAGTAACAAATGTGAAGAAAAATTCTATGTCACCTGGTGCATTCTAGGTAGATGGCTGCTCCCTCCCAAATGCTGGGATGACAAGCATGTGCCAAGGCTTGGTTTATGTGGTGCTAGGCAACCCTTTTCCAATGGAGCTACACCCTCAATCCCATTTAGCATTCTTGGGCAACTTACTAGGCTTTAGAATCAAACACAAATCTAGAGCTCCACTTAACACAAATAGAATTGGAGGAATGAGTGGGTATTCTTTAATGTCTCTCAAATCTTTCTTTGAATTTGGAACACCTACTCAGACACTTGATAAGAATAAGCAAACTTGTATAGCGCTGTGGAAATCAGTGTGGTGATTTCTCAGAAAATTAGGGATCAACATACCTTAAGACTCTGCAATACCACTGTTGGGCATATACCCAAAGGAGGCACATTTACACCACAAAGACTCAACTATGTTTATAGCGACATTCTTTGGAATAGCCAGATCTTGGAAACAATTTAAATGCCCCTCAATTGAAGAACAGATAAAGAAAATGTGGTACATTTACACAATGGAGTACTACTCAGTGGTAAGAAACAATGGCTCCTAAAATTCCCAGGCAAATGGACAGACTAGAAAAAACAACAACAAAAAAAACCCAAAATCATCCTGAGTGAGGTAACCCAGATCCAGAAAGACAAATATAGTATTATGTATAACTTTTAAGTGGATACCAGACATAATGCAAAAGATATCCAGCCTACAAACTACAACCCCAAAAAAGCTAGACTCCTCCTCTAGAAACAGAAGCAGACGCAGAAATCCACAACTAACCATTGGGCCAAGCTTCTGGAATATAATCTAAGTGAGGGAGGAGGAATAATATAAACAAATGGGAAAACCATAGAACCAGCCAGTTTGACAACTGGGGAACCTGTGTAAGACCAAACTAGACTCCCTGAATATTGGTGACAATGGTGTGGTTGGGACAATATAAGAGGCCACTGGCAGTGGGTCCAAGATCTAACCCTAATGTACAAACTGATTAGTGTAACACTCTCTATATGGAGATACCTTGCTCAGCCTAGAGGCAGGGGTAACGGGGGTGGAGGGGCAGACCTCAAGAAGATGATGGAACAGACAGACTTCCTAGGGGAGGCCTTATCCTCTCCAAAGAGCAGATGGGAGGTGGGGGGTAAGAGGGAAGTAGGAGGAGAAGAGGGAAAGAGAACTGGGATTGGAATGTGAAAAATGAATTAATAAAAACTGCTAGAAAAAAATAAGTAATTAAGTCTTCATATTACCAACTTTAAAAAAAAGGATATTTTATTTTATGTGTTTGCCTGAATGTATGTAAGCATATCATATACATGCAGTGCCTATAGAAGTCAGAAGAGTGTCACATCTTGGTGTTACCATTGTGAGCTACCCCATGGATGTTAGGAACTGAACCTGGGTCCTCTATTAGAATACCAATTACTCTGAACTGCTAAGCTGTCTCTCCAGCACTCAAATACACTCATTTTTAAACCTAGTATTATCCTAAACAATACAATACCTTTAAAATAACTGGTCTAAAGTGCAAATTTATATATGCCTAACACATAATAAATATGACAATACAATTCTAGATGACTACCCTAGACCTAAAACAATCTCTTCTATCATTCTTAATAACACATACCCATCCTAAAATCTAACAGTCTTCAAAGGAAATATTACAATAAAAACAAACTAAGATTAATGTGAACTATAAAAACCCATTCAAAGCCAGAGGGTGGTGGTACACGCCTTTAATAACAGCACTCAGGAGGCAGAGGCAGGAGGATCTCTGCAAGTTTGAGGCAAACATGGTCTACAGAGCGAGTTCCAGAACAGCCAGGACTGTTTCACAGAGAAACCCTGTCTCAAAAAACCAAAAATCAAAAAACACAGACGAAAGCAAAAACAAAACCAACCAATCAACCAACAACAAATAACATTCAATCCAAAGGCTGGACACACATTAAATAGCAGTGCCCACCAGGAAAGAAGGAGATTTAGGTGGTAGTGTTTCATGGAAAAGAGTGATTTTAGTAGTAGTGCTCTATTGGAAGAAATGTGACCACTTCTGATTGTTACTTGTTTTCTTGGTTCTTTACTTTGTGTAAGTTCTCACTCTGGCTTACTAGATTTGACTGCCACAGTTTTTTTTTTTTTTTTTTTTTTTTAATTAACAAAATTTCCAGGCCAGAACTCTGAGAGCAAAGTGAACAGCATCCATGTTCTGAACAAATACAGCAAACCCTGAGCTGAGGCCTGAAGCAGGTTATTCATAAGCATCTAATCATCTTGACAAAAACTGCACAGCTCTGAGAAGCTGATCTATGCAATACTCTTCAACTCTGTAAGGGAGATTTAGCACACATACATCTCTTGTCTCTAGAAAAGAGTTCTGATACAAAGTGAACGAAACAAAAATCCATGTGCAACCTGGACCCTAGTGTTTTCCCCTCTCCCTGTGTTGGCTTAGTTTGAAGCAGAGTTTCACACAGCCCAAGCCGGCCTCCTGCCAGGGTGACAGGTGTTTGCTAGCATGCCTGTTTCCTTCATTCTTTGTGCAAAACATGTGAGGATAGCACCAAACTAAGACTGTTTAAACAAATGCTATGGTCTACTTATTACATACTCTAAAATTTATTCTCTTACTGTGTGAATGAGAGAGACAGGGAAGGAGGGACAAACGGAGGGAGGGAGGATGAATGCTTATGTTTATGGACATCAGAGAATGTCAGGTTTCCTACTCTATCACTCTTTTGATATTACAAGTCTCTTATTGAACCTAGAAGTAAGCTGGTGACCATCAAAGCCCAGTGATCTTGTCTCTGCCCTGGAGTTTCAGGTAGCTTATTATGTAGGTGCTATGGATCTGAACCCAGGCCTTCATGCTTGCTGCCCACTAAATGGTCTTATCCCACTAAGTTATCTTCCTAGCCACAATTATGTTTATTTATGATATGGGAGAAAATAGAATTATATTCTAATAAACCTTCTTGAAAATAATTAAGTTTAATCAAAAACCAAAGAAAACATTTCTATGACACAGTACATGTGTAGTGGTCAGAAGATAATGCCCAGGAGTTAGTTCTTTCCTAGATGTGGGTTCCAGGATTAAACAAAAGATGTCAAACTTGACAATAAGTTTCTTTATCTGTTAAGCTATCTCCTGGCCCATGACAATTTTTATTTTTTATTATTTCCTTTTAGAGAGGCAGGGTCTCACTATGTAGTTCTAGTTGGCCTTGAATTTATAGAAATTTGCCTGCTTCTGCCTCCTAAGTGCTGGGATTAAAGGCACCACCATGCCCTACTCCTTGACAGTAAAATTTTAATGACAAGGCATTGTTACAGATTGCATCTTAATGTCCTTCTGAAGTCCATGTGTTTGATGCTTATTCTCCAGTGTGGTGCCACCAGAAGGTGACAGAACCTAAGGCTTTGAATACATGTTCTCAGAGGGGACAGTGGGAAAGGTCTCTTTCCTATCTTTTCTATGTTCTGGACATGAGAGTGGTTTTGCACCACCACACATTCCTACCATGGGGTTTTACCATATGGTCATAAATAAGCATATAGACTAAAGTTAAGGTGTATAAACTATAAATTAATACAGATAAACCCTTTCTCTCTCTGTGGTGTTATGCTCGGGTATTGTTATGGTCAAAGAAAGCTGGCTAATACTCTAAAACTGAGACTTGAAAAATAAAAAAACTTATTTATGAGATTTCTACTTTTCATTTTAATCCTTTAGGATAGTTTATGCAAAGTGTAAGACATAGAAGTATTGTCACTAAATTTGCTATTAGCAGTTTGTATGTACCCTATAGTCTGGATGACATTTGCTTGCTGAACACAGGAAAGCTGCAAAGGTTTATGAGGGAAGTAGATAAACCACCACTCCTACTCTCCTATAAACTCCTTTTGGTGCTTAGAATTAGATACACAAAAAATAGTTTTCTACTACAAACAAGTCTGAAAGTCTGTAGAGCAAGTAATATTTTTAGAAAAGCTTGTGTGTTTTTCTTTCCCAGGGTCAATTATAATTATATTCTATCCTATATTTATTTATTGCAGCATGCCTTTCCTTATATTGGACTAACTGAGTTAGAAGACTATCTTTTGGTACAAAATACGACTAGAACACCTCTATGTCAGGTAGGGATAATGATAGTGGTCACAATTTAAATCTGTGCTCTTCAATATGTCTTCTACTAGTCCCTAAAACATCTTCATCTGTATGTTCTGTTGTCTCTGGTGTGGGAAGGTACTCTACAGGCTACCAACCCAGCTACAAGACTTTGACATACAATCTGTTCTTCTAGCAAGATAGGCTAGGGCAATGGTGGCACAGAATTTGTGGGAATAGCCAATCAAAGTCTGATTTGACTTAAGGCCCACTCTACAAGATGGAACTGATACTTAACACTGCTTGTACCAGAAACTGGACAGTCCAGAGACTCAGGGTAAGACCAAACACTACTGGTCTAAAAGACAAAGTAAAAAACAACAACAACAACAAAGCATCAATAAATGAGTCCAAAGGTACTCTGCTATACTCATAGATCAGTACCTTATTCAGTTATCATCAGAGAAGCTTCCTTTTGCAGCAGATACCAAATACAGAGACCCACAGCCAGACATGCAGAGAGCAAGTCCTTGGAACAGACAGCTCTAAATGGGATGTCTTCATCAAATCCCTCCACTCAGAGCTCAGGGAACTCCGAAGAAGAGGAAGCAGAAGGAGTCAGAGGGGATGAAGGGCCTTAGAATCAACCAAGCAAGGCCCTTATGAAGCAGCAAACATAGGGCCTACACCAGGTCCTGTGCTTATATATAGCTTAGTAATTTTTTATGGGGCTCAAATGTGTAAACAAATAGATCCTTAATTCTCATGCCTGCTCTTGGCTCTTTTCCTTCTGTTGATTTTTCTTGATGTGATGGGTTTTTGTTATATTTTACTCTATTTTGTCATGTTTAGTCATCAAAGAAGCCCTTTCTTCAATAATGAGACAGAAAAGAAATGGATCTGGAGAGGACTGAGGTGGAATTGGAATGAGTAGAGAAAGGGAATCTATAATCAGGATATATTGTATGAGGAAATAATCTATTTTCAATAATAGGAAAAAAGAGAAAAGAATAATTACAACCTCTCATTTCATAGGCAAGTAAGCAAAGGTTAACAAGTGATACGTCACCAACTGGGAGAAGACACATCAAGAAATTGTTCAGGAGTTTTTAGCTAACTACTTACTTACAAGGATGGCTATACGAAAAAAAGTTAAATAAAACATGTCTCATGAATTGCACTTTTTGGCCAAAGCTGACTTTGAACTTAGGAAAATGCTAATGTATGAGCCTTGTAATTTTTTAAACTGAATTTCCATGTGTTCTAATTAAAATTTTACCTCTAACTGTTCATCCTCCAAAAGGCATATGATGAGCCATCTGATGTCTTTAACTGCATCTTCATTATTTAGGAAAATAAAGAGATTATAAAATACCATGGTCTGGAGGTAGGTCAGCACTGTATATCTTGCATGCCAAGAGCTGCTTCTTGCTGTCTGTGAATGAGAAATACATATATATGATAACAGAACTGACAAGGAAATAAGAGAACAATGACATTACATACAAGTAATACAATATTTTAACTTGATTCTACTTTCACAGGTATAGTTGTAATTAATTTCATATTCCATTTCCTTCTAAGCAAAGAGAAGTATGGACAAGTTCCCAAGGCAGTTATTCAGAAGGCTGTTCGTTCAGTGGTGGAAAAGTTAAGACACTGGTAAAAGTCAAAATACTCTCTTGGGAGACAAGTGTGCATAATTAAGACAATTAACTTCTCCAAGTACCACATATTACTCTATTTTACTTTCAATAGCACCAGGTAAGGCCTGAGAAGCAAACAAGAATATGAACTACTAGTATCAGATATGGATTCCTTAAATCCAAACAAAAGTAGTTGGTTACTCCTGCAACATTTGTGCCATTATTACAACAGTATATCTTGCAAACAGGTATTGTAGGTTACAGGGTTTGCTGCTGGGTGGTATTGATGATTACTTTCCTCCTGTGGTAGTATCCGAAGTATCTTTCAATATTATGAACACAAGTCAGTAGTGTTGAAGCTTCTAGTTAGGAAACAGGTCTCTTCAGCAAGAGGCCCTTCCCATCAGTTTGTGGAGATGAACCAATCATTTTGGCAATAGCCTGTGATGTTTGGGGGGAGCTGTCTATGAAACCCCCCTCAGCTAACAACTCATAAGCTATTCAATTCTTGCAAATGGAGATTTTACTTGATTGTGCTTCTAGTTGAGGGAATGTCTCCTCAAAATACGAAGACACCATTTAATTTATTTAGATATGGGTAGATATTTTAGAAAACTCCTACAGTAGGTTTCCATATGGCTTTTCCCCCCTTTTCTATTTTTTATTTATTTATTTTTTTGGTGATAGGATTTCTCTGTAGTTTTAGATCCTCTCCTGAAACTCACTCTGTAGACCAAGCTTGGCCTTGAGGAACTACCTCTGCCTCCAGAAGGCTTGTACCACCACTGCCCAGCTCATATGGCTTTTCAAAAGGCTTCTAGTTGTCCCTTCCCATAATCCCTCTCTCTTACCTTGTCTTCCCATCCCCTCTTCATTTAATCCTCTGAGTTCCTTTATCTCTTTATAGCATTATGTTCTTTTTCCCCTTCCTTGGAAGATCCCCTGCTTAGTCCCTTACAAGGTACCTAAACTCAAGAAACAGAGACTACATAGGCATAGGCCCTAAGGGAAATCATACTACTATTGCTCTGCTAAAGTAACAGCTATACCCACAGATCAAAGAAGCTTCTTGCAGTGGATAGGACAATGTCCACAGAGTGAGAGATTTTGGAGCACTCAGTCCTGGATGGGATATCTTTATCAAACCCCTGTCCCAAAGGCTCAGGGATCTATGCAGAAGAGATGTAAAACTTGTTAAGAGCCAAAGGTGGTAGGTGATTCCAAGGAAAGAACATCTTCCAGAAACCATACGACTGATGCACATATGAAAACTATTGTGACAACATGCACAAGACCTGTACATATTCAAACCAGACAATGTCCCAGTTCTGAGAAGGACTGTCTCCCCTAACAGTCTCTCACCTCTAACCAAGAAGCTATCTGCAGTTGACACCTGCTGAGAAAGAGAAAATCAGTTTTCCCTAATAGTGTCAGAAGTTGGCCAACACAAAACAGATACCTTGCATTTTTGGTAGACTTTTGTTTCATTTTTGGTTTGATATTTCTTATCTTACTGTTTTGCTTGTTATGATATTTAGTTTTTGTTTTGAGAGAGATGTGAAGTTGGGTGGGGAGGATATAGGAAGAGTTTGAGGAAGGGACTGAAAAACACAATAATAAATGGTTAACCCTGAGCATATTTGTATGTATTTGGACACACGCATGCACGCACGCACACACACAAAGTAATGAATTTGAAAAAGAGAGAAAGGATGGGTATATGGGAGAGATTTCTGGGATAAAAGGGAAGAGGAAAGTGATGTAATTGCAAATTTCAAAACAGAAATAAAATGTTTTTTAAAATACTACCTAGCTTTAACATTGAACATAAGATAGAATAGATTCTTCAAAGGGAAGAGACAACATTCTTTTTTAATGCAATATCCTTCTAAACAGTGAGGTTCATGGCAATTGGCAGTCACATTTATTGCTTTATTCCTTGTCATGGAATAAATACATAAGGTACTTTACATATTTGAAGAAGAGTAAGAATGAGAGAGGAAGGAAAGAGAAAAAAATGACAGTAAAAATGAACAAGAAAGGAAGGCATAAAAGATAGAACACAGGTGAAGGATTAAAGGGGTGCCTTCCAATCAGCTGGAAAAAGGGTCCAACCTTTTCAGGAAACTGAAGAGTGAAAAGATTAAATGAATCTCTGAAAGTCACATAAGTGAGTACTGCAATAACATTCTAATTCAGGTCTGTCTGCCTCCAAACCAAAGATGTTCAGAATCAGCTGAAGAGCAAAGAGATCCAAAGCACAAAGCTGATGTAGTTGTGCTGACGGACAATCACTACCTTTCTACTGATCTGCCTTACAGACGGAGTTTTTAGGCCCGCCCCTAGAAGTATACCTTCCATTGGTTCCTATCTAATTCCTTAAAAAAGCAACCACAAAAATCAAGTATTATGTACCTTATTGCTGTGAAACCCTTAAAATTGCAATGCAATGCTGGACAGAGGATGTAAATATTACAGCCATATACTTACTTGGTTTAGCACCTGAAGTACCAAAGGCACTTGATGAGGGTAGAGCAACCCCTGAGACATTAGTGATAAACAGAGCTTTGCATCTCTTTTCAGTTCATCATAGCTGTTGTCATTTTCCACTGGGGCGATCTAGGGAACAAAGTACAGGCATCACACACGGCAAAAATTCCAGCACCGAGGAGGATAAAGAAGGAAAATGGCAAGTTTGAGGCCAGCCAGGGCTAAATAGTCAATCTGAAGCCAAACATGACTACAGAGAGACCTGTCTCAAAATAAAAACTTAAAATTACATTTTTACTTTTAACAACTTCTATGGGAAATTGTAAATACACATGAAAATATAATGAGTACCTTATTAATCTTAAAAAATGGCAAACTCATGGATAATCTTGTTTAATTTTTGCTTCCTGCTGTCCCCTTTTATCAACTCATAAATATTCCATTATGTTACCTTTTAAAAACAATCTAGAATGACATCGTCATACTTGAAACATCATTACAGTTACAATGTAAAATGTTCAAAAGTAAATATGCTTTAGTCTCCTTTAAGCCCTAAAACTCAGAAGTTGGCAAATCTCTGTGAGTTTGAGGAAAGTCTGGTCCACACAGTAGTTCTAGGTCCATAGGGTACATGATGAGATCCTGTCTCAAAACAAAACAAAACAACCACAAAAACTTCATAGTGCTCAAACATCCCCCACTGGAGCATGGGCATGTTGCTACAACAGATTTCTGAATCACTCAGCATCATAGTAATTACATGATGCATTCAGTAAAAACTTTGTTTCTAAATGTCTGAAAATTCCTTGTCCAATTTTTCACATTTGATTGTATCCATGTGATACTGTGTCTTGGTTTCAGTATGTCCTGTACTCTGGCCATTTGATCTAGGTTTCATTTTATTGACGTGTGATATTGGGCACAACATAAGAATTATTATGTTTTTTTTCCTTATGCAACAATCCATTATAAAAAAGACATTTAAAACACGGCAATAGTCTAGGCCATAATTTTCTTCACTGCTAGCTAGAATATATATGAAAAACTTTCCCTTGTTCAGAATTGTAATTCCTTCCTATACTGCAATGGTGAACAATTATTTTCTTGAAGGTACTTTTATCATTATAAACCCCTTATTTCAACAAATCTGATGCCTTTGTATTACTCTTCATGATGTTACTCATTTCAACTCAAATTGGCATCTTGATTTCAGATACTAGGCCAACATAAGCTAGTTTATCTTAGATGTTTTTCTCCAAGAAGCCCTGACTTTCATGCGAAATGATCCTCAGAAAACAGTCTGGGTACAAGGAATATTGTTACCACTCTGTGAGGGTTTCTTCTTAAGCTTTTAGGTGGAAAAAGCTAAAAAATAAAAGCAGAAAAAGCTTATATTATGTTCTGTTTAAATTTACAATTCCTAATATTGTTTTAAAATTTGAAAAATCTCATTGAATAATTATATGTGCAAGCTGTGGAGATCAGAATAAATGTTTGCAGGAACTTGATTCTCTTTTTCTACCATCTCAGTCCTGAGTTTTGAACTCAGGCTAGGAACTAAGCCATCTTACCAGCCCCACTATTTAAATCTTTAAATGATACAATTTATAAAATAGGGGCTGAAGATATATGGCTTAGTGGTTAAGAGCATCAGCTGCTCTTGCAGAGGAAACAGGCTTTGTTCCTAGCACCCACAGGACAGTTATTTGTAACTCCAGTTCTAGGGCACCCAATGCCTTTTTACTGGCCTTTATTAATACAAGGCAAAAAACATACATTAAAAAATGAATTTTATAGATTGAGGACAAATAAGTGGGTGTGGCTAAGGGAGTATCACAGTAATGAAATAGCTCTGTTTTTGTTGTGGCATGTAAGACATGAATCTATCCATTTGGTAAAATGACACAGAAATATGTAATATGTAGACTAATATCAGCTTCCTAATTTTGAGATTATATTACAATTGTGGAATATGTTAAGTGTTAGAGAAAATGGAGTGAAAAGAACCACAGAATTTAGGTGATTTATTTTGTAACTTCCTGTGAATCCTTAATATTTCAAAATAAAAGTTTTTGAAAACAAAAACTCAAATTCATAAATATTAGGTGAGGATTTAAAAGTTTTTCTTAACATGTAAAAGGTAGTTTAATGCATAAAAATAGGTACATATCTATGCCAATACCCATTCCTGCTACTGCAGGAATACCAATTTCTTTTTTGAGCATCATCCTCTCTTGTATTCTGCAGGACAGTCAATCAAGAGATCCTAGTCCAAGAGAAGCAAAGAATCAGAGACTGCTCAATGTAACATTGGATTTTGGCATGTGGATCTTGAAGGGATTCAAGCAAATAATGCCCTGGAGTAGAACCCTGTTATTTTCTGTAATCTAGATCCTTGGAGCTATGGCTTCTACTCAGCTTTTCATTTTTTACTTTGTTCTGTACACCACCTAGATATTTTCTGGTAATCTAAATTACTACTTTTGCTTTACCACTCAGTAGATTTTTAATGCTTGATATTAAAGAACCATAGTTGAATGGCAGACGAGAGTGGAGAGGTGGCTCAGTGGTTAAGAGCAACTATGGCTCTTCTAGTGTATTTGGGTGGAGTTCAAAGCACTCACACAGCAGCTTACAACCATGTGTACCTCCAGTTCCAGGGGAATCTTATGCCCTCTTCTGAACTTTGAAGGTATTAAGTATGTACATTGTACAGTTACATATATGAAGGCAAAATGGAAGAGTCTCTATATTCCAGTACCAGTGTAGCCCCTCAAGCCACATGGCCTGGCCCCTGCCCTAAGGACCTCTAACTGCCAGGTTCTACCCACAGAATACTCATAAGTGTCCTAACATCTGTTCCCGGACCTCCCCCTCCCCCCCCCCAGAGTAAAAAGTCCAATCTCTGGACATGAAATCCCACCAATCTTCAATCTGAAAAGTTCAACCCCCCCCCCCCAAGAAACTCTATACAAGCCCTGTATCCAGTTCAGTCTGCTGCTATTTCTTACCTGGGCAGAGGCAGCCACCCTCCTGATTATTTTCCCTCCCAATAAATCTCTTGTATGAGGTTTGTTGTACGGTGTGACTTTGTGGTACTCTTTGGCTCCCAGCTGCCAGGATACCATTCCATCTGAGCTACAATGCTTATAACCAGGACTCTGTAAATATTCTTAAAATATTTTTCCTTAATGATATGGATAGCTTTGGATGTTTAAAACAGGAATCCACTTTGTAGCCCAAGCTGGTCTTGAACTTGATCCTCCTGCCTCACCCTCCCAAATGCTGGGGATTAGAAGCATGTACCACTCACTATATACCAAGCTTTAAGAATTTCTTGACAATGATGTACACGAAACTGGTTTTTATGGGTTCACTTTGTTTTAAACTTATTTTTATGCATGTGTAGGTCAGAGAACAACTTATAGATATCCATTCTCTCCTTTCATCATGTGGGTCCTAGGAATTAAACTTATGTTGTCAAGTTTGACAGCAAGTACCTTTACCACTGAGCCATTGGGAGAGCTCTAGGTTAACTCTATATCATACTGATATTTGTGAGAGGGCAAGGGCTCTGGCAATGATTATAACCCATCCTTGACCATTTCTAGTGTCCATCATATGCCTGAGACAGGCACTGAGCATTTTCCACAGGCAGGCAACTTTGTGACTTAGTTTAGAATCTAATAGGTCAGTGTATCATTCTATTTAATCTGAACTCTTGGTCTTTGCTAACAGCAATGTGGAGTGAAAAATTCAAATGAAATGCTATTCATGTTAATTCATGTTACTGAGTTCAATCACAAAACACAATTTTAAGAATGAAAAGTGTATAATTTTAAGTCACATAACCTTTACCACATCCTTAGGAAGTGTGTGAATGCTACTCTCAATTTGCACATGAGGAAAAAGAAGTTCTGAGGGGATAGATTATTTGCCCATGATTACATTGTCAGCCCACCAGCAATGGAGCCACGACTGAATCCAAGTACCTGGCTCCTATACCTAGTTATTGGTTGTAATAAAATCAAACAAAGCTACTACACAGTAAATGGTTATTAAATCACAACAGCTACATAAGAATACAGGAAAGAGAAATGGCCATATTAAAATATCACTGTCCCTTTTAATCATTCATATATTCTCTAAAATAAAATTGGCTAATGGTGCAACAATGCAAAACTTTTTGTACAGCTGGGTGTGGCGGCTCATGACAGTAATTTCAACATTTATGAGGTGGAGGTAGTTCAAGGTCATCTTCTGCTACACAACAAGTCAGAAGCTAGCCTGAAAAGACCTTACATGTATCTGCCATGAGCTCACACTGTGTGGTGGTTTGAATAGGCATAAAAGCTCCTCCCCGCCCCAACTCTGCCGCCATAGGTTTGCCACTCCAGCCCCAGTGGAAACAGTGAAGCTATGGCTGAGAGAAATCTCAATGGCTACCTGTCCAGAGGTTCTCACCAAACTTGGTTATGCCTCCTGGGGAAAAGTGGTCCAGGACCCTGCAGGTGATTGCCTGACTGGCTGTCTGGAATGGGTGCTAGGTGTATTTTGTGCAAAGATAGCTATAATGCTTTTGATCATAGGTGTTTTGGCCTGTAGCTCCACTGTTAATTCAGAGTAGCCCAGAAAACACTTATAATTTCAGGAACTGAAAGAGATACAGACAAGCAATCAACTACAAATCCCACTACAGGTGTCAGCCCAAGGCCTGATAAATTAACATAGCTAAAGCTGTAGGAAGTTGCTCACAAGATGACCCTGCCTAATTAGCCTGCCTCAGCAAAGCTGTTGTGGGATTTACTACAAAACTCTTGAGTTCTTAGGGCCCCTAAATCAATAAAACAGTACAAGAGTTCTTATCAATGCTGTTAAAAGTTTACTGACCAGAGACAATGATTATTCTCTAAACTCAGTAAATCAAATCCCTGGTATGCTGACCACAAGCAGGCCAAAATAAACAGAGGTTCCCTGCTACACATTTGCTTAAATGTATTTACGATCCCATGCTCCAAGGTAATTGCTGACATTTTTATAGTATGTCTGTAAATTTTAAACAGGCCAAAGATCTTTTCCTTGAACTTTCTGCATAAAAACCCAATACTCTTAAGTAAAAATTGCAACAGTTGCAAACCTCGAGTGTGTTTGTGTCTGTCTGTCAAGCCGAAGCCACTCCTGACCTGTTCATCCGAGTCTTAATCTCCCTGCAGACCCGTTGCCCACTGAGGTCTGTGGCATAGGTTCATATATTATAATGCCTGATCATCAGGTAGTGGCACTTCTTAGGATAAGTAGGTGTGCCCTTATTAGGTAGGTATGGCCTTTTGGAAGAAATGTGTCACTAGGGATGGGCTTTAAGATCTCAGAAGCCTACACCAGACCCAGTGGCTCACTCAGCTTCCTACAGATTTCAGAAGCAGAGAACACTACTCAGCTACCATGTATGCCGGCAAGGCGCCATGTTCCCCACCATGAGGATAATGGACTAATCTCTGAATCCTTAAGGAAGTCCTAGTTAAATGCTTTCTTTTATAAGAGTTGCCATGGTATCTTCATAGTAATGTATCACTAAGAAACTAGTGTGTGTATTTTTTCGATATTAATAGTGATTATATATATGTACACACACACACACACACACACACACACACACACACACACACTATGCATGTAACATATATGTGTATTTTCAGTGTTAAGAGTTTTCCTGTGAAAATCTAGCTAGAGATGTAATCAAAACTCAACCATTAAATTACAAACTTATTAACCCACTGGGTGATGGTTCTAACTTTCCTTGGAAGGCCAAAGGGAATGGTATTCTTCATTTCAAGTTATAGTCTTACCTTAAAGAACAAAGGCAGAAGCTGAAGCTGTTCTTTGACTGCTGTAGAAAAAGATCTTCCTGCGCTTGCCATAAGCCATTTCAAAACTATTTGGAAATAAACACACTGAATCAGCCAAACTATCAAATTATGAACCATGAAGAATGACGCAATACTAATAATGCCCCTGACAGCTCTTTAATGTAAGAGTAGCTATAATATATCAAATAAGACTAATTCATTAGCAGTCTAACGGCACCCATGGTAATGGGAATCAAGTAATTAAGGGTACCAGGGCAGAAAAATTATTAGTAATTAATAATTACTATAAGTTACTGTAAGTTAGCCTCAATGAAATGTTTTCATTTCTTGCCATGGTCACAGTGTCTCTTCATAGCAATTGAAATCCTAAGATACCCCGGGTATTCAAATTTTCTTGACTCATACTTGTTGACGTAAAAACTTACTAGATACATACAGAAGTTAATAGTTAGCACTGATACAAGGGCAGGCACACAATAGAATAGCAAAAGTGGGGGAGGGGGCAGAAATAAACCCTCAAAATGTGTGCTGATCAAGAGCACCAAAGCAATTCAATAAAAAATAGTTTTCAACAAGCAGTGGTGGGAAAATTGAATGTATACATTCTAAATAGTAAAGCTAGACACTAAACTACATACTAAAATAACTCAAGGTGAACTAAGAACCTAAATATGAGCCCAAAGTGAATTTTAAAAAGATTAAAAAAAAAAAAAAAAAAAACCCAAGCAGGCATAATAGTAAATGCCTTTCAACCCAGCACCGAGGAGGCAGGCTGAATAGAGTAAGATCCTATCTCAAAAAAAGTCAAACAAAACAAAGAAACAACGATAATAAAGTTAAAATTTGAAAGAGAGGGAAGAGGAAGGAAAAGTGAGGAAGAAAGAACAGATATTCACAGGAGAAAATATTTTTATTCATGTATAAATTCATGTAACTCATGATAAAGTAGTAAAAGAAGAACATATAAACAACTACAATTAACAATCAACAACAGCAAAAAAAAAAAAAAAATGCACATGGTGACATACTTAGGAGGCAGAGGCAGGAGGATTTCTATGACTTTGAGGCCAGCCTGGTCTACATAGTTCTAGGATAGCCAGAACAACATAGAGAAACCCTGTCTTTAAAAACAAAACAGAACAAACAAAAAATCAAAACAAAACAAGCTTTCTCCAAAGAAAATAAATGGCCAATTAAGCACATAAAAAGGTAAGCATAATTGTCATCAGGCAAATACAAATCAAAATTATAACTTCTCAAACCCATTAGAATAAATAGGACCCACTCAGAAACCAAAAGTATGGAGTAGACAAGGATATAGAACAGTGTTTGATGACTAGACTGCAAAACAGGTGGCCACTAAGGAAGTGTGTCATTGGGGGGCTCAGCTTTGAGGTTTCAAGAAGCTCAAGCCAAGCTCAGTTCACTCTTCCTGCTGCCTATAGATCCAGATGTATAAGTCTTAGCTATTTCTTCAGTACCATGTCTGTTTGCATGCTGCCATAGTTCCCACCATGATGATGATGACTGACTAAACCTCTGAACCTGTAAACCATCACAATTAAATGCTTTCTTTTATAAGAGTAGTACCATGTTGTCTCTTTTCAAAGATACTGAAACCCTCACTAAGACAACGGATCAATCACAAACTATTTTGTGAATGAAGTATGCCAGAAATAAAACAACCAATTTGACCGACATGATCCACTTCTTAGAATAGACAAGTTTTAGAGACAGAAAATAAAGTGGTAGCTATTTGGGACTAGGAATGAGAAGGAAAAATGAGAAGTTACTGTAGAACGGGTGCAGATTTTCAGCTTGCCATGAAAAGAATTCTAGAGATGGACTGAGTATATCCTCATAGCCTTTAAACTGCACACTCAAAAATAATTGACTTGGTGGTGAGTGCCTTTAATTCCAGCAAGTAATAGTAAAAATATGTAAATAATCACAACTCAAAAATCAACAAAATATCATGATTTAAAAAAGAAATGAAAAATCCAGGCAGGGTGGAATATTTGGGAGCTAGAGGAAGGTGGATCTCTAGTTCAAGCCCAGCCTGGTCTACTCAGTGAGTTCCAGGGACCCCGGAAAGACAAGGTCTCAAAAAACCAAACCAAACAAAAAACCAAAAAGAATCACAAAACAAAACAACCCAACAACAAATAAACAAAGCCCAAACCAAAACAAACAAAAAGTTTAAAATAAGAAAATTTATATTGTTTTATCAAAAGAAAAAAAAGGTATGTGTGGAGATGCCAAAGGAACGAAAACAGCCCTGCTTTTGATTGAATTTCTACCAATTTTAAATACTCACTGGTTTTTAAGAGTTTAATGCCCTGAGTTCGTTCATCTTCTTCACCAATGACATTCTCTTCCATAATATGGTTCTGAATTTCTTCATCCACATCTGTAAGGGGTTTTAGTTTCTCTAGGACTCGAGCAGTAAACTCGGGGATACAAGGAGATGTTGTTGGTGCAGTATTTGGCAAAGAAACATCTATCATAAATATGTAGGTCAGCACACTGTTAAAGAAAATGTACAAGAATAGGCAGTCTAGCATAAGAATTAAAATTGAGGTTCAAATATTACAGTTCAACCTAACCAAATTTTCACCAGATTATTATTAGCAGGGTCTCAGATCATCCCTGGTATAAAACATGCCATATAAATCTGAGATCAAACCTCTAGTATGATAGCTGCTCACTGCTATCTTGAGTACACTGCTTCCTAATTTATATTCAATGTCTTGTTTTTTAGAACATAATAGTGAACAAAACATGAGGAAGACAACACTACACTCACTGGGAACATAACCAGTGTGTACTATTAGATATTAAAATTTAATACAAAGACTCAAGAGCTACTTCAAACCAAGAGAGCAACCACACATACCTCCCTATTCTTTCTCTGACATTTTTGTAAACCTGGGTGAGTTTGGGTTCCAAGTACTTCAGAAGTCTGTGTAATAGCTCAGGGACTCTCCATTCTTGCTGTGCAAGGCCACCTTGCAGCACATAGAGTCGGCTACAATTAAAGGACAGAAGAAACATTGTGTTAGACTATCTTTTTAATGCAAAGAGTATAAACAATGCCTTTATTCCAATTCAGTCTTTTCCTGTTTTCTCTTTGATCACCATAAATAGCTTCTTTTCACTAAATAATTGATCCATAATTCAAAATAGTAACATTTGATGAAGACTGCCTTCCACATCCCTTTTTCTACTTTTTAAAATATTTCCAACCTACTTTTTATATTTACTAGACTAAAAGAAAATTTCAAACTATTTTTAGCAGTAGCACATTTACAACTATTAAGTTTAAAAAAAAGAGTAACCATTGAACTTTCTTTTTTTAGAACATTTATTTAGTGTTTGGATATGTGTGTGTGGATGGAGGGAGGGGTGGTTGGGACATGAGGGTGAATGTCAGAAAACAACTTTCAAGAGCCTGTTTTCTTTAATCATGAGGGTTCTAGAAATCAAACTCAGGTCATCAGGCTTGTTACAAGTACCTTTACCAGCTCATCCATCTCACTGACCCCATCACATGCCTTCTTGTGTGTGTGTGTGTGTGTGTTTGTATGTGTGTGTGCCCTTTCACTATGTGGTCGCCATGTAAGTTGATCCCAGGGATTGAATTCAGGTTGTCAGACTTGGTTGGCAACCATCTCAATTAATTGAGCCACCTCACAGGCACCTGACCTAAGTTTTTGAGAATAATTCATGTGTTCTCACTAATGAACACCTTACTGAGGTTCCCTTTATTATTTTTTTAACTGCATCTACTTTTCTCCACCTTCACAAGCATATGCCAAGTAAAGCAACACAGGGCATGTCAGGCAAGCACTTGACCACTATACTGTGTCCTTCATCCACTCTGCTTTGTATGTTTGCTAACAGAAAATGAAAAATCAGAATAGGACAAAGAAGTCAGTATGGCCCCTAAAAACCTGTGGTAGCACAAAAGGCTGGGTGACTTACATTGTAGCTGGTACATTGCTTACAAAATGATAAGCATCACAGCCTCCAAAAGAAAGCCCATCATTTAATTTTTGAGATTTGTTCGTGCTGTATAATTCTGGTTGGCCTGGAATTTAGTATAATAGCCCAGGCTGGCCACAAACTCATGATCCTCTCCATAACCTTCCTAGTGCAGGAATTATAGGTATGTACCACTATGCCTAGTAACTCATCTCCATTTATTCATTAGTTAACACACAATCTTCAGCATTAACCTTATAGGTTTCCTTTTTATTTACCATGCATCTACAAAGGAACCCCCTTCACCACTCAATGGTGACTCCAAGAGCAGCTCAAAAAGCCAATGAAGCTTCCGGGGATCTCTGCTTTCCTGTGTTAAAGATATAAATTAATAATTAGGCAAAAGAATTAATTCTGTAAGCCAGTTATATTACAAGTAAATATGCAAGAAACAGCCAAACTAAAATTGCTAAGTTAAATACAAATTTAGTTATCATTCATTACTTGTGTTAACACTGAGAAAAATAGTCAACTTAAATAGAAGCACATGAACAATAGGCACAGTTGGCATTAATAACAAGTATAACTACTACACAGCTTTTACTATGTGTAAACTACATTTCCCAAAACAGGGTTTGATGTGTAGATGTTAAAATGCATTACTATATCAGAATAGAAATCAGAACTAGAGTTATATAGTCAAAGGCTGCTAAGAAGGCTGAAAAGCACCATTTTTAATTATGAATGACCTGTCAAGATTCCATGGGGAACACAGATTCCGATACATTTTGAAAGCAGAGTGGCCCATAAGGGGAACAAGCAGAAAGTGTGCTTACACAGGATGTGGCTATACAGGTTCCCCAGTCATTGTATGTCTCCACTGTCATGTTGGACAGCGCTGTTCTCAGCAGTGGGCAGAGGAGTTCCCAAAGCTTCTCCACCTTCTCAAAGTAAAACATAGAAAAGTTAGTGGCAGGCATCATTATGAAAACAGCTCCTCCTAGAAATACACACACACAAACAGGACAGGACTTTGTAAACCACACAATAGGGGATCTTACTATGTTACAATTCGTGTATATAAATTATATGTATATAAATTACATATGACCTATAGGATATAGTTCAATTTCTCATAATATTCAGAAAAGAGGGAAAATTTTATACAGTTCCTTATAAAATTGTTATAAACAAACAAGCAAGCAAACAATTGTTGAATAACATAATTATCACACTGGGCAAAAGGAAACCTGAGTAGGAAGCATGGATGTTACAAAATGACACAAGAATTCACAAGTGAGATCTTCAATTCAAATGTTGATGATCAAGGACTGAATTTGTGGTTTCTAAAGTCCAATGAGCACACAAATCACACTGTCATCTTGAAAAGACAGACTATAATTAATCTCAACTGAGAATTTCCTTTTCTAACAACCTCACATGCAATGAACACACTGCATAGTCATTCACTTTGGTTTTAAAACAACAAATAGGGAGGATAAAAGGCACCAGACACAGATTTTGGTAAAAAATGTGTTTTGGAAAATGGCTAATTTGAGAGTAGCTCCAATAAGAGAATGACAAGGATATCTGTGTTGTGTATAAATCTCCTTTTTTGAAAGAAATCCGTTTTCTGGGTTCTGTTTTCTCTTAAGATTTTATTTAAGTTGGGTGTGGTGGTACACACCTTTAGTCCCAGCACAATGTTCATGTATCCCTGGCTAGCCTCAAACTTTCAATGTAGCAGAGGATGTCTTTGAATTTTTGATCTTTTTGTTTAACACCTCCAGAATGCTTGGATTTTAGGCCCATATTATCAAGTGTTAGGATCCAACAAAGGGCTTTGTGCTTTATAAAACACATCTCCAGGCTCCATTTTTGGCACATTTTATGGAGTTGAACTTGTCATATTTCAGGAAGCATTATCATAAATGTGAGGTAGCCCAGGCTGGCCTTCTAGTATGTGGTGAATAAATAAACTACAAAACCCAAAAGGAAACAAAACAAAACCCACCACAGATGGATCACATCATCACCTTCTCAAATGTCCAATGCTTAGAACCTCTGATTAAACCTGCTATAATTTCTGCAACACATCTCTGGGTACTTTCATGAGAATCTGCAACCAAACGTTCTAAATGGGGCTTCAGAACAGGCAGAAAAGCATCATCAAAATTTCTAAATACACCCTATAAAAACAAGGAAAAATTTAATTCAGTATTGAAATGGCTATTATCTTGATAAATAAGTTTGCAATTATTGTCTACACTATTCTCCCCATTAGAATTTAAATTCTTTAATGTCAGTTACAATAGTAAGAACACTGCAACTTTATATTAAAATACACTTTTGCTTCTAGTGCTAATAATTTTAAAGGTTACCTTAAAAAGCCACAGTAAATATTTTCATATTTAACTTCAGTTCCACTTTAGATAATAGGTTAAATTCAAATTTTAATCAAATATTTGAAACTTAGGAGCCCATAAAATTATGAAAAGGGTACGTAAAACACAATTACCTTAAAGAGGCAGAAACGCCGGGGACTAAACTTATCTCTTCCTTTTCTGTCTTCTAAAGATAGAAAAGTAATTAACTGCTCGACAAACTTGGGGTCAGAAAAACGATCATACACAATCTGCTCTGCCTACGAATTTGAAAAAAAGAACAATGTTCAGGGTTTAAAACCAACTTAAGAGCACACAATTCTGATAAAGCTAAAATAGCATTTTAAGACTATATTAACTAGATGGCTATAATCTTGTTCTCAACAATTTTCAATAACCAAAGAAATTACAGTACTTTCTAGAACCAGAATAATAAATGGAACTAGATGCAAAACTAAAATGCAACTCTAAGAATATTAAGTTTGTTCTCTTCCTCAGGTGTGGATGTTATTTCTCATATTATCAATTAAAAACAAAAATGTTTGCTCAGCTTGGGAATTATATAATTGCCAGCTGTGTGCAATTATAAAAACTTTCTAAATGTATACCAAATTCCAACAAACTGTTTCCATCTTTGTATAACACAAAGAAAGGCTGTTCAGAATCAGTAAACTTAAAACAGTGACTTGAAGAAAACTTAGCTTTTAAGATAATTGTATTTCAAATGATAATGAGGTATGTTCAATAAGGAATAAAATTTTGGTTCATTTTTGTGACCCACCCTTCCTTCCTTCCTTCCTTCCTTCCTTTCCTCTGTCCCTCCCTTTCCTTTCCTTTCCTTTCCTTTCCTTTCCTTTCCTTTCCTTTCCTTTCTCCTTTCCTTTCCCTCTCCCCTCCCTTCCCTTCCCTTCCCTCCCCTTCCCTTTTGTTGACTATAGGCTGTCTTGTTCTATAGTCCAGACTGGTCTTGAACTCACAGCAGTCCTCTTGTAACAGCACTGAGTGCAGACATTGCACACACACACTTAGCTTAACTAAAATGTTTAAAATCTTTAAAAAGACTTTAAAAATCTTTAAAAGACGAAAATCTAGATGTTTGGGCTGGAGAGAAGGCTAAGTGGTAAGAACGGCACTATTTTTTTCCTGACAACCTTCATTATTCTCAGCATCCATGTAACTATAGTTCCAGGAGGATCTAACTCCTCTTATCCCATGGACACTTATAGCCAGGTGCACACACTCATATATAGGTATGCATAATTAAAAAACAATAAAAATGAATCTTAAAAAAATCTAAATACCGAGTTTACAGTGAGATCCGACTATCCTGCAAAACCTTCTCAAGTTCCAGCTCAGCCCTTGTCCTCTTCCACCAACTATTGGCCAGAGGTGAGTCTGGGCCCAATCAGGGCTGCCTGTCCCCTACAACCTCTTTTCCCCCATCCCGTGCCCGAACTCCCTGGGTTGGTCCCTGATCCTGCTGCTCCTGTCTCCAGTCCCCATCCAGAGCACCCTTGGAGCACTGATACACCCCCACCCATCCCCACCACCAGCCTATTCCCCCCTACCCTGTGCCCTACCCCACCCAAGGTCCTGCTGCTCTGGATGAGCACTAGGACAGAGGGTAGAGCCAACAATCCACCCTACTTCGGAGGCTTCTCGGAGCAACTCTGAACAAAGGAGACCTGACTATACACTCAGGACCACCCATAATTTCCACCTGCTTGGTCTCTGACCCCGCCTCCACTCCTCTGCTGGAGTCCCGGGCCGCTCCCAGAGATCCGCCTATCTCTGCGGGTCCACTCTGAGATCCTGCAGGCAAGATCCTTGACCCCCAAATCCGGGCCTCTGCCAAAGAAAGAGGTCCCAGCTGGAGAGATTCAGTTTCCAGTGAGATCAGACTATCCTGCAAAACCTTCTCAAGTTCCAGCTCAGCCCTTGCCCTCTTCGCCAGCTATTGGCCAGAGGACCACTGTGAGCACCTGCTGGCATCTTTTTCTGGATCCTCATTTTTGACCCCATCCCTGGATCCCTGTCTGCGGAGAAACCTCTTAGAGAGCTTGGACCACACAGAGCTACAGATATTAAATCTCAGACCCACATAAGCACATCGGAGAAGTACCATAGAGAGAGGGGGAGACCCCACCAACACCTACTGGAAGAAGCTATGGGAAGAAGGCAATACAAGAGAACACCTAACAACAGAAAGACAAGCATGACACCACCAGAATCTAGGGAATCTACACCAACTAGAATGGAACACAACAACAAAGCAGAGGAAGCAGAAGGGTACGACTTAAAAATTACCATCATAAAAATGAGAGAGGCCCTCAAAGAAGATGTGAGAAAATCCCTTAAAGAAATGGAAGAAAAAACACACAAAAAAGTAGAAGAAATGAACAAATTCCTTAAGGAAAGTACAGAAAGCCAAGACAAAACAATTAAGCAGGTGAAGGAAACAGTTCAAGGCTTGAAAACTGAAATAGAGAAAATAAAGGCAACACAAACTGAAGGAATGCTGGAAATTGAAAAGATGGGCAAATGGGCAACTATGGACACAAGCATAACCAACAAAATTCAAGAGATCAAAGAGAGAATCTCAGGCACAGAAAATAAACTAGAAGAAATAGATTCCTCGACCAAAGAAAATCATAAATCCAACAAATCCTTAACACAAAACATGCAGGAAATATGGGACACCATGAAAAGGCCAAACCAAAGAATAATAGGCATAGAGGAAGGTGAGGAAGCCCAGCTCAAAGGTGCCGAAAACATATTCAACAAAATCATCGAGGAAAACTTTCCAAATCTGAAGAAGGACATGCCCATGAAAGTACAAGAAGCATACCAAACCCCAAATAGGCTGGACCAAAGAAAAAAGACCCCTCGACATATAATAATCAAAACACCTAGCATACAGAATAAAGAACGAATATTAAGAGCGGTGAAGGAAAATGGCCAGATAACATATAAAGGCAGACCTATCAAAATTACACCTGACTTCTCCATGGAAACCTTCAAGGCCAGAAGGTCCTGGATAGATGTTCTACAAGTATTAAGAGAACACAGATGCCAGCCTAGGCTACTATATCTAGCAAAACTCTGAATTACTATAGATGAAGAAAACAAGATATTTAATGACAAAACCAGATTTTCCCAATAAGTATCCACAAATCCACAAATAGAAAGTATTGGAAGGAAAACTGCAACCCAAGGAAGGTAACTATGCCCACAAAAATGTAGGCAAAAGAAAATCCAACTAAACCAGAAACCAAGGGTAAAGCAGAAAAAATATTTTCACAATACCACTGCCAACAACAAACCTAAGACAAACAAACATCATCAATCAATGGTCCTTACTCACCCTCAACATTAATGGTCTTAACTCACCTCTAAAAAGACACAGGATAACAGAATGGATATGAAGACAGAATCCATCTTTCTGCTGCATACAAGAAATAAATCTAAGTTTCAAAGATAGACATTACCTCATGGTAAAGGGTTGGGAAAAGATTTTCCAATCAAATGGAACCAAGAAGCAAGCAGGCGTGGCTATCCTAATATCTAACAAGTTAGACTTCAAACCAAAATTAATGAAAAGAGATGCAGACGGTCATTTCGTATTCATCCCAGGAGAAATCGATCAATACAAAGTCTCAGTTCTGAACATCTATGCCCCTAATACAAAGTCACCCACATTCGTAAAAGAAACACTACTAAAACTCAAAGCTCATATAAAACCTCACACACTTATAGTGGGAGACTTCAATACACGGCTCTCAACACTAGACAGGACCACAAATCAGAAACTCAACAAAGAAACAAAAGAACTAACAGAAGTTATGTCTCAACTGGGGTTAACAGACATCTATAGAACATTCCATCCAAAGACAAAAGAATATATCTTCTTCTCTGCTCCACATGGAACCTTCTCTAAAATCGACCACATATTAGGTGGCATAACAAACCTCAATAGATACAAGAGAATAGGAATAGTCCCCTGTATCTTATCGGACCACCATGCTTTAAAAGTGGAATTCAACAACAACACAAATAGGAGAAAACCTGCAAACTCATGGAAACTGAACAATGTGCAATTGCACCACTCCTGGGTCAAAGAAGAAATAAAGAAAGAAATTAAGGACTTTCTAATATTCAACGAGAATGAGGATACAACATACCCGAACTTATGGGACACCTTGAAAGCAGTGCTAAGAGGGAAGTTCATTGTACTAAGTGCCCATATGAAGAAAACAGAGGATAGTCACATAAGAGAATTAACAGCCCAACTGAAAACCTTAGAACAGAGAGAAGTGAATTCACCCCGCAGGAGTAGACGCCAGGAAATAATCAACTTGAGGGCTGAAATCAACAAAATAGAAACCAGGAAAACAATAAAAAAAAAAAAAAAAAAAAAAAAAAAAAAATCAATGCAATGAAGAGTTGTTTTTTTTTTTTTTTTTGAGAAAATCAACAAGATAGACAAACCTTTATCCAAATTAATGAAAAAACAGAGAGAGACCATGCAAATTAATTAACAAAATCAGAAACAAAACGGGGAACATAACAACAGACACAGAGGAAATCCAGACAATTTTCAGGTCATACTTTGAAAATCTGTATTCCACAAAAATTGAAAATTCAAAGGAAATGGACAAGTTTCTGGATAACTATCACTTACCAAATTTAAATCAAGAACAAACAACTTAAATAGACCTATAACCCGCAATGAAATAGAAGCAGTCATGGAAAGCCTTCCAACCAAAAAACGTCCAGGGCCAGATGGATTCAGTGCAGAATTCTACCAGACATTCAAGGAAGAACTAATACCACTACACCTCAAACTGTTCCACAAGATAGAAACAGAAGGTTCATTGCCAAACTCTTTTTATGAGGCCACAATAACCTTGGTACCCAAACCACACAAAGACACAACTAAGAAAGAAAACTACAGACCAATATACCTGATGAACATCGATGCAAAAATACTCAATAAAAAATACTGGCAAACCGAATTCAAGAATACATCAGAGAAATCATCCACTATGACCAAGTAGGCTTCATACCTGGATGCAGGGATGGTTTAACATACGAAAATCTATCAACGTGATCCACCATATAAACAAACAGAAAAAGAAAAACCATATGATTATCTCCATAGATGCAGAAAAAGCCTTCGACAAAATTCAACACCCTTTCATGTTAAAAGTCTTGGAGAGGTCAGGGATAACAGGAACATACCTAAACATAATAAGAGCAATATACAGCAAACCAACTCCCAACATCAAACTGAATGGAGACAAACTTAAGCCAATTCCTCTAAAATCAGGAACAAGACAAGGCTGTCCTCTCTCTTCATATCTCTTCAATATCGTACTAGAAGTTCTAGCTAATGCAATAAGACAACAGAAGGAGATCAAGGGGATCCAAATTGGAAAGGAAGAAGTCAAACTGTCTCTATTTGCAGATGATATGATAGTTTACATAAGCGACCCAATAAACTCTACCAGGGAACTCCTACAGCTGATAAACACATTCAGCAAACTAGCAGGATATAAGATAAACTCAAAAAAATCAGTAGCCCTAGACAAAGAGGCAGAGAAAGAAATCAGAGAAACATCACCCTTTACAATAGCCACAAGCAACATAAAGTATCTTGGTGTAACACTTACCAAACAAGTAAAAGACCTATATAATGAGAACTTTGTGACTCTAAAGAAAGAAATTAAAGAAGATACCAGAAAATGGAAAGATCTCCAATGTTCTTGGACAGGTAGGCAATCTTGCCAAAAGCAATGTACAAATTCAATGCAATCCCCATTAAAATCCCTTACCATTAAAATCCCTTACAGCATCCCTTACCAGCAGGGAGTAGTTTGGAAAGAACAACGCCCAAATTCCCAAATATTGTGTATAAATGTTTGTTTTCATTTAATTGGACTTTGTTATATAAAATAATAAAAAAAATCTAAACATCTATTTCCCAAGAAGCCATGATTTATATACAATGGAAACCTAAGTTACTTAGTATCTTTGCTCAAGAGTCCTGTATCATCCAGAAATAACACAAGAAACCAGCTATAAGGACCAGTACCCAATGGAGTGCTGAGCACAGTAGTTAACATGAGGGCAAGTCTGGAAATGTTGCTAACAGTGTCAACTAGCATCTGAGTGATGGGACAACAGTATACATTTCACCTATATTTATGCTATGTGGTACTATACTGAAACACTAGAATGGGACTACAAACACACACACACACACACACACACACACACACACACAAACACACACACAAACACACAAAATGGAGCTAAATCAGTAGCCAAGATGCAATTAAAAGTTAAAACCGCAATGAAATGAATGCTTACCTCGGTCATATCCTCCCTGCTTCTGCCAAGCTTAGGCTGCTCTTCTACACCAGCATAAACAACCATATTCCTATACAGTAAGAGTTTATATTAACAACATGGAAGGAAATGATATAGCTTCTAGAGCAAATGTTAAGAGGCACTTTTAATGAACTCTGACTAAAATGTAGTTTAGGGAGATGAGTAAATTATAACAGTCTCTGCTTTAAAAGTCTACAGATTCTCATGCCCTGGTAACATAAATTGGACTCAACAATGAAAGCCAAGTGCTTCTGGATTAGACAGGTGTGTTAACATTAGGAGCACAATTTAGAACAGCTGTTAAGAACTCTCTTAACATTAGCAAAAACTCAGACTATAGAAGTGGGAAGAAATAAAGCACCGCATTGGCAGGAGCAAAAGAATGCCAGGAAGAAAAAAGGAGAAGACCTTTAAGCAACTCTGAACCTAGAATCTAATCTAACAAAACAAAGTTTACCAAAATGAAAAGGATGTTTAGTGATGATGTTGGGGGTAAACTGTGACTTACTTTGGCCAACTATAGTATCCCCAATGAGTTTTTTCAACAAAGCAACTTGATTCCCATTCTTTTTTTGTTCTTGGTAGGTTTTTGCTATCATAATGTAACCAATGATTATCAGGTCTATCACCAGCAAGAATTTTGGTGGGCTTAGGACATCCACCTAAAGAAAAGGAATTCAGATTCAATCAATTTGAAAACATTAATTCAGTAGCTCTTCTAGACTTTGAATAAGCAAAGTTACTATTTTATTTTATTTATTTACTTTTAAAGCAGGGTCTGGCCTTCAACTCAGAGATCCACCTGCCTCTGCTTCCAAAGTATTGGTATGAAAGTTATGGAACACCATGCCCTGACTAAAAAAGAAAAACATGTTTATTTTGTGTGTGTGTGTACACGCATGCGCATGAGCCTGAGGTTAGAGGTCATCCGTGCAGCAAGACTCACAAGCAGTTGTAGGCTGCCTAGGGTGGGTGCTAGGAACAAAACTTGGTTCTTGTGCAAAACCAATAGCGAGCCATCTCTCTAGACCTGCCAACTCCTAACAAGAAATCACTTATTACTATCATCTCAGCCCACAAAGGACTATGTAGATGGCTCAGCAGGTAGAGGTACTTGCCACCAAGCCTGAGTTCTAATGCCCTGATCCACACGTTGAAGAGAGAAAACTGACTCCTCCAGTTGTCTTTTCTCCACATACATACCATAGTATATATGCAACCACATGTGCAAATAAGCAAGGGAAAAAAGGACTAGCTAGGAATTATAGTGTTGACAGAGCATGGAAGGTCCTGGACCCAATCCTCAGCCCTAAGAAAGTGGGGAGGGAGCCTGAAGTAGAGCATGGGGTTTACTCTGAACTACTGAGGAAAAGATGGGATGGATTCAGAATTGATATCTGTTAGAATAGGATGTACTAAAATTAAAAGGATTTTATTAAACATTTTGACTCTGAATTAGTTTTGTTTTTTAAAATTATATATAAAGTGCTCTGTAGAAATGCCTGCATGCCAGAAGAAGGCACTAGATATCATTATAGATAGATGTGAGCCACCATATGGGTGCTGTGAATTGAACTCAGAACCTCTGGAAGAGAAGCCAGTGCTCTTAACCTTTGAGCCATCTCTCCAGCCTGGTTCTGAATTAATTTCAGACTTACAGAGCTTAAGGAATTTCAAATTTACATTATTCTTTACTTACAGACCTCATATTTTACACATTACCATGTACATACTTTAATATATTCTCTCTCCCTACACACACATTTATTGGAGTTTTATGAGAAATTGTTCACATAATGTCTCCACAATCCTATAGTACAGAGTACAGAAGTACTTCCTAAGAATGTTCTTTTGTATATCAAAACACAATTTCTCAGAAATAAAAAAAATTAACATTGATTCTATGTCATTAATTTTATCAACACAATGTTCTGAAGTATTTGTCACTTATCCAAATGCATGTCCTTTTTATCTGTGGAGTACAGTGTAATCCACAATTAAAATATTACATTAAAGGAGACTAATGATGTGACAACTAAATGCAATATTTTAATATTAGATCAATCATTTATTAATGGGAAAAGTGTCCTTTTGAAAAATTCTGAGAAGCCAGATAGTGGTAGGCAGGTGGATGTCTGAATTTGAGGCCAGCCTGGTCTACAGAGTGAGTTCCAGGACAGCTTCAAAACAAACCAAGCAAACAAATAAATCAAAAGAAAAAAATATTTCTGAGAACATAGTAAGAAAAGTAGAAAAATCAACCCTGCTTTTAATTTTCCTGCCCAAAGAGAAATATTGAATGGATTACGTTACAACAACTTGGGCTGACTTTTGAATTCCGGATTTTCCTACATCTACTTCCAAACTTCTGGAATTAAAGCCCTGTGCTACTACTCTTAGCCTCTGTGAATATTCCAGGAAATATTGAAAAGTTCTGTTATTTATCTGGGGTATTACTTACTGATTTCATAAGGGTTGATGGTCAGCTTTTTGTGAGTTCTCTTTAGCTGCTTGAGAATACCAGCAACAGCTGAGATAGCCATCTACAAACAGGTTAACACATCTACATCAATATTTTGAAATCTCTTACAACATGCTGTACTGCAATAGAAACTGATTCTACTTCTTTCAAAAATACTTCCTCGCAAAAGGAGTCCTTGATAGGAGTGTAAACTCATACAGACTCTATGGAAATCAGTGTTGCAGTTTCTCAAAGACTTAAAAAATAGAACTTTCACCTGACCGCACTCTCCTAGTACTTCCAAAGTGTTGGGAACCAGCAGTCTTCTGACCCCGTCCCCGATGATGGGGGGGGGGGCAGATGCTCATGGCCAAGTCTTCTTACCTGGCTGGCAGGGGACTCATTTACTCATGTGCAAGTTTCCCTTTTAAAGCAAGCGCACCAAGTGCGCCTTCCTTTTGCTCTTTTTCTCTCTCCCTTGTTCTCTTTCTCTTCTCTCTCTCTCCCCTGCTTTCAGTAGGCTACCAGCTACTGCCTTTTCTCTCCCCTCTATCAATAAACTCCACATGGGTGCCGAGTCTCGTGTTTGTGTTTCTTAGGCAATAATTGTAGCAAAAGAACAACACAAGGACTCCAAATTCTACCTCAGAGATACCTGTACAACTCTGTTCAATGGTGATCTACTAGCAGAGCAAGAAAATGGATGAGCCTAGATGTCCATCAACAGACAGATAATGAAAATGTGCCATATATACACACACAATGAAATCATACTCAACCATAAACAGAAAAATAACATTTGCAAATGGATATGGAAATTATAGAAAATGAAGTATCCCAGACGTAGAAAAAACAAACATCACATGCTTTCTCTCACGCACAGATCCCAGCTTCTACTTCACATACAAGCTTTTTGACAGTGAGTATGGGTATATAGAGGTCATGAAACTAGAAAGGCCATACGAGAGGAGAAAAGCCTATAAAGAAGTGGAGAGAATGAGAGAATACTGAAGACTTGAAAGTGGATAGGGGAACACCAAGTCAAAAGTTACTGGTAAAATCACTTGCTTTGCATGTTATTAAAGAAAATTAAGTTTAGGATTTGTTGAGATAGCTTGACAAATACAAGTACTTATTGCACAAGCTTAATGACCTGAGTTCAATCCTCTCCTCAAAACCTGCAGTGGAAGTAGAAAATCATCTCTGACCTTTACATGTGTCCTGTAGTGGAGCATGTGGGTGTTTGTGTATACAGACACACAAATTTAAAAAGTTTTAAATTAAAATTTAAGTAATAAAAAATTATACTGTCCGTCTGCCGGCACTGATGGGAGAAGCATAATCATTCCACTAGGAATGATTTAATAGCACACCTAAACCCTTGAGCCTTATGCTAGTCTCTGTTGAAAGAACTGTCCTTTGTTGGATCAATACCATTGTGTTTGTGTCAGCCTCTGGGTCTTTTAATTGGCTTTCTTCTAGAAATAGACAAGGCCAGCTCATTTCTAATATTTTCAGAGAGAGAGAGAGAGAGAGAGTGAGGAAAATAAAAAAGAGTTGAACTCCTTAGATTCACCCCCTTCCTTGCAACATAGCTTTTCAAAATTTTAAAAGTCAAACTTTCCTTTCAGTTTATAAGCTTATTCTATGCTATAGCTTGTTATAAGCTTATTCTTTGTTATACATTGTTAAAATGTAAAATGCTTGATTATGCCTCTGAGTATTTATTGAACAAAGTATTGCCTCTAAGCAAACAGAATAATTTGAAGATTGAGGTAAATATTTTCAAAATCAGCACAGTAACCAAAATAAAATGTATACCTTTCGAACAACGATTGCATCATGGTTGAGATTTTCAACAAAAAAACGTATGGCACGAAGAGGTAACACTCTGTCATCCCTTAGGAGTAGAGACAGAAGCCCAATGCCTATATGCTCAAATTTCCAAGGCCTGTAGGTTGAGATAGGGAGGTGGGTAGTGAGAGAATACATACAAATCACAGTACCATTAAAAATCACTTACAATTAAGATCTGTTTTGAAACTTTTTCTTTGCTTTGTAACCTTAGCCTCCTGAAAGCTAGGATCACAGGTATGTGAAATCCTGCTCTGCTCTATTTTTGAAACGTAATTTTAAGATTCTTAAGAATAAAAACAGGCCTACAGAAGAACACTGACCCTACCAATACCCTAAACCTCCCCATGTCCCCCACTTAGTCTTCTAACACAAAAAAAAAAGATTCCATTACTACAATAATTCATTTTTCCATGAAAAATGATCCCTAAAGTAGTTAAGACAAATGTTTTCATTATTTAAATAACAAAACATTTTTTAAGAAAAAACTTTATACTCACAAATTTCTTTGCTCCACACCATCTAGTAAAGTATTTACCAAACTTTCATAGTTCCTTTTAAAAAAAATTCAGATAAGATATGATTTTATTATATTACTAAGGCAAATATTAAATAATGTAATATAAATTTAAATTCTGGTTTAATTCACCCTCCTCTTACACTTCATTTGACCAAACTAAAAGTAAGGGAGAAGAGGAGATGCTAGATATAATGAACCACCAAATTGTTTCTTTTCTCTTAATCCTCTTAGGTTTTTGAGGTAAAGTCTCAAACTCCAGGTTAGCCTTAAACTCCCAATCCCCTGTTTCAGTGCAAAAAGGACTAGTATTACAAATATGACCAGCAAACTTTTCCTGAGTGTTCCAAAGTAAACAAAAATTATTAAGTAGCAATCTGAGTGAACAGTGCTCTGTCTGTATGGTGTATGCTGACTATCTGTAATCAATTAAGCAGGTTATGGGAGATCAGTATTCACAGAAAGAGATTTTAAAACAAATATGAGGGTTGTAGTTGATATCCATATTCAATTACCTTGTGGCATCGGCATTCTTTTCCTGCTGGCGCTTCTGTCCTTCTTTAATTTTTTCTGGGCTAAGCAGTGTCTGACAAATAGAAGGATTCTTTGATTGTTCAAGTAATTCTGCTATTGCAGCACATGGCTTTGGAATCTTATTAAAAAAGAAAAAAAAAATAGAGTCGTGACATATACTATAATGTGGACTATTTAATTAAAATAAACAAGGCCACTTGCTACCAAGCCTGATGACCTGAGTTCAAGTCTTGGAACACTATATGGGTAGATGCAGAGAACTGATTCCCATAATTTGTTCCCTGATCTCTACATTGCACTGGTGTGTGCAAACACATCTACACAAAAATAAATGTAATGATAATGCTTTCAGTCCACGGACTGAACTCAGGTGATCAGGTTTGGTGAAAAGCACCTTTTCCATTTTCCGTACCAGTGGTTTGGGAATTTCATCTTGAGTTACTATGATTATTAATTTTTAAAGAATAATCTACCTGGGTCTGGCAGTGCAAGCCTGTAATCAGAGCATTCAGGAGATGAAGGCAGGAGGGTCAAGAATTCAAGGCCAGCCTGGACTACAGAACACCAATATACTTGGGGGTAGGAGTGGGGGGAACCAATCCTAATCCAAGGACAGTCTCAAAGAGCAAGGGATGCATTTATAGCCATAGTTATAATCCTGGTCATTAGGATGCAAATCAATCAATTCCAGCAAAGAAAGAACTAAGCTATCATCACCTTTCTGTCCATCATGTTGCACTATGGAAGTAAGGATGCACCAGCTTCTCAGATGGTCAAAAAAGGTGACTCATGCATGTAATCCCAGCATGTGGGAGGTTAAAGCAGGACTGCTACAAGTTTGAGGTTAGCATAGAATACAGAGAGAGTCACTAACTTTTTTATTTAAATGATGCCCTATCTCTATTTGAGAACCAGTGAAATTTCCTTCTCATTCATCAAAAAACATCTAATTTTAATATTCTGCACGATAAGTTATGAATATAGCTAATGGCAAATCTAAACAAACAAACAAAAAACAAACCAAAACAAAAAAAATACAAAAACAAAACCACCATGACTGAGCATGGTAGGTCATGTCTGAATTCCAGCATAAAAGAAGCATAGTATTGTGGGATATTTTGAATTCACTCTAATACTCCTGAGACAAGTTTACTTTGAATCAGAGAGCAGAACTAGCTATTAGCTGACCAAAATTAGCCATACAGGCTTTGGAGTAATGAGGACATATAGAAAGATACAGGATGTGGTAGGAAAAGGGTTTATAAAGATTTTTGGCCTTTTTGGATGGATGAAGGCCAGAGAAGAAGCCACTGGTCACTTCTCCACCGTTTCTCTGATCAATAGATTTCTTGCCCCAGTATCTGACTCCTAAGTTTTTATTGATAAAGAATACTTAACATAGTGAGTTCAAGACCTGCCTGCTCTACAAAGCAGGTGCCAGGACAGTCAGAGGAGAGGGAAAAGAGAGAAGGGAAAGTGAGGGGAGGTAAGGGAGGAAAATGCAATGGAGGCATATATGGAACAATGGAAAACACAGCAATGTTAACTGTTGTAGCCTCTTGGGAGAAATGACTCTTTCCCACATCACTTCAATTTGGTGTTCCAACCCTGTTATCTACAATAATTATCACTACAAAGCATTAGATTATAAGAGAAAGTAATGTTTTTTAAAAAATTTTAACAAGCCAAAATATTAGTAAAGAAAAAAGGGAAAGACATGGAAAATAAAGTCAGAATTTCCAGTAAAATATGCATGAACAAATAAATGGTTTGCTTACTGTGAAGTCCAAGCCAATTGTTTCATATTGTCTATGAATCTTTTCTGCAAGGTCATCAAATAGTCTCACTATTGATGGCTTTTCCAGTGACATTGCTTGGCTAAGCCCTGAAAAAACAAGTGCTGGCCAAGTCTGCACAATACAGTCCCAATCGTGAAGGTTTGCCAGACACACGCCACTATGATTTCCAAGCAGACAATATAAGGCACCCTATGAGAACAACAATTTACATGGAAAATTAAGAGGCATGATGGAGCCCAACATGTGTTTGAATTTTTACATTGATTATATACACACAGTTGATTTTCAAATCATTCATATCCTTCATTGTTTTTAAAAACTTGAACATGAAATTTAACCAAGTGGCATTCATTATCATTTTTTTCCTAAGTCATTTAATAGAGGATTTGCTACTAGGCAATATAAAAAGCTAAGAATTTTTGTAAGAATACAGATTCTACTCTTATTTTCCTCAAGTATAATAATGACCTTGGAATGTACTAAGAAGTACTTTTAGGGCCTACAGTTTGAAATAATTTATCAAATAACAGCTAAGACCAAGTTGCTAAATGTGTTACTAAACATGTGAAAGCTCAGTTACTCAGAAGAGGTGGAAAGAAGGGCTGGAGGATGGATATGATGAGATACATTATACACAGGTATGAAATTGTCAAATTTAAAATATCTTTTTTTTTATCATGTATATATATATATATATATACACACACTTCTTATTTTTTCTCATTTTACATATCAATCCCAGTTCCCTCTCCCTCCCTCTCTGGCTCCCTGACCCCCCCTCCCATTCAACCCCCCCCCACTCCCATTCCACAGGGAGGGTGATGCCTTCCAGGAGGGATCATCAAAATCTGTCAAGTCTTTTGGAGTAGGGACTAGGCCTCCCTCCTGCCTCTAGGTTAAGGGAGTATCCCTCCATGGGGAATGTACTCTTTTCCTGCACCAGGGATACATCCTGGTTTCATTGTCAGAAGTCCCTCAGACTGCCCAGTCCTTCTAACTGAGAACCACATTCAGGGGGTATGAGTCGGTCCAATGGTGGTTTCCCAGCTATCAGTCTGGGGGTCCAAGAGCTCCCCCTTGCTCAGGTCAGGTGTCTCTGTGGGTTTCTGTAGCCTGATCTTGACCCCATTTTCTTATCACTCCTCCCTCTCTGCAATTGGATTCCAGGAGTTTGGCTCAGTGTTTGGCTGTGGGTATCTGCTTCTGTTTCCATCAGCTACTAGATGAGGGCTCTATGATAGCATATAAGTTAGTTATTAATCTCATTATCAGGGAAGGGCATTTAAGGTAGCCTGTCCACTGTTGCTCAGATTGTTAGTTGGGGTCATCCTTGTAGGTCTTTGGACATTTCTCTAGAGTCAGTTTTCTCTTCAAATCTATAATGGCTCTCTCTCTCTCTCCCTCTCTCTCTCTCTCTCTCCATATATTCATCCCCCGACTCAATCTTCCTAGTCCCACATGTTCTCCTCCCCTTCTCTTTCTTCTAACTCTCTTTCCACTCACTGCCCTCCCCCCTACTCCCAATATGCTCAGGAAAATCTAATACTACATATTTTTTACTTACAAAATCTCCAACCAGATAATTCTGATGAAGCAGGGACATTTTCTCTTATTATCAAAAAGTGTTGGCACTTCCAGAACACTCAATTTTAGATTTGGATCCGAAGTTGGATTGTTACCCACTGCATAAGCTAGTCCTCTTTACAGGCTCTATATATAGTCAATGCTAACTTTCACCCCTCTAGTGATGCCCATATAAAACATTCCTAGCAAGATTGACCAATATATGATCAGATGAGGCAGGACTTCCAGAAAGAATACCTGGCACTGGGGAAGAAGTCAGCCACCAGAGAATAAAAAAGAAATGGCAGGTCATTTGGTATCAGTCCCAAATACTAATCTCCAACACTGTGATGTGAAGATGTACAAACTATATAATATAAAAGAATATCTTGTTTTAATAAACCTTTAAAAATAACTAAGACTGGCTTACAACCTATTGAGCTGTGTCTTACAAATTAACTTCAAGGAACATGCTTAGTACTTATCTTACTCCTCTTCAGAAAGTGGGCATTGGTATCTTCTTCCAAAAGGTGTCTTTATTGCCTTCTGTGACTATTCCTCTCTTGTCATGGTAGCTTAGTCAGCTTTGCTGTTTTTGACCTCTAATTTTTCATTTTGTTCAGGCCTGCTTTAAACTCTTGGGTCAAGGGGATCTCCTACATGCCCTATAACTACTTAAACAATCCATAATTAAGTGATGGAAACTCCCATATTTTAGCCCCCTTTTATTTAGCCATCAAGCCCTAACTCTTTTCTATCCTTAATATCTCTCAATCAACTTACTTACAAAGACCCTACTTCACCTGTAAAAATGTCTTTGTCTTCTTCCTTTTTCTGCTCTGATCAGTTGCTCAAAATGATTTTATATTTCTCTCTGTCCCTGGTCCTCCCTTCCCTGGTTGTATTACTCAGCTATTTTCCACAAGGTCTACACCCTGTATTGTCTCCATATCATTAATCAGAACAAAATGTTCTAGTATCTTAAACTGACATGCATTTTAAGATATTCGATAGAGCAAATATAACAAAATATTAAATGCAGAACCTGAATATCACATATATGGGTGTTTACTGTAGATATTAAAACAGAACCTATACCTTGAACTGCTGCTGGGTGACATCCTGTCTATCAGGTTGTAAAAACTCCAAAACCAAAGGGATGATATCTCTGCAACAGAAGTTATATGCTCCCAAAGCAGCAAAAAATGTTTGCTGAGCCTTGTTTCTGACCTGAGGAAAATTGACAATGATTTAATATGATGTCTAATGAAGCATAAAAAAACAAAGGACGATAATTTAGATGGTTTCCTAAAAAACAGAAAACACATACCCTAAAAAGTAAGCAAGCAAATGATTATTTAAAGGAAAATACTATCATATGCCTCTCTTTGATGAAAGGAAGTTGCATGGTCCTCAGGGGCATCAGTTTATAACACTGCTGAAAGCAAACAGCAGACACTCTAAGTCACTGTTGAGGAGCAGAGGTTTCTTTATGTCCATTCATAGGAAATTACCAAGATAGAAGGAACTAGTATACAGAAATCTTGTAATTTCTCTGTTCTATGTGCTAGTATGTAATCTTTGGTCCTATACTATATTAAGAGATAAACTACATGTTACATGCTAGTAACTCTCTGAAACCCAAGCATTAAATACAGTCATCCTAGGCTAGCCCTCAAAATTTCATAAATTAAATAGGAGAACCATTCTACCAGCATAATCTCTAAAATTTACAACAGAGAAATAATTTAAGGACATGGTGGTGCCTATGCCAGTGACCCCAGCACTTTGGAGATAGAGGCAGGTAAATTGAAGTTCAAGGCCAGTCTGTCTGGATAAATAGCAAGACCCTGTTGGAAGAAGCAATTATCCAGGCACAGTAGCATACTCCTTCAATCCCAGCAAAGGCAGGAGGATCCCTCGAGTTGAAGGCCAGCCTGATCTACAAAATAAGTTTCAGGACAATCAGGGCTACAGAGAAACCCTGTCTTGGAAAAAAAAGAGAGACGGAAGTGGGGCAATTATACTACCAACAAATGTTTTCCAATGGACATTATGGCAGAATTTGAATATATTTGAAATTTGAAAGCTATTTCCAATGGCATTGGGGTTGGGTGGTTGGGAGGGGCGGTCACTATTTTAGCTCTGGTTCTCTTGCTTTCTGGCTGTATGATTTTACATGAGGAATTTCTTAAACTTTACTGGGAAAACAGGGATATTTAGATTGCATGTAAAAAAATGAAAGTGTTGGAGACAGTAGAGCCTCACCTGACTGTATGAACTTGTTGATAATCGAAGAAGATCTCTGATCATATCTTGATGTATTCTTTTATACTCACAACCCTCAACAGTTAGTGTTCGCAACTTTAAAAAGAAATAATATAAATCAAGTCTCGAAAGTCCACTTAATTATGAAAAGCACTACAGCAAATTATTCATTTAGCATGCTGAATCAAAAGGTGATAATCTAGACACTTGCCTCATGCTGCAGCATCACTCTGTCAATTAGCAGTGCTCTGATATGTTGCTTTTTTCCATGGAGCTGGAAAACAAAATAGCAAATTTCTTAGTGTTTTCACTAAGTGACTTCAACAATGAGTTCCTAAATCCTCTAGTAAAAACTTACCTCAAAACAAGGACACAGCCAGGTAAGGCAGTGCATACTTTTAATCTTAGAGGCAGGTAGATCTCTGAGTGCCAGGTCACCCACGGCTACATAGATTGACCAAGATCCAAAACAAAATAAACCAACCAACTAACCAAACATACAAGCAAAAACCCAATAAAAACAATAACAAAAATGTCAACCCAAACCTAAACCAAGAAAATGGACATGGGGCAGAAAAAAATGGGTGAGGAGCAAATGCAACTGCCACACATGTCTGACCACTTAGGTTCAACTCCTGGGACCTACACGTACGAAAGAGAAAACTGACTTCTGCAAGTTGTTTTTTTAACTCTACTTTCATAGATGCATGGCCCCACACACAAACATATATAACAAAAAAATTACTTTTAATTGTTACAAATGATTATTCTTTATTACATTAGTAAAGTACTCCAATTTTACCTTTTGTCCAAACCTTCCAACTTGTATCTTAAAAGCTCTGATTCAGACTCTTTTCACCTAGATTCTAATTGTGTCAGAACATTTTAATATTCCTCTGTCCTAATTTTCAGTCAGGGGTGGTGGTTCATGCTTACAATACATATTATTTCTTTAGTGGATCTCCACTTCTGAATATAAAACCAAAGAACTTTCTTACAACAACACTATTGACCTAATTTACCCCCCCCCACCCCACACTCTTCTACAGCCTGCCATAGTTCCATCTCCTTTTCACATACTCTTCTATCTCCAGTATCTCGTACAAGTAACATAAAGGCATCTAGAAACAACTTCGGCACAGATCTATTAGGGAACACTGCTGGGAACAGCTCTGTTCTTTGGGTATTTTTCCTTCCATTTGCCTGAAGAGGTTTATACTGATTCTAATATCGGATAATGAAGTCAATACGAAATGACTATGGGAAAAAAAAATTTTTTTTCAAGTTTTTATAAGATAGCCTGAATGCTACTAAGCAAATCCCTGTATGGATACAGAGATGATCAAGGACAGTAATGAATGTTATCACTAAATAAAATACTTTTAACTAGGGCCTTACATATGCTAGGTAAGTGTTCTACGATTAAGCAATACTCCTAGCAAGTAAATATATTTCTTCGCTTAGGATCTGTTTTATCTGTGTCAAGCTTTTAGTCTACATACAATATTGTTTTCTTCCCCCTCAAAAAGTCTAATCCTATTGGGGGGAGGAAGAACATTGGTTTCATATATTATTCTTTTTTTTTTTTTTTTTTTTTTTTTTGAGACAGGGTTTCTCTGTGTTGCTTTGTAGACCAGGATAGCTTCAAACTCAGAGATCCACCTGCATGTTCTCCCAAATGCTGGGATTAAAGTCATGTACCAACAAAGATTGTCTCATGCAATATTCTTAAACTACTACTTTTACTTACAGGGCAAATTTCCTCTATAAACAATAATCCTCAAATCACCTTTTCAAAAACAATAGTTCAGAATTTCAGGTGAAAATACTGACCCGATTTTCCATTGATTTTTTTACTAAGTTAAAGCTTTTCCATCGGGAGTCAAATTCATGTTTATGAGATCCTTGGAATTGCAGAAGGTCTCCAATTATCTGTGTCAAAGAATTTCAACATTTATTCAGAAGTCACCAGTCAAGCCCAAGCACATTAACAATTATGGAGTAACTTCTACCTTTATGATGAGAAACAATGATTTGGTATCATCTTCTGAATTGTTAAGTATGTGGTCTAAAATAGGAGAAGAAAAAATTTTTTAGCCAACATCTTAAATTATTATAAACTCAAAACTGCTTCTAAAAGAGATTTAAAAAAAAAAAAAAAAAGTGGATAATCTTCCTATTTCTAAAAAGTGTTAAATAAAAGCACCCTTGCCACAAGTTGCTATCCTAAAGCTTAGGAATACAGGCAAGTTGCAGGCATGTATACTCACTAAGAAGTTTCCGTATGACACTAGCAATTGCTTCTCGGTGGTTCTCTCGGGATAGGTCTAGAGAGAGAGAAAGAGAGAGAGAGAGATCCTCATTTTATTTCAGTTTTTAACAATGGCTTGCCCTAAGATGCTTCTTAAGAGGTAAAGGGGAGGACAAATGGCTTTGCCTTAACAGTTAAATTAGCAGTTGAGGAGGAATGTTTAAAGCACCTAGGTTAGACATTGAGGCACACACCTGTAATATTAACACCCCAGAGAGTAAGATGGGGGATGGCACATGGCTCAAGACTAGACCGGTCTACAAAGCATGACTCTGTCTCCAATCACTCTATAGACAAATAAACAAACATATTGGGGCATGGTGATACATATCTGTAATCCCAGCATTTGGGAAGAAGAGGCAAGATAAAGGAGCAAAAGGCAAGATGGGGCCACATGAGATTGGTCTCAAATAACCAAAATAAAATGATTATTTATGAAACCTGTTGTCAAGAAAGTGGGGGAGAGATGGATCAGGGTTAAAAGCACTGGGTGCTCTTACAGAGGATCTGAGTTCAGTTCTCAACACCCACATGGTATCTCATAATCAGCTGTAACTCCAGCTCCAGGGGGTCTGAGACCTTCTGACCTCCATGGGAATGTTGCACACATATATACAGAAAACACTCATACACACAAAATAAAAAAATACATAACTTTATAAAGTGGGGGAGGGGAGAGAGAAAACACTGTTGTGAACATTTCAAAGTTCCTAGCTGCTAATTAGAAAGGCTTGAGATTCTTTAAAGTTACAGGTGATCCAAACCCAGCAGTTAACATTAGAAATTAATGTATAAATTAATTCTATTATTAACCCCGAGTAAGAAAATTTTACTGAGTTTCTATTGCAGACTGAAGTTTACATTAGTATAATAAGATATAGTTGGGGGTGGGGGCAGAGTGACTAGGGGTGTTGCTGGGAATTGTCCCTGAGCATCAGGCATATATGTGCTCCAGCACTGAAGATGATCTCAGATGTGTCACAAAATACTAATACAAAATTTAAGGGCTGGGGTGTCTCTTGGGTATGATTCCCCCAGCACTACTTCAAAAAACTAAATTGAATTAAACTAGCTGGATGAAAATTTACAAACACTATCAGAATCTAAAGACTACAATATTCCCATTCACATTAATGTATCATCCTAAAAGAATTGAAAGCATGGCTGGTGAAATGGCTTAGTTAATAAATGTCTTTTATGGAAAGTGGTAGCCTGGGCTTGAGCCTCAGAACCAACACAGAGGAAAGAGAATCAACTCCCATGACGATGGAATGTACACATACATACAAAAAATAAACAACTGTACTTCTAAGCTTAAAAAAGAGAATTAAAATATAAATACATAAACGAATGTTATACAGAAAAGCTTACCTCCGAACACATAAGCAATTTAATTTACTGAGCCAATTTCTGTTATTTACTGGCAATCCTTTAATAATTTCTAAATCCACAGGTAGAGACAGGCAGATCTCGATGAGTCTGAGGCCAGCCTGGGCTACATAATGAGATCCTGTTTCAGACAAAGAAAACAAACAAACAAACAAACAAATAAATACCTAGTTTCCTGAGAGAGAAAGAAAATGATTGCTGCATAATGAGTACATTTTATACACTACAAAGAACCTAAGAAAAATAAGTACAAAATGCCTCTATTCTAACTGTTAAAAAGAAGTTAAATGGCCTTTGCAGATTACTTCAGTTAATACTCACATACCATGTTCCAGTCCAGTATACAATTTTGTTTCCTCTAAGGACACCATACTTGGTACCCTGTTTAAAAACAAGAGAACATGCATTTACTAACAATATCAACACAAAAGGCCAAAGGAAAAAGTTTCACTGAAATAAAAACCAGGATAATGCCCTTGTAACAGATTGCTACTCTCCAGCCAGTACTTCAATTCTTTACTCTTGTGAAGATTAAAGCTGCTGTCTCAGTGGGAAGCACAGTAACTAACTTAAAGAAAATGTTCCTTCAGTACCTTCAAGGGGGAAAAAAAAAATCATCTCTCAATGGACATTATATTGATAACTGAATGTTCAAGTGGGAAAGCTTAAACTCGCTGGTAAGCATTTATTCACCTGCACAAGGAACATCCAGCTTCATAATTATATAATTATACTTTAAAACTCAGTTAACTTCTATTTCTGAAACATCTAATAGCACACATGGTTCTCTAAAGAACTTACTCTTTCTCTTTAAATCTGCAAATCTGCAAAATGGACTTTCCTAATACCAGAGTGGGATGGCATTTCTAAATGTATGTAGAAATACTAAATCTCAACTAAAGATCAGTCATAAGCCAGGAATAGTGGCTCATGCCTATAATCCCAATATTCTGGAGGCTGAGGGATCAGTATGAGTTCAAGGCCTGGCTGGAACTACATAGTGGTCTTAAGCCCAGGCTAAACTAAAAAAGTAAAACTATCTTTAAAAATACCAAAAACTTGCCCAAAAGAAATATGTCAGTACAACCAGACCCAGGTAGTTAAATTCAACAAATGGCTAAGAGTTACCTATAGATTTACAAGAACACATTTCATTGGAGAATAAGAATTTATATATCTGAATTTATATATACATATGCATGTATATATGTATCTTCAATGGAAGTCTTCCTCAATTTTCAAACTATAAGACTAGTTCAATGGCTATTTTAATAAAGAAAAGATACCTTCTGAGAGGTGGAACACAGGAACAAATGCAAGAGAACCACACAGTGAACAAATCCAACACAGGGCTACTTTATAATAAACGGAAACTGCAGTTACTACCTAACACTAATGAGCTTACAGCAGGTATAACAAGGAAGACCACTTTTAAATCAACATATTCCCATGGGTACCCCAGAAAGCAGCTCAATTCAAAGCATTATTCCCATCACAACATGCAACTTAAAAAATCCTGATCATAGCTAATGATTTCAAAGTGGTTAAGTGCCAGTTTCTCAGCTATGATGCTCACCATAATTCAGTGCCTAAGACAGCAAATCTCAGGACCAAACCTTAAGGACATAAGCAAGGAATGGCTCTTTTTCACTAATGTACTATACAAGATAGGTTAACATTTTATAGCATAAATCACTAATGCTTTTCTGATTATTTTCTAAAAGTTAGCTTTCTTCCTATATAGTTTCAACCTGTGGCAAAGCTTACAAATTTCAGCATTTTGTTAACTTTTTATGATCAGAAATAAATATGTATCCAAAAATCAAAGTCAGTAAAAAATAAGATGCCGTACCAATAAACTTAAAATTTCTACTAAAATTAGATCTTAATATTAAAGTGAAATGGAGTTATCACCACCTACTTGATAAATAACAGGAAAGTTGTTGTGGCTAGTTATGAGAACAGAAATCTTTTCAATGAGGATACAAATCTAACTAGTTGTCTAAAGTAAAAATATAACTTTACTCAAGTCATACACATAATATTAAGTGCTTCAGTCACACTAAGACTAAAAATCATTTCTGCAGCCAATTATTTTCCATAATTTTACTGTATCAAAAAAAAATACTATCAAAGAGATGCAGAGACAGCACCATCAATGACTTCTTGATGCACAAGCCCCAGGCTATGAGTTGAGACCCCAGCATCTAAGTAAAAGGCTGAATGTGATGGCACAGTGCTGGAAAAGGGAATGAACAAGACTCTCTTAGTCTGTTGTAGAAAAAGCAGCAAGCCCAGGTACAGTGAGAAAGCTTGTCTCAAAAGCTAAGGTGGAGAACAGTAGGGGAAGACATACAATAACAACCTCTGGCTTCCACATATGTACCACCCCCACCAGATACATATAATGCATATATTATATACACAAAGGCTTTTACTTAATAGTCTAGAGTGTTTCATATTACATATATTTCTAGCACTTGTAACATCAATCATATTTAAAAACAAATACCACCTGAAATACTTGAAGCTAACTTTTTAAATCTGTGTCAATTCTGAATTGCCTTTTTATCGCTTATCCTAATTAAACAAAAATAAAGCAACCTGAATTGTTTCATGGTGTGTAAGCTAATATCAAATGGAAGGGAATGGACCTACCTTACATAAGATTTTAAAATATTAAAACTTAAAAATGGTCTATTCTTTTCCTATTTTTGAAACACAAATTAACATACAACTTCCATGTCATTCAGATATATCGTACTCAATTATATTAAAATTTAATTTTGTTACACAGACCTCCCTTTTATATAAGAATCAACTTAAATAGTATCTTTTTATCTACCACAAAATAAACCCTACTTGGTTTGACATTTTACAGCAAATGTTTCTTAACAAGTATATATAGTCATATGAGGTAGTATGTGCCTACATACTTAGTTAGCTGAGTTGAGGCAGGAGGATCACCTCAAGTTTGAGGCCAGCCTGGGTTACATAAACATAATAAACAAAAAGCAATAGCAGCAAAATGTATAGTTTAAGTTTCAGATATGAGGAAGAAACATAATTCTAAAAAATAATTCCAACATAACACACTGTTAGCAGCTCTACATATATAATAATGAAGTAAAATCAGCTCCATTGTTCCTAGACCAGGTCACCCAATTCATAACAAAACATCTTGGACTTTGGGTCACTACCACATTATCTGTACCATTAGACAGCAATCTTCCTAAGGTAGAACTAGAACAATAGTCACTGGTTCACTGGTAGAAAACAGAGAATGCTAGAAATGGAAAGAAATGACAAAAACATAAAAACAAAATATAAAGTCAAGTATGTACAAAGACTGCAGCAACTGTCATGAAATAGGCACAAACAATATTATACACAGGTGTGTAAAAAGAATCCCTCCCATTCCTTAATAAAATAAAGAAGTCAAGCCACCGGCAGGCTTTCCCACTTAATGTACAAGTGTTTCACAAGAGACAGTTGGCCATTTCTGTGTACCAAGCTCTCTGTATCAATAACAGCTGAAAATAACACAACTAAAATACTCCCCTAAGCTACCATGCCAACAGAGGGTTGCTAAGAGAAACTTTACACATTAGAGGCTTAAAAAGTAACAATGGGAATACATTTTCATGTCTGACACACAAAGTTTTTTAAAATATCAATGAAAATAATCACAAGGTGAAATAAGGAGAAAACAGGGTTACTCACCGTGGAGTAGTAACTGTTTCCTGTTCTGTGTGCAGCTTCCCCAGCAGTGCTGGGTAGTTTCCTGGAGGTGCCAAGAGAGGTTAGCTAGCCCTGCCCCTCATTGTATACACAACACATCCTTTCACACATCAATGAAATGGTCTCAAGCTTAGACAGTAAGATTTTTTTTTTTTGAATGGACACTTAGTAAAAGCTGAGATCTCAAAGAATGATTTAACTATGATGTAACAGATCAGAGGAAAGGAAAACGAAGTAAAAGAAGTATTTTGAGATGAAAATGGTGACTTCTCTACCTTGAGTAACCCTGTTTTTTAGATGTTAGTTTCTGCATCCTGTAATAGTTGGTTACACCTAAAAGATCACAACAGAAAGTGGACTGAAAAAGGAGAAAACTGAGGGTTTCAGGATTAAAGGCAAATGTCCAAAGTTCCTGTGTGACAATGAAAAGACACAGTACACAGGTACAGCTATACATCCTAACTACTGCAGGACCTCTCTTAAAGTTCCAGGAACAAAGCAAGAAGAGATTCCATTCTAAGATTCATTCGACAATGCATGGCAATGAGCATAACTGCTAAAACTTCAAATTGTTTTAAGTTGTATTAAAGTGACAGTTTTTTTTTTTTAAGACTTTATTACCTTCAAGGACTTTTTTTCATATCTATATTTTGACCCTTGAAGGCTTATGATAATTACAAGTATATAGTGTCCTATGCTGGTGCATCATTTACTTTTATGCTTTGGATTTAGCTTTCTATATATGTCTGTCACTCATTGAAGAGCATAAGAAAAAAAAATGCATTTAATAGCCATTTCCCCAATAGTGAAATTAAGATCATCACATAAACTTCATTAGAAACAAAGTTACATAGAAGTAAAGTTTATGGTTTTTCATCACAGTTTTTTTTTTCCCCCCAGAGGACAAATAATACATATTGCCAACAAATACAGAAAGCAAACCTGATACTAAGGACTAAGGAATATGACTCCGAGTGTAACAGAATAAAACATTTTATGTAAGTAAGACTTGGATGAAAAATTTATAAGTACAAACTGAATAATAATGCTTGAATTGCTAATAGTTCCCAGAATTGATTTGGTGTTTTAGAACATGAAGGCCTCACAATTCTACAAGTAAACCTAACTTAGTAAAGCTAACAAGACATTATAGACAGCTGAGGCGTTACTCTAATCCACTCCATTCTCTCCCCCATATCTGGATTTCCCTCCAGTCCTTACAGACTAAGACTATGCCTCAGTTCTCCTCTCTTGGTGTTAGACTGCTGACAATCTCTTAAAAATTACACTTTGGTCACTCTTCACACTCAGTATATCACTTCTTGTCACAGGATACATATAGTCGGTAACAAATTTTCTTTTTTTCAACTCAATTTAGATCTGGAAAACTTTTAACACCCATTTTACCATAGAACAATAAGCACTTTAGAATGGCTATTTTATTAGTTTCATATTCATTCACATTCACTTTCTGCAATGAAAGTGAAAATGATGCACATAGGACATACAAGCAATTCTTCACATTTTTGGGTAAAGACAATGTAAGTTATCACTGGAAAAATTCTGTTAAGAACTACTTAAAGGCCAACAGAAAGTTCTTTATTATTTTTTTTTTTTAAATTATTCCCACTTGGTAGATAAGTGAACTGGTTGTTTTTCCAGAGGACATGGGTTTAAATTCCAGCACCCACATATGCGATGGGTCAAGACTTTCTATAACTCCAGTCCTGTGGAAATCTGATACCCATACAGTTTAAATTCTTGCTTTGTAATTTAAACCAAAGAGATGATAATCTGTTTCTAACCCTAATAATCTAGTTATTAGTCTGCATAGATAGAGTCCATGTTTTAAAATGTAAATTTAGTGATTTTTAAAACATATTCAATGTGTTTTATATGATTTCATTACATTTTGTATTAAATTTTTACTTCAAAAGTAAAGGTTTCTGCCTCTATCTACCCACTTTTTTCTTTTTCTGAACAAAGTCTTACTTACTATGCCAGCCTCAAATTTTCCAACCTCCTACCTCAGCCTCTAGAGTGCTATAGTTAAAGGCATGAGTCACCATTCCTGGCTAAATCTGAAAAATCTGAAGCATAAAACTTTTTAGTCTAAAATATTTCTGATGGAAACCCCATGAGTAGAACTCAAGTGTCAATTTTAGAACTTAAACAGTGCTATTACCACATATTTATTAATATTAATAATAATTTTATTAGTAAAAGGAATGTCATTATATAGAAATCAAATCAGTAATTCTAATAAACAAGTATAGTAATTTTTCTTGGGGGGGGGGATGGGGAAGAGAAGAAAGGTTCAAACAAAATCTGGCAATACAGCCCAAGCTGGCCTTAAACTTGCAATTCTCCTTCTTCAGCTTCTCAGATACATGTGTGAGCCATTGAATCTGGGTTATTAGAAACTTTTGACATGATCAAATTTTACTTCAAAAGAGAAAACTTAGTTAGGCTTGGTGGCTCACACCTGTAATTCCAATACATTGGAGACTTAAGATAGAAGCACTGGTGTGAATGAGGGCTTAGCTAGGGCTACAGAGACCTCAATCTTAAACAAAAACAACTAAACAAACAGAAAATCCCAGAAAGGTGAAGACTTGCCCTCACATCATTATGAGAGCATACATGGCAGAGATGCCGAGATAAACTGCAAGGCAAGCAGGTGAGCCTGTTCAACTGGCCATTTACCACTACATCTCAACCATCATAAAACACGCTTGAGCTTTTAACACAATTACTTTAAATGGTCACAATTCTCCTTATTGACAGTTTCTGTAGAATTCTAATGATACCCAATGTGGTAAGCATGAAATAGTTTGTGTGTGCTATACAACGATGTTTTTACAATATGGTACAGGGTTAAGATCACTGAAGAGAAAAGACTCAAAGGGCTCTCACTTTAAAATATATTTGAAATCAATTTTTCTTAACAAAAACGAATATTAGCAGAATTGTTCTTGTATCCAACTATAAAATAAATGGGTAAAATAAAAATTTAAAGCAGAATTTCCGTCCTAACATGACACTACTATTTTTAAACTTAATACTTGAAAGTTCAGTAATAAATGTTTTTTGGGTGACATAATAGACAATTATTTGAAAAGTACAAATCCAAATGACTATACAAAATATGGTCATCTCCTGTTTAAACAAAAAACAAAAACCAGCAAGTAATCTCTTCCATCCACAACTTTAAGGGAAGCTAACTACTCATTCTTATGTGGTCTTCTGTGAGACAGATGCTGGAGATTCAGAACACTGAGCTAAGATCCAGCTGCTGACCCTTCAAGCCAAGCGCATGCACAGTGTCATGTCTACTTTGTGCTGCCCAGATGGCAGTACCAGCAAAGAGTTAAACATTCTACATGATGTACCAAAGAGCAACACTGAAGAAACTGGTACTAAAAACACTCATCTAAAGGATTCTAAGTCAATGCTCATTGCTGGCAAAATAGGGATGGTTTTGTTAGCCTGCTTGTTTAAAAAGAAGAATATTAACCCTAAATTATTACCTCCTAACTATTGTTTTTAAATGTATTGATACCTAAAGATATTCTATCTTGCTACCATATAAAAATCTTTATAAAGCCTTTAAGAATTACCTAAATTATAACAGGTATTTTTTCCCTAAGAGCTTAAAAAAAAAAAAAAAAGAAATATTAAAATAATTCCAAAACATCAAGAGCAAAGCAGTAGCCCATGAAGTAGATCAACTTAAAATATGTCAAATGGCAGAAGAGCAAAACAGGTAGGCTTGTTTTTTACTTACAAGTTAGTAACTGGCTCTCCTTTCAATGGAGGTAGGAGGTTCCCTGAGCCAATCAAGCAGTTGTGTACTATAGTCAGACTCTGCAGAATATCATCTCTAGACAACACAAAAGATATTGTCATATTTTAGAAGATTCCTAATTTTTAACAAAAATCTAGAGAACAAAAACTTTATCTAATAGTCATGGACATAACAAATATCAGTTTATCACTTAGTGAAACAACACAAACATACTTAGTACTAATACCAGGCTTTTGTACACTTAAACAGACTTTAATAATTAGTCACAAGAAACAAACTGCACTCTGAGAAGCAAACTTTAATTTAATTAACTAAATACAAAGATGACTAACAAGAAACAATGGCCAAAAATGTCTACCTTATTTCAATTTTAAACATGGAATTGGGGGGAAAAAAAGGAAAAAGGAAAACAACAAAAATCTAGCTACAGGTTTGCTTTCAAAAAGGAGTTTAGGATATTGCATAAGTCACTGTTAGTCAAATTTCTTCCTCCAAATCTGCCCTTATTTGTGTCTACTAAAGATTTCTAGCATTTGACACATGCTGCATTTCTTGCTATTATTTTAGGAATCTTCAAAACTTTAAACTATAAAAGCCTAACAGATTCAAAAATAATCATTTCGTGTTAAATTCCTATGGAAAAGAAAGAAAACCTCAGTTAAGTAAGCTCAATGTCAACAATGAAAGCTACTTAAAAAAAAGCAATAAATCCAATGTTCAGTAGCGAGATAAAGGCCTTTCCTTTGAAGGGGTACACATTACCTATACTTTCCAAAATAGACAACTGAAATCAGTAAGTGCTAGTGTTACTGCCAAAAACCTGGGAGGTTAAGATGGGAATTAGTTTTTCTATTTAAAATGGTTAGGTGGGTTTAGTGTGATGGTTGCATGCCTTTACTCCCAGCCCTTGGGAGGCAGGGGCAGGTAGTTATCGTCGATTTCTAGCATGGTCTACATGGTGAGATCCTGTCTCAAAATAAAACAAGAAAATAAAAAAAGAAAATACAAACAAGCCAATATCAAAAACCTAAATGTTTATATGGGGCTCAGATGGTTAGCACAGGACTGTCTAGCATAATATTCTGGGTTTGATGATCCCCAACATTGCATAATCTGGGCATGGTGGGACACACTTTGGAAGTGGAGGCAGCAGGATCAGAGGTTCAGATCATCATTGGCCAGTTTTGACTATAAGAGGTCCTGTCTCAAAATCCAAAAACAAACCTCATACAATCAAAAAAAAAAAAAAAAAAAAAAAAAAAAAACCAGCTTGAACTCAGAGAAATGGCTTAAGAGTACTTGTTTCTTCTCTTGCAGAGAACCTGGGTTCAGTTACCAGCACCCACATTGTGGCTGATGACAATCAACTCCTGTTCCAGGGGATCCAAAACTTTGTGATTTCGGTGGCTACCCGGCATGCACATGCAGGCAAAATACTATACACACAAAATAAAATACATACTTTAAAAAAGATTTTAAAAAAGTAAACATCTGTATTAGATATAGAAGTTGGAGAAGGCATTGAAGTTTGAAAGATACTATTGAAGAAAACTAACCTAGACATTTCAAGTTCTCCATCCCCACAACACTGGAGTTTCATGAGTTCAGGCTGAAGAAAGGAGTCTAACAAATAGAAGGCAAAAGAGACTTCTTCTGAAGAAGGAACATGCCACTGGATCCCTAGGTTCCACAAATCTCCAGGCTTACCCCAGTCCTAGAAAAGAGAAGCTTTTCATTAAGTTGTAAAGTTTGAGAAATACATATATACACAATATTTCTAAAGTTTTAAAAAGCAGAAGTAACATGTCAATACATGCAAAAAAAAGATTCATGAAAATATTACTCCTTTACTATTACTCCTGAAAAATGTCTCTTTATAGGAAATTTAATCTACATTTCCTGCAGGAGAGAAAGTAAGTTTATACTAAGCTAATTTAGGACTGAAATTATGTGTAATTATTGGGGTTAGGTATGCCCCAGCCACTGCAGAAAGGTAGAAAACTATATAGGCATGGTAGCACAGAGCAGCTATCTATCACAGCACAGGAGGAGATGACACAGGAAGATCACAACTTCTAGGCCAGCCTAGGCTATTTATAGCAGGAAGAAGATAGTTTTAGCTCCACAACAAGTTAAAATGCATGAGTCGAACACATTCCAATAAAAGGGTTTTTTTGTTTTGCTTTTTATTCATTTCTATGTCTCCAGTGTTCTGCCTGCATGCAGGAAAAGGGGGCATCAGTCCCACTATAAATGATTGTGAGCCACCATGTGGTTGCTGTGAACTGAACTCAGGACCTCAGGAAGAGTAGTCAGTGCTCTTAACGTTTGAGCCATCTCTCCAGCCTGCCAATAACAGTTATAAACAATGTATTTTAATACAAGAACTGGGGCACTGAATTTTCTTGCAGAGGACAGGGGTTTGATTCCAGCACCCATGTGGTCGCTCACAACTCTCTGCCACTCCAGTTCCAGGTGAGCTGATAACATCTTCTAGCATCTGTATGCATCAGGAACACATATGGTTTACAGACATACACACAGACAAAATACCCGCACTCAATAAATAAATAAAACTTCTTTAAAAGACCTGGTATTTTCATACACAAAAAGGAAAAATAATATTTCTGAATTACTTAGGAAAAGAACCCAATGTATTTATTTTTTAATCCTAAATAATTGAAAATGCTTGCCTTGATAGGGAAGTATTCAGAAGGTAGCTTGTTAAAGCCACCTGGCACACTGCAGTACTCTGTGGGGTAGATTAGTGTGGTAGAGCGAAGAAGATGATGCAGAAGGTTGCAAGACAGTGTGTAGCCTTGCTTACAGGTCAGGTGCAGGGTTCGATGCAGAATCTTCACAAGCTGCTCCCTATACAGAAGCAACTTCTTCCCATCCACACGAGTAATCTGAAAAGACAGATAAAATACTCAAAAGGCAGCTAGACAGTGGTGGTGCATACCTTTAATCCCAGCACTCAGGAGGCAGGTATTTGTGAGTTCCAGGCCAGCCTGGTCTATAGATCAAGTTCCATCCAGGACAGCCGGGGTATGCAGAGAAACCCTGTGTCAAAAATAGTTCCCCCCACCCCCCAAAAAAACAAAAACCAACCAATCAAAGACCAAACAAACAAAAAACAAAACAAACGTTGAAGGCACTTGGTTTTAAGTCTAGGGTCAATAATCAATTCAAGGTTTGGTATTGGACATTACAGTAGCTTAAAAAAAAAAAAAAAAAATGTTTCTGTAAATGACTTTAAATCATTTTAGAAATGTCATTTTTAACTATACCTTAATAATTAACTTTTTAAAATCAAAGCACATCTTCTAACTTTATGCTTCCACATGCCAAGATAACATCCCTTTCAAAAAAAAAAAAAATAATAAAATCCATGTATCTTTTTAAAAGAAGTATTTAAATTTCTAAACTATCTCATAATGAAAATTCAAGTTTGACTGGCAATCAAAATTTTAATGTAAAAGATTTCCAAGTAAGGCATGGTGGTACACACACACCTAGCATTCCAGAGGGAAAGCCAGGCAGCCAGGCAGATTTTTGTGAGTCTGAGGCAACCAGTGCCCTCCACGCAAACAAATATGGGCATGGTGGCTCAAAACTTTAATCACAGCATTCAGCCAGAAAGAGACAGGAGGATTTCTGTGAGTTTGCCAGTCTGATCTATAGATTCAGTTCCAGGACAGACAGAGCTACACAGAGAAACCGTGTCTTGAAAAACGAAAACCAAACACAAAGTAACAAAAATCCATAAAAATAAAATGAACACAAATAAAAATTCCAAATCCGATAAACTCCTAACTAATAAACATCAAAGTGGAGTGGGAACATTTCCATCTCATTTCACAATGATTCTAGAGCCTGGGCCTGCTGATGATACATGCCTATATGTAAACCCAGCACTCAAGAGTGTGAGAAACAAAGATAACTGTAACTCCCAGACTGGTATAGGAAATATAATCTTATCAAAATAACCACAAGTCCCCAAATGTCTGGCTTTTCACATGCTTTAACAACAAAAAAGACTAACCTCTAGAAGCAAGCCAACCCTTTCTTCCAGAGGATTACTATACCTCAGACAGAAGCTGAAGATTCCATAACAACTCCTTATCTAGCTCTTCCTCATCCAATACATCGTCATCTAAAGTGGCAAAGCAGCAAAAGAAAAGAATCATGAGCACACTGGATATTTTATGTTAAAACATTTCTATTTTACATTCCTAATACTTCAGAAAACTTTTCAGGGAGACTTAACTCTTTGTAGTCACTACAAAGGGAATGGAAATCAATTTTTAAGATGGTTCTCTCTGAGTTCCAGGACAGCCAGGGCTACACAGAGTGACATTCTCTCAAAACAAACAAACAAATAATAAAAATATAAATACTACATAAAGAATCTGTGGATATTAACTGACTTCTACGAGTGAAGAAAAACTGTATCTAAAAAAATCACACAGACAGAACAATGAGGTTTCCCTTTTCCTGACTTACTCATTGTAAGCTGAGTGATAACACCGTAGCAGTGGGGAACGAAGAGCTTCAGGGACTCTTCCGGGCAGCACTGAAAATGTTTTGGATAAATAAGGTGTCATTTTTTTCCTTTGGTAAAGTAAATACTCAACAATCACACAATATGAAGCAGTGTTATTTTCACTGGCAAGAGAAATGTGTCTTACTAACAAGTACTGATGAAATAATTAACCCCATGCCCATCACACATGTTTGAGGCCAACCTGGGCAACAAAGTAAGACACAGTATCAAAACAAAAAGCAAAATACAATGCAATTTACCTTTACGGCAGCACGGCACATATCTGCTACCATGCGACCTGCAACTCTTGTTTCAAAAATATGTGAAACAGAAAAGTTAAAGACCTTCTGAAGGGCCACCTGTTGATACAGAAATTATAAAAACACCCAATCAGTATAATTAACCATCTTGTAGAACATTAAAGAAAATAATACTCAAACTATTCCAACAATAACTAAGAAGCAAAAATTTAACCATTGATTACATTCAGGTCTAAAAATACTCTCTGTTGATGATTCTAACTTAAAACACTTGAGGTTGACAAGACAGCTCTGCAGTTAAAAGGTAATTGTCATCTTTACATGAGTCTAATTCCTACAACCCACACTGTAGAAAGAGATAACAGAGTGGCAAATGTGGTCCTTTGATCTCCACATGCACAGTAGCACACATACCCACACACAGAGAAGGGAGGAAGGCAGGTAAAGAAGGAAAAAAGTTAAAAGATAAATAAACAAAAACCATTTGAAGAGCAAAAGTTGGTTTGAAATCGTAATTCTATGTACCATTATAGCAGACAGAACCAATTTTAATCATCTTGATAATTAAATGCAACAGAATAGAAAATTTTGTGGGTAATTTTCTTAAAATTTGTCATTCTGACAAGAATCAACTTTAAATTTTTCTACTTTTTAAGACATGTTTCATAATCCCAGCAAGTGGGAACCTGAGATAAGAGGATCATTGTATACTGAGACCAGACTGGGATACACAGCCAGCCTGGGGTGCAGAACCAAGACCTATCACAAAAACAAACAAAAACCCAAAAAGCAGTCTATTTAATAATTTTACAATGTAAAATATCTTAACCTACATAAAGAAACAAATTAACAAATACCAAAAGTTAGAAACAAGTCTTGTCAAGAGATAGTTTATGATCAATTCTTTAGATTCTTTATAGTCTCATTTTGTTGCTGTTTTTTTTGTTTGTTGTTTTGTTTTTGTTTGAAAGAGGGTCTCATGTGGTCACACTGGCTTGCAATGACCTTGAAGTCTTCTATTTCTTACATGTTCCTTTCAAATGCTAGGACTAAAGCTAGGTGTACCAGCTCATGACTTTGATTCCAGCATGGGGATGGGGGCCGGACCCAGGCAGACTGTTGAGTTCTAAGGCAGCCTGGTCTATATATTGAGTTCCAGGAGAACCAGAGCTACATATTGACGACCTATCTCAAAAAGTGAACCAAACCAAATGTTAGGATTACAGGTGTGTATTACTATACTTAACTTATATATTCCTAGTAAGTGTTATACATGGGTGTAGTATAGTTAAGCTTCTAATCAGGATGGTCATGTTAAATATTAATCTCAAGTAAAGGAAGGGAGGAAAGAAGTAGAAACAGAAATAGTCATTTTTCTGTATGAACCACTGTCAGGCAAATGCATGTTTATACTTTAGACGGACATCACTTCTAGTCCAGTTTAAGATTATTATACTAAGGATAAATTCCTATTATGTGGTGGTATAATTTTCAAAACTTCTCTCATAATGACTTTAAATTATAAGTTTTAAAAATGTAGTCAGTGTCAGGCAAGGTGACACTCTCCTATAAAGTGAGCACTTGTGGGATATGGAAAGATGGCAAATTTAAGGCAAATTTGAGCTACACAGCAAATATCCACTGCTCCTACAGGAAATTGTAACATCACATTGACATTATTTATTGTACTCATTAACATTGATTCCAAGTCAACAATAACTCATACTTGTCCAGCTAGTACAACTCTTTATGCCTAGAAACATTAGAACTCATGCATAACATTTCAGTTTTAAACTGCAGAGTCACCAAAGCTAAGTTTGAAAATGCATACAAACTAAGTAGGTCACTTTAAAGAACATTTGTGGCTGCACATGGTCTGTGGAGAGGAATGCATGGCAATTAATAGAATCGTTTTTATCCCTTCACACACACAATGATTTCTGTAAGCAAGTATATCTGCAAACACTTTGGAGTGGAAACCCAAAAATATTTTTTAAAATCTTCAGTTGAGAATAAAAGATGAACTGGCAACATATATACTGACACTCAATGAAAAACCTTCAATTAAACAAAATGATTGGAGTGACTTTTTGGAGTTATGCTCTTACCATAAATATTTCTTTGGAACATTGTGTGAGGATTGTACTAAACGTGGAAGACAAACCTAATTCAACCAAACTCTCCAAATGAGTCATTTTCTCCGTCTCTGTTTCTTCCCTTGTTTGCTCCAACGTGCTACTTTCTATTAGTCCAAAACATCTAAAACGAATAAAGCATTTTTTAGGAACAAAAAACTGGGAACACTCAGGTAAACCTTTGTTTTTCTTTATGATTTACAGTCTCTCTCTCAAACAGCTTCAGCTTTGGGTAAAATCTACATAAAAGATCGCAGCACAAAAAGAAACCAGCTTCCAGGAAAGACCCACACACATCCCACCCTCTTTTAAATATAGCGGAGAAAAGACAGCATACCTGTCCATAAACTGTAAGACGAAATCTTCAAATTCAGCTGTGGCCGAACAAAGTTCTTTTTCGATCTATAACATTGCAATGTGGAAAAAAATATGTTTAACTTTTTTCCCTCTGAACTAATAAAACTCAATTATGGCCTAATTTAAAAAAAAAAAAATATCCCTGTGTAAGTTTTTTGTTTTGGATACTATGATAAACATAATAACTAGATATATTAAATCAAAGCCACTTCACTATGTTATTTGAATCAAGGCAACCAGATTTCTTATCATGGAGGGTGGGGTAAGCTGGTGCTACTAATGTCTAGTTGAGCAGGACACCACCATAACCAAGAATTACAAGAAACTCTTAAATCTTAGACTTATCAGCTTCCAGCTTGGCTTCTGCCTATCAGCTATATAGAGTGATTCCTTGAGGTAATGATATATAAGACTTATTTGTACCTAGACAGGTTCTAACAATAGAGAAGTATTTTTGCTAGGATCTTTCAGTAGGAACATGGAATTAGGCTTCTTCAATCTTCCAGATTTAATTGACATGTTGGTTTGTGTGTGTGTGTGTGTGTGTGTGTGTGTGTGTGTGTGTGTGTGTGTGTGTGTGTGTGTGTCTAATTAAAGGTTCTAACATTAATTTCAGTGCTATTCAATTTTTTTTGAAATTGTGTGTACACATGTGCATTTGACATACATGTGGAGGTCAGAGGAGAATTTTATAAAGTCACTTTTCAACTTCCATCTTTGCATGGGTTCAAAGGATCTAATTCAGGTCACTAGGCTTGCTTTGCAAATGCTTTATCCGGCTGAGGTATCTCAGTTCCTATCTATAATTCCTAAGACTATTGGGCATTTCTGATTTGTAATGAGAGATAGACTAAATTATTTTCTTTTCAGTAAACTTCAATTATTCTATGCTTCTTAACAGTTCTTTAATAACCACAGCAATGAAGAAAACCTCTGTGTTGAATGCAACTGGTCCTGGGAGACACTACTTTATGCAGTGATGGATGGAAAAATAAGGCAGCACCACCTATGCTGTAAAAATGACAACAAATTGAAATATACCAGCAGACCCAAGGAGAATGGCCTTGCTTGACATACTTCCTAGGGTGGGTGCTACAGCTATCTCATCACCAGAGACGGCATGACTCCTTCCTAGACACACCACCCCAGTCACAGAATAGCAATCGCAGTTTTTAAAAAAAAGCAAACAAAAACACAATTCTTTCTGATGGAGACTGACCCCAGCTCCTCATGTGTAATAGGAAGACACTGTACCACTTTTTATTTATGATTTCATATTCAATTTTTGAGACAGGGTCTTGATTAATATAACACAGGTTTCTTGGCTTTCTGAGCACTGGGATTGCTAGTATGCACCATTGCACGCAGCTTCCCTATCCTTTAGTAACTGTTCTCTCTAGAACCTATCCAAAACAGTTTTGAAGAATCAAATATTATAACACATTTTCGTTAAGCCTTTTATAGCCAGAAAGCATCCTTACTTCTGTGAGGTCATTTCTTTCTTGCAGTACAGATGAACAATCTACTAAAGGCACCAGAGTAGAAAATGTTCCTATAAATTGGAATGTGATCTATGGGAAGAGACAAAGAATTTTCAACATTATATAATTCTATTTTATTTAGCACAAGTTATGGCAGAAGCTAAGTACAAATATTCAAATGATCTTAAGGAAGACCCCACACTAATCTTTCTAGATATTTTTCACTTGGAGTTAATTTTTGTCGGGGGGGGGGGGTTAGGGGGGTGAGGATTAACTCAAACAAACCTGCAACTCATGATGCAGCTAAGGATCAATTCAAATTCATGGTGGTCTTCCTACCTTGGCCTCCCAAATGCTGTGACTACAGGAGTAAGCCATTATACCTAACTCTAAAAATTAACATTTTAAGGTTTCTAATAATTAACTAGGTGTTAGTTTAATTACAGAGTACAATTTATTCCCACTTTATATTCATAGTTTTCTAATCTTTTGTCACTGAGAAGTCACTTTGTCTTCCACCTGAAAATGTAACACTATAGGGAAATGCTAAAATGTCAAAGAACAGGAAAAAAAAAAAAAATAGTAAAGTAATAAGTTGAGAGAAAATGTGTAGAAGTAGAAGATAGAATTATATATCCTATAATTGTTGTTCTTGGAAGAAGGCATTTTGTTGATGATGATGATTTTTTTATTTTTTATTTTATTTTTTAATTCTGAAACACAGTCTCACTATGTAGCCCAGACTAGTCTCAAACTTGACTCAAGTCTTCCAAGTGCTTGTACTATGGGTGTCTAGCACCACACAGCTTCTGCGTTCTGTAACTTTTCATCATGTTACCCATGTAAATAAAGAAAAGGGAAAGAGATACCCTCCTGTAATTTTTTAGTATGTCAAAGATAACACACTAAAAATATGTAATGAGTTTTAAAATATCAGCATTAAATATATGTAGGCTAAGGAAAATTACTTACAAAGCAAAGCATTAAAAATCAGTTGAGTACAAAATCTCAACATAAACATTTACAAATGTTATTACTGTGCCATAAGATTTGATATTAAGCTACATTATCATCTAAAGACCTCTAAATAAAGAGAAAAAGATGTCAATTTAAACAATAACTGCTATAAAACATAACAGTCAATATGCTCACCATGCATTTACTAAAGTCATTTGGATCCACCCCAGGCAATGCTCTCATCAACAAAGGTAGCATGTGTGTTGGACCTTCAGGAAACCATTTGCCGCCTGATACCAAACTTCGGGCTACTCCAATTACACAACTTAAAGTGGCTGTGAGCTGGTGAGGTTCTGTTAATGTCTCTAAAGCAGGATATGTTCTATAGTTTAAAAGAAAATACAGTTTAAATGTTAAATATACTAAGTTCATAGACTGCATTTTGACTTACAGTATTATAGATAGCAGAATGCTTAGAGTTGAGATTTCCTATTAACATAAACAGATTTATATACATAAAGGAACAGTCTACAACCCTGTCTCATTTTCTCTTGACTCTAGTGAAAAAGCATAAACTGATACCTTCACTGTTTCAGCCAATTTAATCCACATCATACTTAACTAAGAATGACAAAATTCAACTATTTTACTAATTCCCCCCTCACCAAAAAACCCAAAACCAAAACAACCACCACCACCACACACACACACAAACACGCTTAGCTTTTTTTTTTTTTGAGATAGGGTCTTAAGCAACTGAGGATGATGTTGAGTTTCTGATCCTCTCATCACTTTGTCCTAAAGTATTGGAATTACAAGCTTGTGCCTCCATGTCAGGTTTTATACGCAATGCTCGGGAACTGAACTGAACTCATAACTTTGTTCGTGCTAACAAAGCAATCTACCAACCAAGCCACATCTCTCCACCTTAATCTTCTGAGATAGGGTATCACTGAAACTGGAGCTCACTGATTGGCTACAATGGCCAAACACCAGTCACAAGAATCTTCCTGTCCTCACCTTTGCAGAGCTGGGGTTACAGGTACCTTATCCTCACCTTTCCAGAGCTGGAGTTACAGATACCTATCTTTTTAAGTGGATTCCTAGGAACTTTACCCAGAACTTCAATTATTTCCCTCTGAAAATCTACTTTGTAGGGGAGAAATGCAAAGGAATATTAATATATATTTATGTAGAAAAGGTAAATAACAGTAATGTCATTAAATATTTTTAGATTTAATTATCTTTATTTATGTATACAGGTGTTTTGCTCAAAGGTATGTTTGTTTAGTATGTTTATGCATGGTGCCCATTGAGGCCAGAAAAGAACTAAATCCCTCTGAAATTGGAGTCATGATGGTTGTGAGCTGCCAAGTGGGTGCTGGGAATAAGCAGCAAGTGAGCATCTGTCCAATCCGAAAAAGAGAAAAAGAACAAGATAGTTTTTGTGTTCCCACCTGTACTCCCAGCACTTGGGAATTCCAAGGTTTGGGGTAAGCCTGGGCTATCAAATGAGACCCTCTTAGACAAAGGAAAACATGGCTAGATTGTAGCTTAATGGTAGAATGCTTGCCTAGAACACATTTGTCTACACCCCAGGTTCAATCATCTGCATAAAAAACAAACCCCCAAGTCTACAGTCATACCACCCTGAATACACACAATATCGTCTGATCTTAGAAGCTAAGCAGAGTTGAGCCAGGTTAGTACTTGGATGAGAAAAAACAAACCCCCAAAGTAAAGCCTTACTGAAAAAGATGCAGGAACAATACTTAACCTTATTCTCAGAATACAATACAATATTTTTATATTTCTACTCGCTTATTTAATTTCTGACAGAGACAGTCACTGACTTTTTCAAGTTAGCCTTAAAGTCCTGAACAAGCCATCCATGTTTCTTAGCCTCCTGAGTAGCTGAAACCAACTACACACAAATATTACCACTTACTTTTTAACTTTTTATACATTTATTATTTATGAGGTCTGTATGTATGTGTGTGTCATCAAAAAACAAATTATAGAAGTCAATTGTCTCCATCCACAATGTACATTCCAGGAACTTCAGTCATCTAGCTTGGTGACAAGGGCCTTTTTAAGTTATACCACTGACCCCTTACATTTAAAAAGAATTCTCAGGCTGGAGAAGTGGCTCAGTGGTTAAGAGATTTTGTTACCCTTGTAGAAAACGAGAATTCAGTTTCCAACACTCACACCAGGAAACCCACCATACCACTTGTAACTCCAAAGAATCCAACACCTTCTTTTGCCTCTTTAGGTACTTGCAATTCCATGCTCATTGACACACATATGTAAAATTGATGGGAGATGTCATTCTGTATATATGTTTCTCATACTGGTTAATGAATAAAGCACTGTTGGCCAATAGGAAAGCAAGATAAGAGGGACTAGGAGACAAGGAGGAAAGAGGAAGGAGTAAGGAGGAGTCAACATGGAGAGACTGGGGAGGCGAGACGCCTGCCCTATTCCCTGATAAGACGAAAGCACATGGAAATATTAGATTAACAGAAATGGGTTAATAATTAAGACAGAGCTAGCCAATAAGAAACAATTAACTGGCCAACAGAATTATATCAAATACAGAGTATCTCTGTGTTAATTGGGGCTGGCGTGGTGGCGGGACAAGACCAGCAGTGGGCAGAAAAACATTACTCCTTACATATGGTGCCCACATGACTAATAAGAACTTCCATTTAAAATTTAACAAAAGCTTAAAAAAGGGTTTATAAACAAAAGAACAGAGACAAGCAAGGTTTCTTGGTAGCAACATTTTTCTCAGTTGGACTCTGGCTCCTGTCTCAGCATAAACAGTGAAAAACTGCAAGGCTTTTAAGAAACTCTGCTAACAATTTATTACTGTGTGTCAGAGCTGGCAATGGCAGTGACCACATCTCCAAGCCGGCAGCAAGCTGCCGAATGGCAGCACAGACCAAGGCAGTGAGCACAGCTCTCAATGCTGGGGGTAAAATAGCTGCCACCATCTTTGATAAATTGCAGCAGAAACAACTATGACTTTCATTTTAGCAATGTTGTTGATTACCAGATAAAAGACTCGTGGCCAGAAAAAGATAAAGATTTACAGTAAACACAGATTCACATTAAGAAAACCTCTAAAGGTTTACACTATGTTCTAAAATATATGTAGGCTTAGGAGAGAAAAGGAATAAAATGGTTTTGAAAATACAGCGAGGAGTTGGGTGTGGTGACACATGCCTTTAATCCCAGCACTCAGGAGACCGAGGCAAGAAGATCTCTGTCACTGCAAAGTAAACCTGGTATACAGAGTGAATTCCAGGACAGATAAAAGCTAAACAGAGAAACCCTGTCTCAAAAAATGAAAAAATAAAAAATATAAAAAGAGAGTAATAATAAAGCCACGTAAAGATGAAAAACACAGAGAATCTGGATATTGTCTTTGTATCATTTGACTACTGAGGAAATAACTGTTAAATACTGCTAGATTAATTCAATTATATATTTTAAAAATGCTTTGACTTCAAAATTTAAGTCTAAGGACAAATTACTAGGGACAAGGATTTCTAATTTTGTTTCTACAGAAAATGAAAATCTGTGGATTCCTTCCAGACTAATGTGGTCTGATCAAGCCAGCCCCCCGAAAACAACGTTCCTGGTGATCCAACATTCAAAACAGCTTGAACAAGGCAGCCTTGCAGACTACAGCCAGGATTTCTGTGTCTTCTTAGGATCCCCCATGACAGCGCCCCCTACCAGCAGGAAGTAGTTTGGAAAGAATGACGCCCAAATTCCCAAATATTGTTTATAAATGTTTGTTTTCATTTAAATGGGGTTGGTTATAAATGGTTAATGACCACAACCAATCATTTTAAAGGTAAAAAGGGTATAGATGTGAATACTTTGTTTTGGAATGGATTTTCATTTATTGATACAAATTTAAGGTCAATTTTGTAATATGCATAGTTCTCTTCTTGTTTAGGTATTGTGTTTATATAGCTCATTTAGAATGTAATGTATAATGTAGTACAGATTATAGATAATTACCTATGATAGTCAAACTTATAGTTAGGTGAGTTAGGTTTTCTAGATATGCAGAGATGTATTTGAGATAGACAGGCATTCTTCAAACCTTTCAAAGACCTATAGAATATGGCATTTAAAATGGTTTAGGGTTTTTCTTGACAATGAGACATTGCTCCTGGCAACACCACCTGCGTCAGAAAGGAATATGGACATCAAACTCTATCAGAGTAATGCACCCACTTTCCCCTGTTGCTGGCCTCTCTCTGTAAACAGCACTGTAAACAGTACTAATGAGAATGGAAGAGAAATGTCACCAGCAGACTGAAGCCAGGACAACTCCTAGAAGGCTTTATTTCTGAGTCTACCTTTCATTTTCATTCTAGCCTCTAAAACCACAAGGTGGGGCCATGCAGCAGGGAAGTGGGATTTTTCTGGACAGACGCATACCTGCCAATTAGCTTGTCACTTTATAAAGGCATAAATTACAGTTGGCAGGTTTAAGTTTTTGTGATCAGCCTCCTAAGGGCAATGACTACCTTGAGGCTGAGACTTTCTATTTCCCTTGGCTCTTGTACAGAATAAGAGTTAGAGGGTTAGGGTTCAGTTAGGGTTAGGGTTGGGGTTGGGGTTAAGGTTATGGTTAGGGCTAGGATAGGTTAATATTAGCATAGGTTAGGGTTAGAAGGTTAGAGGGTTAGAGGATTGGAGTTAGAGGGCTAGGGGTTAAGGGTCTGTGGTGATTTGAAAGAAATTGGCCCCCAAATGGAATGTCACTATTAGGAGGTGTGGCCCCTTAGAGGCAGTATGTCACTGTGGGGGTAGGCTTAGTGTCTTTTTCTCAAGCTTCCCTTGGTTTGACAGACAGTTGACTTCCTGTTGCCTGCAAAGTGTAGCACTCTCAGTTCCAGCACCATATCTGTCTGCATGTCGTCAGGCTCTCCCTATTATGATAGTGGACGGAACCTCTGAAACTGTAAATGAGCCAACCCAATTCAATGTTTCCCTTTATAAGAGTTGCCATGGTCCCAGTGTTTCTTCACAGGAACAATAAAATCCCCAACTAAGATAGGGCCTTAACCCAGAATCTCTAGGGGTCTGGGTTTTACAATGTGATGGTTAGGGCATTAGAGTTAGGTTAGGATCAGATTAGGATTAGGGTTAGTGTTAGGATTTAGATTAAACCTGGGTTAGGGTGGTTTTAGGATTAGGGTTAGGATTAAGAGTTTAGGGGTGGGCTTCGGGTTTAGGATCTAGTTTAAGATTTCTATTAATAGAAATATCAGTCCCTGTGTGTGGAATGGCTTTCATGGGGACCTAATAAGTAGAAGCTGCAATATAAGGTTTATTAAGAGACATCAACTGAGTCCAGTATACATCCATTAAATCTGGTGGTTTTGTATTAATGTCTAAGCTATCTGTAAACATCCCCCATACCACATTTTACCCATCAAGACATATCCTCCATACACACAAGACTTTTTATCCATCAGGACACCCCCCATACATACAAACCTCATTTTTAAGTATACAGAATCTTTTGGAGATAGTTCTGAGAGTTATCTCACTCTATCAGAGTATGTTCAGATTTTTTTTTTTTTTTTTTTTGCATCATCTTGCAAAGAAACCTGACAATTTTTAAATAGAAATGAATTGTTTACAGAAACCTTGAATAGGATGGAATACAACCCATGATGTTTTGCAGGAACTTATGGAATTCATTTACCAACAGACCACATCTCTATTAAATTCCTGGCATGGGAGCTTGCTGGAATAATTACCTGTCCAACTATATGGCAATTATCTCACAGGGTGGCCACTTATCCTATTCATAAACTTCAACCAACAGTTGTGAACATCAAAGAATTCAAGTAATGTAAGGCACAAACAGTTTAAAGAACTTCGAGAGTAGCAATAAATGCTAGAATAATGAAAAAAACCACAAATAAACAGAAATTTTATTTTTGTTTTGAAGAAAAACTCGGGTTTGAAGGCTGAATTCAATAGGGAGAAAGAAATGTTGAAGAGACCTAACACTGAGGTCAGTATGGAATTGAAAAACACAACAACAGAGCAGGGCCGCAGCAGGGACTGGAGGGGGAGCCCGGGTGTCTGCTGGCTAGCAGGGCTGAGGGGGAAGGATGGGAGCCACTACAGAGGCACAAGGCTGACTGAGGGAACATGAACCTCGGCAACTGGGGCATCTCTCCCTGCTTCAAGGAGGCCAGAGGAAGCCCCTGGGCCTGGGCATGGTGGTCTGGGGAGGCATGGAAGGTTGGATCTAATATGCTTCATGAGAACTCGTTATAAAGTTTACTTTCAATTTGGCAAGACTAGCCATTTGGACAAGATACTGCTCTTGTCTGGACTATTTGACTTTATACTGTATAAACTGGACATGCAGGACCCAGGAAAAGTGACTGCTGATTCAAGATGGACATTGCTACAGAGTTCCTGCTTCATCGAAGAGTCTGCCAGACAGTCTGCAGGACACAGAGAAAAGTGACTGACAAGCTGCCAATACAAGAAAACAGTTTAAAGTTTATTGCTTAGCTGAAGAGTCTGCCAGACACACTATGGCCTATGGGCTGAAAATGAAAGATTACAGAAGAACTTCGGGTGACTGTCCAGGCAGTGTCCAGTCTTTGTCATTTTAGAGTTTATATACTATACTTCTGTGGTCTTTGAAGGAGTTAAAGACAGATAGTTATGGTTATAGTTTTCCTTAGTTAGGATTAAAGATAAGTTACAAAGACTTTAGACACACAAAGATAGAATAGATGATGGAATATTTTCTTCAAATCTTGCTAAATGTTAATGGACTAAATATTGTTAACTGTGATTCTTACTTAATAACTGCTGTGTGATATATTCTGCTATGTTAAGGTTAAAACCCTTCTTTTTATTTTAGACATAAAAGAGGAGATGATGGGAGATGTCATTCTGTAAATATGTTTCTCATACTGGTTAATGAATAAAGCACTGTTGGCCAATAGGAAAGGAAGATAGGAGGGAATAGGTGACAAGGAGGAGAGAGGAAGGAATAAGGAGGAGTCAACATGGAGAGGCTGGGGAGGCGAGACGCCTGTCCCATTCCCTGATAAGATGAAAGCAAGTGGAAATATTAGATTAACAGAAATGGGTTAATAATTAAGACAGATGAAGTAGTAAGGACGAGCCAAGATGGAGAAACTGGGGATACCAGACGCTGGCCTCACTGCCCGGTAAGACCAAATGGAAATACTAGATTAATAGAAATGGGTTGATACTTAAGACAGAGGTAACTGATAAGAAACAAGTAACGGGCCAACAGAATTATATCAAATGCAGAGTCTCTGTGCGTTAATTGGGGCTGTACAAGACCAGCAGTGGGCGGAAAAACATTACTCCTTACATCAAATAGTATTGGGGTTTTGTCCTTTGCTTGTTTTGACATAGGTTTCATATTACATAGCTCTGGCTTACTTAGAACCTACTAGGTCAACCAGTAGAATGTTATTTTAGAAAGTAGTTTCAACATAAAAAGAAATCAATTTAATATTCATGTATCACATGAATTTCATGTAATGACATGAAAAGAAAATGTAATTTTCTTTCATTGATTCTCTGTTCCATTCGATATTTATTGACATGTTGACACAAACAAAAAAAGTCTTCATTTATGAGTAAAAGGCTGGGTAAATGAAATAGACAAATAATCTAAAATAAGCTATCAGTTTCATTTTAACTTTTTCTGGCCTTTAAATTACCAATTCAAGCTTAAAAAAAAAAAAAAAAAAAAACTTGCTTCTTTTCTAAGAACAGTTGGATATAAATATCAAAAACACAAAACACATGCCACAGGCAGAAAAAGCGAATGTAAGAAGAAATAGGTAAACAAATGTCTAAGGCATCTATCAAACATACAAAGCTGAACTTACCTTTCAAGCACAGGGGGTATTACTAACTCGGGTCTCATGAGTGCAAGGTTCTGCAGAGCCTGGGCTGCTTCTAGACTACCAGTTTTGCTAAACATAGCCAAGAGGACAGGCTGAATAATGCATTGTACAAAGTCGGTAACATCTTGATCAGTAAGCTTGTGGCTCTCAGGCACAGGAGTTAACCAAGAGGGCTTCTTATATCTTTCACGATGTAATCTCCTAACAATACTGTTTGGCAATCGCTGAAGGAGTTTCATTAATTTGTTCTGGGGAAACAGAAACAATAGGTTGTGGCAGGCTCAACTTTCCTACACAGATATTTAAGGTTCCTCTCATTCAAGAAAAAAACTCTCTGAAGTTTCATATAAAGAACTGTCTGTTCTAACTACACACACACACACACACACACACACACACACACACACACACACAAAACAAAAACAAAACAAAAAAAACATACTATACCAATTATCAAACAGTGACCTCTAAATTCAAGGATTTATACTGTTGTTTTATTTTCCTTTAGACAGGGTCACACTGTATAGCACAGCCTAGCTCTTCCTACTGTAGTCTCGTAGATGTTAAGACTACAGTCATGTGCCTCCCTGCCTTATCTTAAATTCACATTTTAAAAGGATTTATTAGCCAAGTGTGTTGGCACACACTAATCTCAGGGATCTCTGATAATTTGAGGTCAACCTCATCTATATAGTGAGTTCTGAAAGTTAGGGCTACAGACTCTCACCCTGTCTTAAAAGAGGAGAGATGGAGAAGTGAGAAAGTATCTTGCCATCAAATAACATTTTAAAAAGGTCAGTTTAATCATGCAATTTAAAAGAAAACAAAGTTAACATAGCTGACAAAATTGAAACAATGTACCCATGCTTTTGTGGTATTATTTATTATCATTTTCTTGCCAATATTTAGCATTTTGTCACTAAGCCATGAAGCAACATGTTATTAGTGATGCATTTAATTTCTATGTCTTTCAAACACACTGATTCGAGTCTAGCCACTTACATATAGCCAAAGCTTATATCAAAGACAGGAAATATTATAATTCTAACATAAGCAATACTCAAATATGAATATATTCTTAAATCTTCAAATAATACAATACTAACTGAGCATACTTACCAGCCAACGCCCATTATTTGAAGGATGATAAAAAGATGTGATGCTATTAAACAAACCAGCTAAGTGTTTTTGTACTAATTTACTTGGTCCACCCTGTCCAGAGCAAAAAACAAGAAGAGAGAGTAAAAACATTAGTACCTATACAATACTGTATATCAACTGATCAGTAAGTCAAACCCTATATACAAAGCTCGAATGTGGGTTCCCATCAACCTAACAGTTACATCTTTAAACAAGTCAAAAGCAACTCCCCAATGAAGTTGGCATTCCAATAAAAAATAAATACTAATTTAAATCTAATTATAGAACTGAAAAAGTGCCACCTTTCAGCTTAGGTAACAGTAGACTTTACTATTCTTAAGTAAAAAACAAGGATACTATAATTTAACACGAAGACTATCATCTTGATATAATCAATAATGATAATAATAGGGGCTTGGTGAAAAGGCTTATCAAGGAAAAGTGACTGCCTCAAACCTGAAAATGTTTGACCCAGGACACACATGATAGACAGAACAGAGCGCCCCCCTCCCACCAATACTGTTCTCTAATGTTCACATGGATACTGTTGACTCCCATGTACAAGTACACAGTTTAAAAAGGAAAAAGGAATGGCAACATAAGGCATATAAAACACTCCTTAAAATTAGACACTTGGTAAATTTCTCATTGCATGAAAAAGATTTATACATAAAATTTTAATTCAAAAGAAAAATATATTTTTATTAATTTGTTATTAACAAACACAAAACAAATGAATGGGGGAAAATAGAAGAAAAAAATTAGTATTCATCTAATAGGCCATATAGCATGGGCTTACACCCTTTAGTTTGTCTCATAATGATCTTTCCACAATAGCACAGGAGACAAACCATCAAATTATATTCAAGAAAGGTATACTGATTCATACTTCCAATCCCAGACAGGGGCAAGAAAATCACAAGTTCAAGGCTAGCCTGATCTACACAGTAAGCTCTAGGTTAGTCAAGGCTATGTAGCTAGACCCTGTCTTAACCTTCTCAAGTCTCAAACAAAATAATAACAACAATAAACTGCATTAAGACCATGCTTCTCCAACTCAAACAAAGCCTACCTATGTCTATGTTTCTCAATACAGAAACCAGAAAAGGCCAACTACTCAATAAACCAAAAGGATTCCACAGCAACATGGTATCACAATTTTCAAATTTCAGCACAACTTGCTTTTTATTATATTTTCACATTACAAAATAAATTGCTAGTGAGAAGTGTGTAGAAAAACAACAAAATTAACTCAAAGTTGACAAATCCCAAGTCAGTGAAACCTCCACAATAAACATCAAACATTCTTTTCTCCTTTGAATACTAAGAAAAAAAAAAAAAAACTAAAGTTCTTTCTATGTAACAATGGGGGAATTTTAATTTCTCACTATAAATTTATATGAACACTGTATTTTCCACAGAAACATTATCAAATACAGAATAAAAATTCAAGGAGCTGCTCTAAATGTGTATTTATATTTGAAAGATAATACTGAAATCCATATGGAGATTTATAAATGATGGATCATAACCACATTATAGATCTGAGAACTATGGATAGATACACCACATCAGGAAATAGATGAATCTTGTCATTTACAAGTTCCTGGATTCAATCCCCAGCAAAAATGGAGGGAAGGGAGGGGAGGAAAAAAGGTGGAAGGGGGAAGAAAGGGGAAGGGGAAAGGAAAAGTGAGGGGAGAAGGGAAAGGGAAAACAGTAGAAAGAGGAAGAGAAGAAAGAAAATTATTCAACAATCAAGTGACTAACCAAGTTATTAACACAGGCTTGAGTCAGAAGGTTAAGGAAAATACAAGTGGATTTTACAAGACACATAGTTTACTACAAACCATCATTGCAGTGATCCAGATTACAGCATGTCCTATATCATAAGCATTTGTTAAAAATCTGGGGACTAACACTTGACTGCTTCCCACTGGGAGGTTCAGGCTTCTCAGAATCCTTGTAAATATCTTTTAAAGCAAAACAAAATAAATACATTGAATAAAAAGTTTACTCATAAGTCCTTAAGCAGCTAAGTGAGTATTATGTATTAGACTTAAATACACCCTCATTCCCCCCCCACCATGGGACTCTAAGCAAAATTATGAATGTCTATTAATTTCCTTTATTCTTTAGGAAATATAACATTTATTACATAATACTCTGAGGGCACAGGCCAAAGATACAAAGCAGCTGAGTTCATATACTCAAACAATGGAATATTTATAGTTAAACACAAAAGAGAAAAACGCAGATACTGCAGTTAAACATGAAACCTTCCACTTTCTGCATACATACACAATACTTTCCCATGTTCCCATTCTATGCCAAAGATATGTGACAGCAGTAGCCCTAATGAAAAGTGTCTGGCAGGCCCTTTCACTCTTCAAACCTTAGAGAGTTCTTCAAGTCCTTCCAAAGACTATGTTAGGCAGCAGGTAATAACTACATTTTAATGAAATTAAGTTTATATTTTCTTTTTTTGGTTTTTCAAGACAGGGTTTCTCTGTGGCTTTGGAGGCTGTCCTGTAACTAGTTCTTGCAGAGTAGGCTGGTCTCGAATTCACAGAGATGTAAGTTTATATTTTAAAGCTATTACTACTGATAGGGGTCCAAATGAGAGGAGGTGGGGCCCGCCTCTGTCCCTCAGTTTTTATAAGGTAACGACAGTGTAGAACACAAGCAAAGGCAGCCAAGGCCTTTCTGCTGAGTCCTAGTCCTGCTCCCAACTCCTACAAGGCTTTGCAAGAGATTCTACTGAAACTGAAATAATAATACATCTCTAGAGATAGTCTAGCTTTAATTACTAAAGGCGGGACAGTAGGTAACACTCTAGAATGCAATCTAATTTAACACAGAAAATTCTTTGGAAGGAATAAATTCATAATGTGCCTAGTAATTTTAATATTCAGGGTATTCCTAATAATTACTACTTTCTAAATTATTCATTCTGAAAGTTATAGTTCATATCCTTCATTGTCAGGCATATACAGTACCTGACATTAGGGTTTAAAAAAAAATTCTGGCCTGGAGGGATGACTCAGCAGCTAAGATAAGAGCACTGGCCACTCTTGCAGAGGTCCTGAGTTCAATTCCCAGAACCTACATGGTGGTTCACAACCATCTATAACTGTAGTCCCATGGGATCAGATGCCTTCTTCTGATGTGCAATTGTACATACAGACAAAACAAACATAAAGTACATAAATCTTTAAAAGAAATTCCCCTTTACATATAATATTAGTACGAGGACTATGATACAAATATTCAAATGTTCTAATTACCTTTGGTACATATGGATCCCAATCTATGTATCCTATATTATCTGTAGCCAATCGAGCAAAAAGATTTACTAATTGCTAAAAGTAAACAAAAACAAGATGTTAATTTGATATATTTTGTTATTTTTAAATGTCAGTTATAATCCTTGTTCTTTTATATTTATTTGCATATTTTCTTGAGATGATTCTTACCATGTACCAAAATGGTCTTGAACTTATGACACTGCTGCCTCAGCCTCTTAAGCGCTGGGGTTACAGGTGTGTGCAACTATGCCTGACTCCTCATTTGTTTTATTCTCCAATCAGCTGAAAAATGACTCAGATTTTTTTAATGTTTAAAATCATTTATTAATACTTTGATAACATAGTTGGATATGCTTTACAAACATAAGTTTGCTTATTTTTTCTCTCTCTGCTATGTTGTCTGTGTATGTTTATATGAATGCATGCATGCTAGGAGTTTAGAGGCCAGAAGAGGTCAATGTCTCACTAAACCTGAAGCTCACCTATTTGGGCCATACCTTCAGTGCCTTCCAACTCTTCTTTTTTTTTAAGGTTTATTTTTTCAGCTGGGCAGTGGTGGTGCACACCTTTGATCCCAGCACTCCTGAAACACAGGCAGGTGAATCACTGAGTTCAAGGTCAGCCTGATGTACACAGTGAGTTTCAGGATAGTCAGGGCTATGTACAGAAACCCTGTCTCTTAAATGCCTGCCTGCCTGCCTATCATCTATCTATCTATCTATCTATCTATCTATCTATCTATCTATCTATCTATCTGCTTACTTATTCATTTTGGGACGGGTTTTCTCTGTATAGCAGCTCTGGCTCTCCTCGTGTCTGTAGACTGGGCTAGTGTCGAAATCAGAGATCTGCCTGCCTCTGCCTCTTCAGTGCTGGGATTAGAAGCATGCACCACCACTGCTGGCTAAATTATTTATTGTTTGAGATTATAATTACATCATTTCCCTCTTTTTCTCCCTCCATATATCCTTCCTTGCTCTCTTTCAAATATGTGGCCTCTTTTTCACTATATACAGATGTTTATATGACTGTATATATGTACATATTCCTAAGTAAAAGCTGCTTAGCCTTTATGCTACTTAGATGTATGCTTTCAGGAGTAATCATTTGTCATTGAACAACCAATACACCTACCATATGAGCAAGCTCTACTACTTGGCATATGCCCATAGAACTTCACATTCTCCAGATACTTGCCTGCAACTCTTATTTAATTGACTATTTCTCTATCAATAAAGACATATCCTTGACTGTATTATTTTACACATAATTGGAAAAACATGTAATAACTTAGATAGTACCTGGTTTAGAAATCATTTTGAAAATTGTGATTATGTATACTAAACTTATAAATAATAATTTCATTTCTACCTTACATTGTGTGTGTGTGATATATGTGCACATGTGTTGCCATGAGAACCAGAGGAGGACCTCAGGTATCCTGCTCTATCACCTTCTGTTTTATTTCCTTGAGACATGATTTTTCACTGAATGTGGAGCTAGGCTGGTTGCCACTTAGCTACAATAATCCATCTCTCCCTATATCCACTGCTAGGATTGCAGAGGAAAACCCAACCACATCTAGATTTTTACCTGGGTGCTAAGGATTTGAACTAAGATTTTTTACGCTAATGCAAAAAAGCACCCAAGAAGCTATCACCTTAGTCCTTTCACTCACATTGTTATAATTCACTTTTAATTACATGGATTACTTTAGTCAATCTAAGTAAATCTAAGTAAACACTAAATGTGCCCACCTATCTCTCAGTGAGTGATCCTACTGAAGAAAATTTATCAGTATAGATGCCATTCATAGTTTGTCAAGATGGCTCAGCCAGCAAAAGGCATTTGCTACCAAGCCTGATAATGTGTTTGATTCCCAAGACCCATGTTGTGGAAGGAAAGAACGTCTTCCATTCTCAAGCTGTGCTCTTGAACTGCCATGTTTGCATGTACACACAAAAACAAACAAATAAATGTAATTTTAAAAAGCCACACATACTATTATCAATTGCAGTCACAATACTTTTTTTTGTGTTGTTGAAAACAATTGTCTTTATTCATCAAACTGAAGAATCAACTAAAAAATGAGCACATGGGTGATGGAGAGATGGGACTCAGATTTTAAAAACTTGAAATTTAAGATCTGACTAATGCCAATCACTTAAAATCAATTGCAAGGAAAACACCACAAAGCATTATGTACAATGAAAATTGAAAGGAAAATAAATACATATAACTCCAGCAAATAGCCAACAACACCTATAATAAGTACTAATGAAAGCAAACAGCAGCCACACACTTTATAATGCATGCTTGCCTACTTCTGTTAGAAAATAGTAAGATGAAAAAAACTAACTGGTCCTGGAGAGAGATGGCTCCATGATTAGGAACACCACAACGTTTTTGAAGAGGACCCAACTTGGGTTCTAGCACCCATATTTGGTGGCTAAAAAATACCTGTAAAGAAAGACCCCGCTGCTGTTCTACCTATGACCAAGGCTATTCGACTGTCTAAGTTCAAGTGGCACCAGTTTAGTCACCAGCCTGGGTATTCCTCCAGTCCTTTTCTGCCTCCTGATGTTTCTGAGCCCACTGTGATCTATCTATAGATTGAGCCAGAGCTGCGAGGCACATGTCACGAAGTGATCCTAGCTGGGGGTGTTGTGGAGGTAATCATTTTTGAGAGTTAGGCTAAGTGTTTCATGGTGCTTAAGGAGCCAGGTCTCATCCCCAGTCTGGTGCTTAAACAACAAAGACATGGTTTTTGGTGGCTAGGCAGAGGTAGTAAAAACAGGCTCCTGAAACCTGTACCTCACTGCCTATACACTGAGCTGTCCATAAAGAACAAAACAAAACTAATAATCTCAAGAGCTCCAGCTCTAGGGTATGCAATGTTTTGGCTTCCTCAAGCATATGTACTTACATGCTTATATCCACACAGACAGACAGACACACAGCTTTTAAAAAAGAAAGAAAAGGAATTAACTGTAACATTACTAATAGAAATTCTAAGAAACAGAAGTTATTTACTATATGATCTATTTATCTCCAATTTTAAAACTATGGGGGGGGGGAGAGATGACTTACCCCCTCCCACTGTGGAAGATTTTGCACTGAAACCCAAAGGCCAATTAATTCATCAAACCAAAGTCTGAAGAAGAAAAACAGTGTTATGAATAGAAAGTAACTATGGAAAGTGGTTCAAAGTCAGGTATTCTTTGCACTTATAAATTTATTTTTCTTACTGATAGTGATACAACCCAGAAAAAAATGACACTGAAAGTTTCAAACTTAATGGAACAAAGGAATGCTTTTCATCTGAGTATTCCTTGTCCTTTTTATTTGTGCTATCTTATCTACTAAATGTCCTGAGTTGTTATTTCCCACTCTTATTTAGCAACCGTTACAATTTTCTCCCTTATATCATTTGCCTTTCTCCTTTTCTGACATATTTCCACATCAGTGTTCTATTTTTTTTTCTGATTTCTTAAAATCATCATTTTCATGAGCTTGTCATATAAACATTACTTTCTTTACAATCATATGTTCAACTGTTTTAGCCTTCATACTTGGAATATACTAAACAGAATCAATGAGCTGCACATTTCTTGGCTCTTTGCTAGTTCTTGGTATTGCTATAATCTAGAGTATGTCAAATATGCACACACTTACTTAAAACCTTTATGATGCAGCTCTGGAGGAAGGGAGGTAGGAAGAAATAATTCAAAATAAGTGATGGCCTTTTGCATTGTTACATCAAAAGGACACATTAAAGGCCGCCATTCTTCTAACATTTCTGCTGTTGCATCTGCTGGAAAATATCTTCAAAAAAAAAAATGTATCAGTATCTGATCATTGGATTAAAACTCTACAACACATATAAATGATTGACAGAAGGGAGAGAAAAGGCCTAGAGAATCAACACCACTTGCCCAGCACATGAGTTCTTTGATATATTCCTATCAGCAAAAGAGAAGAGTTTCTCGTGGGAGAATATTCTTCAAAAGACATTACACTAGAAATGTCAATGTATCGCATAAGAACATGTTTGCAAAGACAGAATAAATGCTCTACCACATTTAAGAGGAAGTAAATTCTTTTCATCTAGCAGACCCCCACAAAGTTGCCTACAAAATTCAACAGGGCTGTGGTTTGATTTCTTTGTGTTAAGTAATAGCAACTATAAAATTCTAGCCTCTTTCAGAAATAATCAGTAACAATAATACAGAAGCATCAGCCCAGGAACCTTTGGGACATTTCAGATGAGTCGATGGGTACCGTACACCCTTGTAGGATCATAGGTCCTCCTCATACCAGAAGGGAGTAGGAAGACGTGGTTCTACAGGCTGATATTCTGCAATTCTGTAAAAAGGCCAGGAGCATCCTTGTGATTTAGCTACTTAAAAACCTAACCTGAAGTCAATCTCTCTCCTCTCTCTCTGTCTCTCTCTCTTTACACACACACACACAAATATGAAGGAAGGTACATGATTTAAGGAGGCCACTTGTAAATTGCTAAATGCATCGGGAAAGGTATAAAGAAACAGAAAGAAACAGGTAGGTGTGTGTGTATGTGTGTGTGTGTGTACATGTGATCCTAGCACTGCGAGATGGAGGCAGTATGACGAGGAAGAACTTCAAAGTCAACATGGCAACTTGAGACCCTGTTTCAAATTATCAATCAATTAATCAATCTGAAGTATAAAGTACTGGATCTGAGAAATTTATAATTTGTCCCAAAGAAATCAATTTATAGGTTTGACATATACAGCATATTAACTTATCATATTTTTGTTAAACCTTTGTTAACTTAAAAATATTAAAAATAAAGGTACATTACTAATAACATTTCTATTGAGTTCACCAAACAATCTGTTCCAGGTACTAATGCAGAAAATTGCAATTTAAAACAAAACTTCCACCACTGAACTATGTTTTATTTTCAAGGACCTTATACATCAAATTTCCCTTCCTAATTTTTCAGTCAGTTCTTAACAAAGTAATACCAATTAAAAATTTAAAGGTCAATGGAATGGCTAAGCAAGTATTTGCCATACAAACCTGACCACCTGAATTCAATCGTTGGCATCAGGTAAAGATGGAACAGATTCCATAACATTGTCCTCTGGCCTCTACACATGGAGTCATGGTGCATCTCACACACACACACACACACACACACACACACACACACACACACACACACACACACGTAATAAATTAATTTTATATAAAAGAGATAAAAATTCAATCAGGAGCTAGGAACGCTGTGTTGTTCTCAATGACAAGCACTACAATATCAGAAACTATTTATACCTTTAGTTTCCTCTTCAAAGTACAGTAAAGATGGGGGAATGCCCACAAGTAAACAAAGGGGCTTTATAAATTGAGAGCTACTTACGGTCGACAGCTTTTCACGAGTGTTTTGAGAACATTTTCTACAGAACTGGAGGAGAAAAAGCCATTTCATTAAATTACACTGGGGCATTTAATGAACACAGCTAATTCTATAACCCATACCTCAAAGACACATACATACATTCATATATCTGTTTATATGTAATAACTAAACTTTCTCTTTGCTAGACATAATTACAAGGATAATCTACCTAGACTTTTTAATCAGCTTTTTCCCTCTGTTCTCATTTTTTATGATAGGTAAAATGGAAAAAACCATTACACTGGAGAAAGGATAAATCCCTTTCAGTCTTTACAAAGTGGGTAATAATGGACATATTTAGCACACAGTAAGTCCCAACAGCTGAAAATTCTAAATAGTAATATTTATTATAGTGCTTTTGCATTAAAATATAAACTGGGATATAATGAAATGTGGTGTGCTTCTACCAACAACTGGAATAAGTCTTGTCAGTCAACTTAAAAGTGTTTCTTAACCCGCCAATGCATTTTATTGCTAGTAACAATTACCAAAACAACAAAAGCAAATACCAAAACAGCCACTCACAAAATTAGGTGAGCAAAATGAAAAATTCACATGAATTTTAATGAAAAGGCCATGGATACTAATTTAAATACATGACCAAAACGGAATGTTTAAGATATCAAGTAGATCACCATTAAAGCTGGTAAAAAGCAAACAAAACAAAATGGTATCATGAACTAAAATTTAAAAAAAATCTGTGACTACTTACAGTATGACAAATATAAACAGAAAACACAAAAAATGCTAAAAAATTTAAGGGCAGGACAGGGGCATTAGGGTTTCAGACATTTTATCATTAACTCCTTTGCAATTCTTCAAATCTAGGAGTCTGACCAATTTCTCTGAAAGCTTAAGAACTGAAGTTACAAGGAAATACCAAGGAACAGAATAAAACAAGCTCAGTCTAAGCACCCAATATATTATGTTAACTTCAACCTAGAAAGAAAACTGCAATCTTAATTTTAACTAACTACATAAGCATCATCCTTCACTTTCAAACTCCTAGCTGGAGAGAGAAACAAAGTAATACTCAGAGTTACTTTTACATGAGAAAACACAGTCCACATCAGGAAGCATTGTTCTTATCCCCCAGAGAACAGCTCTGTTGTCTCTCACACAAAAAGCCAGACAATTAAACAGTTTGCTGGGCATCTAAATTTGTCTACTGAAAAACAGGGGGAAATGGGGATAAAACTTTTCTCTAAGCCAGAATATCTAAGTGCTTCTAATGAGGCTATTCAAATTTGCAGGGATACTAAGCTTCTTAATGTTTGCTTACAATATACTCCATACATGCTTTTTATCAGGGGAACAAACAGCATGGATCTTAGATCTCCTTTCAGTTTGGATTGAAGAACCAGTTAGTAACAAGTTAGAGAATCAACATGTAGGTTTAGAAGAAAACTGATTGGTAAATTTAACCTCAAACTTTAAGGAAAAAATACATGAACCTGTCACTTCCTAATGTCTGTGCCCCCATTTACTCTCTATTGATTTCACTAGTTAAGTAGCAACTGTTTCAGATTTAAATGTTACAGAAAACCTGCTTCTCCTAAGTAACTTCCTACTACAAGAAACTATCCTAACATCAGAAACTATTCCAAAAAGCAAGTCATTAAAGACTGTATAGATAAATGTTGCCCTCATTCTAGAAACAAGCACAGGAAGTTAACAATAACACCTACTTCTTTAACTTGTTACAGAGTCAAGGACTGTAGAGTGTGATTTCATTCACATAAAGTCAATTCCAAGCCCTTCTTCCACATAAGGTCTGCACCATGGAATGTATGCTCTTTATTTAGAAAAGGGTACAATCTCTCTAACCTGTGATATCTGTATAGTGACCTTTTGTGATTCTTGTAATCTCTCAAGATGAAGGGAACAATGTTTCTGTTTAAAAATAAAATAAAAGGTTAAGACTAGATGCTTCTAGATCGTATTTAGAGGGCGTGACTAATCAATCACTACATATTTTCTAATTGTTGGAAATTTACAATACTAAACTGATAGATAACTCAAACTGCTAATTTTTAAAAGAGGATGTAAAGAAGGGCTAAGCTTTGGATAGGGTCTCTCATGCCATTTTCTCTCAGAAACGGTATGTTCACTTAAAAAATAAGGTCAAACAGTACTTCAGTTTGAGCCTAAGAATCAGACAAATCTGAATCAGAATACCAATTCCACCATTTCCTAGGAGTGTACTATTACAGCTTAGTACTTTTTATTGTGACAAATAATACCTATCCTCTCATAAAGCTACTACAAGAATTATCTGAGATAATATATCAAAAGCTGTTAGGTAGTCCAGAATTATTTATTAGGTACCACAGAAAAGAAATCAATTATTAATTCATACTTCGCTGTTAAGCCATCTTCTCCAGGATGTGAATTTTTGTAATTGCTCTATAAAGATCAGTTATATTTGTTTTTTGAAAAATCCCTGTAGCAAAAACACAACTTTTGGCAGAAATACTATCAAGAACATTAACAAAATTCAGTTACTTATCGTCTAATTCTTAAATAAAGGTAGAATATTTTAAAAGTAAATACGATCTTCCTGAAAATATCACATTAATAATCAGTGTTTATTAATCATAACTGGTGAAAATTACTTCAGTGACAGGCCATTGGAGAAATTACTTTCATCATTTCATTATCTATCAAATTTTGGATCCAGAACATCCATGAATAAGGGACTCCGGAGTCTAGAATATGTTATTTTTATGTAGTGAATGTGGAAAGGGAAGAATAGAAGATTTAACTGATTTTAACTATGAAGGTACTAATTCAAATAACCCAGATAACCCTCTGTACGCCAAGTGTGGTGACACACACCTGTCATCCCAGCCCTGGGGAAGCAGAGGAAGTGAGTTTGAGGTCAACCTGGGCTATACAGCAAGATCTGTCTCAAAAGCAAAAAACAAAGACAACAAAAACAAACAATTCTTTGATGATCAATACAGAAAGCCAGGCTAGGGAATATATCACTAACACCCACAAAATCGAACAAGTACCATGCTAGGGGTGGTGGCAGGACTACCGGAAGTTACAGTCCTGCCTGGGCTACACAGCAAGATCCTACCCCCATTCCCCCATCCCCCTAAAAGAAAACAACAACTTTTTCCAAGAAGTATGGTACTATGAAAAATAGAGTATGCTGCTGTATGATAGCCTTAAAATAAAATATATAAAGGGAAAAATACTTAAAATTGATTTTAAAAAGGCATAACGTTAAAAGGCAGCATGGTGAGAAAGTTGGGAGTTAGAAAGGAGAAGTGAGGGTGAATTTGATCAACAAACTTTGTGTACAGAGCCCAGTATGATGGTACAGGCCTTTAATTCCAGTACTTAGGAAGCAGAAGAAGGTAAACCTGTGTGAGTTAAGAGGCCAACCTAGTCTACACAATGAGCTCCAAGTCAGCCAAGGCTATATATAATAAGACCCTGTCTCAACAACAAAAAACACAAAAATCAGGAGCTGGAGAGATGGTTTAGCAGTTAAAGAGCACTGGCTATGTTTCTAGAGAACATGAGTTTAATTCCCAGCACCCACATGGCAGCTCCAGAGTTTTTTTGACACCTTCACCCAGACATTCATGCAGGCAAAACATCAATGAACACAAAATAAAAATAAAGTCTACATTAAAAAAAAACCCAAAATGTTGTGTACAAATATAAAATTACCAATTAGTAAAAAAAAAAAATACTATATAAAAACACAAAGCTTAAATAATTAAGTTTTCTAGGCCCAAGCTAGTTATTTTTAAGATTAAACCCAAAACCATAAGCCTATGAGACAAGAGCTCTATCACTGAACTACATACCCACTCCTTCCCAAAACTATTCTTGATGAAAGGAGGTTCACAACCATGTAACTGCAGTCCCAGGGAATCTGACACGCTCTTTTGGTGGTACACTCCTTTAGTGCCAGTACCCCAGAGGCAGAGGCAAGCAGATCTGAGTTCAAAGCCAGTGTGGTAGACCACAACAGATAGGGCAACACAGAGATTGCGTCTTAAACAAACAAACAACAACAACAATAAAATCAAAACAACAACAAAAAGTCTACACCAATTACCAACAATCTCAGTACTTAGAAATCTAAGACGGAAGGGGAGGAAGGAGAAGGAGGGGAGAAAATGTTGATTATCTTTGGTCTAAATAGGAACAAGGCACATAGCCCTCTAAGTAGTGGCTTCCCTAAGGACAAACACATAAGGCACACAGTTTAAGAGCTGAAAGACAGTTGACAAATGAAGCACTTCTGACTATAAAAAGTCATCTAAAAATAGTATGAGCACAGGCTGTCAAATACCAATGCTGTTTTAAATGTGTTGAAATACATGTAAGATAGAAACACTGGAAACAATTCTAAGAAAGCAAGTCAATAAAATGGCTCCTTCTAAGTTTAAGGCTGTTAAGAAATAAAATGCTTACAAAAAGTAACAACTTTATTTCTTGGCCATAAAAGTTTAAAGCAGTCAGGAGGTGGTGGCACACACCTTTAATCCCAGTACTCAGGAGGCAGGCAAATCTCTGTCTACACACACCCAATCCCCCCCCCCCCAACACACACTAACAGAAAAACACTGACAGATGGATGGAGGGAGGGAAGATGGAAGGAGGGAGGGAGGAGAGGGGAGGGAGGGAGGAAGGGAGGGAGGGAGACAAATGATCTAGAGCTCAAGGCTAATAGTCTTAGTTCCAGAGTGAATCTGAGATCCTAGATCCTATCTTGAAAAGACAACATTAGACAAGACATGAATGACTTTTTGTTTGCTTGTTTGTTTTGCTATTGTTGATACAGGATTTCACTATGTAGCCCTGGCTGGCTAGAACTCACAGATCTCTGCCTGGCACACCCAACTAGGCATTTATTGCTTTGAACACTGAGTGCTAGACTTCAATTTTACAGATACTCTCCCCAGAAGCCTCCTAAACATTCTCTATGACTTTATATCTCTTTTCCCTAGTCACCTGTGTAAAATCTGATATGGTATTCTTTATCTAAGCCCCAATATTTATTTCAATGTCAAGGTTCCTTTCTTTACACTTATTTCTATTTTATTTATTTATTTTTAATAGAGTCTCACTATATAGCTCAGCTTTCCTGTAACTAACTCACTCTGTAGCACAGGCTGACCCACCTGCCTCTGCCTCCCAAGCACTGGGATTAAGAGTATATACCACCAAGCCCGGTTTTACAGACTTACTTATTTTTGTTTTATGAGTGTTTTGCCTGCGTGCATGTAAGTACATGTATGTTCAGTGTCCAAAGAGGCTGGAAAAGGGAGTCATATCCCCTGGAGCCAGTTATAAGAGATTGTGAGCTGCCATGTGGGTGCTGGGAATCAAAGTTTGCCTTCTGTAAGAGCAGCCAATGACCTCAACTATTGTGCTACCTTTCTGGTCCTTACATTTCTTGCATAAAATATTTGATCTTTTCTTTTTAAAATCCAAACAAACTCATATCAAATACATGTAAAATCTAAGCATCGTGTATTTTGTTGTAATGACCCCTGAATGTTTGAAACTCATTTTATAATAATTATTTCTCTTTTGCGGTTAAAGTGCTATTTATATCTTAATTATTTTCTTAATGATTTTATTTATTATGAACAGTCTTCTGTCCGCATGTGTCCCTGCAGGCCAGAAGAGGGCACCAGATCTCATTTCAGATGGCTGTGAGCCAGTGGTTGCTGGGAATTGAACTTAAGATCTCTAGAAGACCAGTTAGTGTTCTTAACCACTGAGCCATTGCTCCAGCTTCTCTTTACTATTTTTTAAAAGTTATTATTGTGGACATGTGCATGATGATGAGGTAGGTAGGAGAATCTGTAGAGTCAGTTCACTCCTTCCATCTTTAGACAAGGTTCTAGAAATCAAACTCCAGTCATTGGGCTAGCATAGGTCACCAAGCACTTTTATCCACTGAGCCAGCTGGTCTGCTCAGAAGTTCTGTTTATATTTATTTTTGTCAATGAGGACAGAGAATGAATATGGTGCTAAGCAATAGAGATTAAGCCTGGGGCTTGCAAGTGCTAAGCACACATTCAACACTAAATTATACTTTCATCCTTAATATTATTGGTAAATATAATTTTAGTATAGTTAATTATAAACCCAGCAGAGAATGCTCAGCCAATTATAATTTAGAGACACTGCTATAAGCCTCTGTCTCCAGCATGCTGGTTAGGCATGTTCTCCAACACTGAGCAAAGAGTATAGAGTAACAGTATCTCTTTAAAACAATAAATAGCCTTTGGCTGGGCCAAAGAGGTGGCTCAGAGGCTTGGAGCAGTTTTTGCTCTTCCAGAGGATCCAGACTGGATTTGTAGCACTCACGTGGTAGCCTCACAATCATCCATAATTCCAGTAATCTGACACCCTCTTCTGAGTAGTAGGACATCAGGCAAACATACATAGATGCAACTCTCAACATTTTTTGTTTGTTTGTTTCAAAAGAAGTGCCTTTCTTTACCCAGATATACCTGTCAGGCAGGAAGCAAGATGCCTAAGATGTCTGTTTATAAAGCACCAAGAAATGACACAATGAGAAACAAGAAATCAAAAACAAAAACAAAAAACAAACAACCCCCCCCAAAAAACAAAACTTGACTTTCCCCCACCATTAATCTACCAACAACCTTCAGGGCAGAAAATTTCAGAAAGATAACTGAACACAAATAATAGGTCACAGAAATCTATCAAACTGTGATGCCAGTAAAAAAAAAATTCCTGAAGTTACTCCATGAAGACTCAGTCCATTCAATCCACACCATACTTTCCACAGGAGTAACACTTCACAGGCATCTTTACAATGCTTTCACAGAAAATTGTCCTAACAAGAACTTTTAAAAGCCTATTTGTATGCAGCACCATTCATTCTCATGATGAAATTTTCCTTATTTTAACACATAAAACCTCAAGGACAGAATGATTCCTGACTCTTTACCTGCACAAAATCCAACTAAGGCTTAAATTCACCATTGCCTGTAGTCATTTTTAACTCTTCTTTACCACTAAATCTATAATGTAAAAAGTTTCTAAGAGATCTGCCATTTGCAATTACAGATAAGAAGTTCAGACTGTTGACCTAAGAGAAGCCTTAGATTCGAGGCAATTTAACTATCTAACTAAAAGACAGTGAAAGAAATCACAAGTCTTTAAAATTTTAATTAATGAAAGAAAAAAGTTAGTAAGACACAGTGTTCTTCAGGAAATCAATATATAGTATGACAAATCACAATAATTTGAACAGGAAACAGCTAAAAAGTCTGAAGAATAAGCCAGGTTAGGAGTGGGGGGGGTGTACTTATCCCTACAATTTCAGTACTTGGAAGCTGAGGTAAGAGAATTACAAGGCCAAGGCCAGCCTGGGCTACCAAGAATCTGAAGCCAAACTAGCTACCTAACAAGAGTCTGCCTTTAAAAGTTAATTTTTAGGGGCTGAAAAGATGGCTCAGAGGGTAAGGACACTGACCACTCTTCAGAGGTCCTGAGTTCAATTGCGAGCAACCACATGGTGGTTCACAACCACCTATAATGAGTCTGGTGGCCTCTTCTGACCTACAAGCATGCATACAGATATAATATTGTATAAATAATAAATAAATAACTCTAGGGAAAAAAGTATTATTTGTAAAAATATATATTAATTTTTAGGTCAGGCAATGGGGACACATTCCCCTTTAATCCCAGCATTCGGGAGGCAGACAAATCTCTGGGTGTTCAAACTTAGCCCAGTCTACATTGCTAGTTCTAGGACAGCCAAGGCTACAAAGAAACCTTGTCTCAAACACCCAAAATAATAACAATAATAATAATAAATGATAATTATACTAAATAATAATAAATGATAATAATTACTAAAATTATTTAAAACAGTTTAACACAAACTGGCAAAGCCCATGAATATTAAAGTTAGGAAGAAAAGAGATCACAACTAGATAAAACCCTGTCAATATAAATGATACTGAATAGTCAATCTGAGATCTTTAGCATACTTTGCACATTTAAAATAAATACAAAATTTATAAAAACTAGGCCGTGAAGAGTCATGGTATATATGCAAGGAACTAGTAATCAGCAATACAGCTATGGTTCTAAGCATTACTAGGAAATGACAAAAACTAAGGACTGACATGAATAGTTTATATCTTAAATGTAGTCAATTAGTAAAACTGATACTGTCTACTATGTAGAACAAGCTAGCAAACCCAGAACTTGGGAGGCTGACCAAGAGGGCCATGCATGAAAGTTTGTTTTGTAGTGAAGGTGGCAAGACCTAGTATTTCTTTTATAGTGAATGCCCTGTTGGATATGCAAGTCTCCTCATCTTAAAGCATTTACTTTAATGAATTAAAATACATAAAAGGTCAGTTGGGGGGGAGGATCTGTTGAGAGATAGCTAAGTAGTTAAGAGCACCTGCAGCACTTGCAGAGGACCTAGTTCAATTCCTAGAGCCAACATGGTGTCTTACATTGGCCTGCAGCTCCAGTTCCAAGAGATTCAGTGCCCTTTTCTGGCTTCCAAAGGCTGAAGAACACATGCAGTGCTCATGAATTTATATAATCACACATAAACATGAAGTATAAAAATAAGTAACTTTGTAAGGAAAAAAAAAAACAAAAAGCAGAACAGCAGATAGCCATCACATGTAACAACAACAACAAAATGATCAGAAGTATGGTGATGTCAACTACACAGACATCTTGGTGGAAAAGCTTTGAGAAGAAATACTGATTCAAATTGTTTCAAAAAGACAAAGTCAAGTTATATAGAAATGAGTACATTATATGTGTATTTGTAACCAGGCACAGTGGTGCACACCTTTAATCCCAAGACTTGGGAGGCAGAGGCAGGTGGATCTTGGTGAGCCCAAAGCCAACCTGTTCTACATACATAGTGGGTTCCACAACAACCAGAGCTAAGCAGAGAAATCTCATCTCAAAAACCACAAAAAAAAAAAAAAAAAAAACCCAATACAACAAAAAAAGTATTTTGCTTATTTAAAATAACACATTTTCTTCCATTGTATTTAATCCCCTAAAAGCCATAGGTGGCCCCAAAGAAGTACTGTAACAGAAAAACTTACTTAGGAAATGAATTTAATCCCAGGTGCTCTGTCTTGGAATAGAGTATTTTTTCCACCATGTCATAAAGTGGTCTCCACGGTAACTCTAAATCATCTCTTGAGAGAAGTTCCTTTTTCCTAAAAAAAGAAGAAGAAGAAAGAAAAGGGGGGGGGGGAGAAAAAGGAAGGAAGAAAGAAAAGAAAAAAAAAAAAAAAGGAAATTAAAATATATGGAACCATTTGTTCAGAAAAGCTAATGACAGTGTTTGCCTGTCTCTGTCCACAGCCAGTCGCTGTAACAATGAGCATGAAGGAAGAACTTGGCACTCCTCAACACCAAGCAGTGTCTAATTAAGAAAAATTTAAACTTGTGCCATCATTGCTGTAGATTAATTCCATACTTTAAAATGTTTTTAAAAAGATTTTATTGTGCATGACTATTTTGGCTGCATGTGTGTATGTGTACCACATGCATACCTGGCACCCTCAAGAGTGAAGAAGACATGGGATCCCCTGGAACTGGAGTTACAGGTGGCTCTAAGATGTCATGTGGGTACTGGGAAGCAAACCCGGGTCCTTTGCAAGAGCAGCAAATGTTCTTATCTATTACATTGTACCTCTCCAGCTCCCAAATTTCATGTTTTGCTATGTCATGTGTGTGGTACTTAATGTTTCTAACCTTTGCTGAGGACATGGATAGTTTATACCCTGTGTAGCAAATAATTATCATAAATAAAACAATCTAACCAATTATAATTGAGCACTTACAATTAAACGCTTCACAGAGAAAATAAATGTTTAAATCAACACCAATTAAACTTTGGATAACTGTTCTATTCATTTCCCAAAATTGAGTCTTAGCCTTTAAACCTTAAAATAAAAGAAAATGAAAAATCTCACCAAGTATAACAGAAAGTAGACTTACTTTAATAAGTTGATCAAGAGACGAGCAAATCCCTGCATCATGCTGATTTCGAGTTTTGGAATTGATACCAGCTCATACAATAACTTAATAAAAAGAACATGATCTTCTTTGCTAAATTTTCTCCCATAAAGTCGGATATACCTACAAAAGGGAAAGAAACCCTTTAAAAACAGGTCCAGTCACTCATGTTTATTACTACATTATCTACACTAACTGAGCTATGGAAAAAGCTGATGCTTCATAGAGTGATAAATGGAAGAAGACATAGTATATACAATGAGTGTACTGCTTGGCCTACAAAAATAGCAAAATAAATAAGTGTAAAAAATGAAAAGGGCTGATGCACGCCTTTAATCCCAGCACTTAGGAGGCAGACACAGGCAGATCTCTATGTGTTTGAGATCAGCCCGGTGTATAGGATAAGCTCCAGCAAAGGCTCCAAAACTACACAGAGAAATCCTGCTCAAAAAACCACAAAAACAAAAAACCCAAACAAACAAACAAAACCCTCAGAAATTAAAAAGGAAATCCTATAATATGCTACAACATGAATGAATTGCCTGAGATAAGCCAGTCACAGAAATGCCAAAAGAATCACAGTTCCATTCAAAGCAATCAATCTCAAAACTGAAAGAAGCTAGAAAGGCAGCTGAAAACTGTTAGAAATAGAGGATATGGGTTTGTTACTTAACTGGTACAGAGTTTGAGACAAGCAAGATGAAAACATTACAGAGACCTATTACAACATACAAGTAGTTAACACACCTTCACTTAAATATTAATAATCAAAAGGAGTCAGGCATGTGGTGCATATCTTGGGAAGTGATAAAGGAGGATCAGAAATTCAAAGCCAGTCTGGACTACATGAAAGACACTGCCACAAAAGATTCTGCCCACAAAGAGTTAAGAGAGTAAACTTACAGTGCATGGTCAGAAAAAAGCCAACCATGAATGTAATGGACTCTGAACACTACTATGCATTTATATTTACACAAAGAATTATTCCATACTTTAGTCAACACATTATCAAGTATTTAATAATAAAGCCAAATTAAACATTATTGTTTTATAGCATCACATCCCCAATACTAGGTCTGAATTTAAGGACTAACATATTCTACCACTGAGCTATACCTCCAATTTCCTATCATTTGTGGTACTCCCATAATTCTAGCAGTAAAAGGCAGAAACAGTATCAAAGGTTCACAGCCAGACCAGTTAGCACAATGAGTCCCAAACCAGCAAAAGCTGCATAGTGACACAAACTCTCCAAAACTAACTAAATAAAAACAATAAAAAAATAAACTCAATATTTTGCTTAGAAAACCCATATTATTAGGGCTAGAGAGATGGCTTAGCGGTTAAGAGCATTGGCTGCTCTTCCAGGGGTCCTGAGTTCAATTCCCAGCAACCACAGAAGGCTCACACCCATCTGTAATAAGATCTGGTGCCCTTTCTGGCCTTCAGGCATACATGCAGGCAGAACACAGTATACACAATAAATAGGAAGGAAGGAAGGGAGGGACGGAGGGAGGGACGGAGGGAGGGAGGAAGCCATATTATCAAAAGCTCTGGCAATAAGCAAGCATAAGAGTAAAAAGAGTCTTCACGTCTCGATCTCTTGTAGGGAGGTTATCATTATAAAGAGACTTAGCTGGCCTGAAACTCAGCAATGTAGATCATGGTTGTCTCAAACTCAGTGAGAATCAAAGTTTAATTACTGTGCATAAGAGCCACAAAACAAAAATGCCTCTAACATGTAAGCCCCTTGCCTAAGGACAGATACCTCCCCTTCAATCTTCAAGCCATCTTATGGTAAAGACAAACTAGGTTAATTCCTGCTTATGACTAAACCTATTTCTCAAGGATTGTGCTATGCCCCACTTGTAACCTTAACCACAAATTGTTCTGTACTACCTGTCCTAGGAACAGCAATCATGCCACTGTTTCAAAAAGTTGTTTATAACCATCTTGCAACCCTACATTTGTTTCAAAAGGTATGTTATGGCTATCTTGTTATAACTACCTTGCAACTATATCTTTGTTTCAGGAGGGTCTACTTATGCTTATGGTCTGCTACTGTAACCTTGCCTATTTTACCCCCCAAACCCTCCATTTGGAAACCTCTACCCCTGAGCTATATGTAGAACCCTTGTCTTCCTCATATCTAGTGCTGAACTCTCAAATTCCACCTTGGGGGAGGCAGCCTTCAAACACAAATAAAAAAATCTTGCTTTAATTAATTTGGTCATGATGATTTTGGTCAGTGGTCATTCTCCTCCCATCTTTGGGATTAACATAAATCACACATTTACACTTCCCTAAACAAGTTTTGGTTGACCCAACTGTACCAGATGTGCTTGATCAAATGAAGATAGGAGGTACATAGGTAGGAAGTATGTCAGCATACATATGTTTGCCCCCAATTGGATGAGGGCAGGAAATACATAGCCTTATGGGTTTGCCTTTATAAGTACATGGCCAACAAAGCTCATGGCCATTTTCTGGGAACCCCTGAATGAACCTGGCAAAGTCCTTCATCTTGGCCAGTATTTATGGTGCATATGCTTTGATAATGACTGATCCCTTTGGGTGTATGAACTTTCTGTGTTTTGTGTTGCCATTGCAAGCCACCAACCACCACAGCTAACACCATCTGCCATGGCTGTTCTGATGGCCAGGCCTCAGGATATATCTATGAACTTTCTGGTCACTGGATTCAGGTTAGAAGGCATTCAAATGTCTTTTGGGTGTGGAAAACATTAGAGTTGTTAAAGCTGGCTCTAGAGTTGGGTTATGGCTCTCCCTTCCCTAGACCAAACATATTTAAAAGTTTCTTCCATGTCCTGTGTCACCTAATTCTGGGACAGGGAAAAAAGAGTAAGCAGACGCTTAAAAAAATTATTATGCAAAGTTTCTGTTCTGTTTCTCAATATTTGTAAGTTTATTTATTGGGTATGGTTAAAAATCTGTAGAGACTGTGATAAAAGTTAACTTAAAATGAAAATGCATAAGCCAGGGTGGACAGTTAAAATCTATGCACAGGTAATCTTAAAGGAACCATGTGGCATGACTCTAATTTGGGTTATAAGCAGCATGTGTTACTCAAGTGGTATTGGTTTTAAAGATATGAAGAAGTCATGGACACCAGCTGAGATTTGCCACTATGTAAGGACCCTAGCAGTTTGGGAATGACCATGCCATGTATCATGGTTTAATAAGGATCAGGAAAAACAAATAGGCTGAATAGATAACTTACAACAGAGACAGATGAACACCAGCAGGTTCCTGGTCCCAAGGATGCTTTCAGATGCTCTTCTATCCCTGTGCTGCAAGAGAGTGCTCCAGGGCCCCTACCCCTAATGGGTGTGGTTAGTGCCATGGGTGCAGACAAAGTGAATATCTCACTACAGCCATGTATGAGATAGTCATCAGAAAAACCATCCACAATGAAAAAGAGCCAGCTGGGTTCTAGTAAGACAGGCTATTGAAGGTGAGGCCAGAGTGGTGAACCAGAGTATTGTGAGTGAATTCCAGACATTGGCACAGTTTTGATATTTCAGGAGCCCACAGTTGAGAGTTCTTAAACCTTTTTAAGAGGAAAGTTTGGAGTTACAGAAAGTTTCAAAAACTAGATTTTTTTTTTAAAGGAACACTTTTTAGAAATATTAAATTTATAAGGCTATGGGACAATTTAAGTTTATAAAATGTTTTATATTATTAATATGTGATCTTGAAAATAAATAGTAACAGCCACAACTATGAGTACAAGACACTAAATACCAAACACTGGGATAGTCCTATCTTATGATGCAGTAAGACAATGACCTAAGTAGTCTGAGAAAGAGCTTGGAGCAATTTTTTTTTTTTTTTTTAACTAAGCAAAGAATTTTATTAACCCCTTTCCAAACTTTACTCCCAGGCTTCTTCAGCTTAATTTGCTACAAAGAATGAACTGTGTTTAAGCAAAGACTGAAAAGAGCTGCAGTGTCCAGGGACTTAAAAATATTTGAGATCTAGATTTTATCAGAGCCATAAACAAAAGAATTTTAAAAAGCAGTCATGATATAAAATAGTAGCTCCTGTGACTTCTGCAAGTGTCACCTTCTTCAGAAGTCGCCTCAATTCAGTTTGCCTCGTTCTTAGAAGCCTCATCAAAAATCTCTACCAGACTGGGAACTTCATTATCATCATCCTCTCCAGTAGCAAGTGGTACTTTTCCATCCACAGATTGTTTGGAAAGAGATTCAGCCAGTCTCCTTAAACTGGTCAGACTGTCTGTGGAGCAATGGTTCTTAATCTATGTGTCACATCAAAAGACCCTTTCACAGGAGTAGCCTAAGACTGACTACATGTCAGGTGCTTGCACTGTGATTCATAAGAGTAGAAAATTGCATTGTGAAATAGCCAAGAGAATGAATGGTGTTATGGTTGGAAGTCACAACACAGGACACTGTTGAAGGGGCAAAGCATTAGAAGGGTTAAAAAAAACATTAGCTTAAAGAATGTCTGTCCAATAATATTCAACTTTACTACATGGGAAAAAAAAAAAAAAGGCCCAGGATAGACAAAACAATCCTGTATAATAAAGGAACTTCTGGAGTCATCACCATCCCTGACTTCAAGCGCTATTATAGAGCTATGGTCCTGAAAACAGCTTAGTATTGACACACAAAGACAGGTAGACCAATGGAATCGAATTGAAAACCCTGATATTAACTCACACACCTATGAACACCTGACTTTTGAGGAAGAAACTAAAATATACAATGGAAAAAAGAAAGCATCTTCAACAAATGGTGCTGGCAAAACTAGATGCTGGCGTGAATACTGCAGATAGATCCGTATCTATCACCATGCACAAAACTTAAGTTCAAATGGATCAAAGACCTCAACATAAATCCAACCACACTGAAGCTCTTAAAGAGAAAGTGGGAGATACCATTGAACAAACTGGTTCAGGAGACTGCTTCCTGAACATAACACCAGTAGCACAGACACCAAGATCATTAATAAATGGGACTTCCTGAAACTAAGAAGCTTCTATAAGGCAAAGAACACTGTCAACAAACAAAATTGGCAGCTCAAATAATGGGAAAAGATATTCATCAACCCTACATCTGACAGAGGGCTGATCTCCAAACTACACAAAGAACTCAAGAAGTTAGTCACCAAAATACCAAGTGATCCAATTAAAAAGTGGGGTATAGAACTAAATAGAGCAATCCCAATAGAGGAATCTAAAATGGCTGAAAGACACTTAAGAAAGTGCTAACATTCTTAGTCATCAGGGAAATGCACATCAAAACAACTCTGAGATACCATCTTGTTCCTGTCAGAATAGCTAAAATAAAAAACACCAATGACAGTTTATGCTGGAGAGGATGTGGAGAAAGGGGAACACTCCTCCATTGCTGGTGGGAGGGCAAACTCAACTCATACAGCCACTATGGAAGGCCTCACTCTCCCTGGGGAGCAGAAAGGGGATGAGACAGGGGGTCAGTGGAGGGTAGGGGAGGAAGGGAGAGAGCAGGAACTGGGATTGACATGTAAAACAAAATTATAACATTAAAAAAAATGTTTCTCCCTATCTAAGGTCTATTCTGGCTTAAAAATGTGTGTCTAGTTTCACTGTCTTTGCTAATTTTGTTATGATTTAGCTATTTTGATAAACTGAGTCATATAAGAAACTTGTTATATTCTTTAATAGTGTACTATGAAAGGACCAGGAAAGTAAAACTGACAGTCTCCCATGTGCTGTATTTATGACTACAAGTTTACTTTGATACTAAAAGAGGTTCAGTTCAGAATTTTTTTTTTTTTTTTTTTAATGGTTAAGCTTAACAGGGACAAAGCTATAAAATCTAAATCTTATAAAAAGCTATTAACTCACTATAAACTGTTAAAGGTATTAAAACATGCAAGTTAATAGTAAGTCAACTTATAAATGGTCAAATTTTTTTTAATGTTCAGAACTATACTTATTGTCATGCTAAGTTCAAGTATATTTACAGGAATAAGCTTTATTTGACCTCATGTATATAGGTAAATACTAGTGAGGAAACAACTAAAAACAAAGTTTGTTTAGCTCATATATACTTAATAGATAATGGTCTTCAAACTTGTCAAGAGATCTCCTGAATATAGCATTTAAAATGGTTAATAGAAAAGGCTTACTATATACAGACAAGGACCCCGGGTTCTAGCAGTGACTGCAAGGTCTCCAAAGCAGACAGATGAGGCACTGACCACTCCACCTGGATGGCATAAAATGTCCCAATGCCTCACCCACTGCCAGGATCCTGCCCAAACAGTAGATAAGCAGGACACTGGAGATGTTAACTGCCCCCATGGTGCCTAAATAGAGTAAGGTCTGTCAGTCCCTTAAGTCACTCCTCCACAGGAAAGTTCTTAGGACTTCTGGACCAGGCAGCCTAAGACTAATGCTGCCCAAGAATCTCGGCCCTGGTAAAGCCATTGTGATGATGGGAGCCTACAGTAACAGTCTAGGATGTGTCATTTAAACCAATACATCAGCCATTTGTACCATACAGCCTACTATAACTCACCCTTCTCTCATCTCTAATGGGACTGGCAGCTAGTTAGTCAGTCCTACAGTGGCAGGCAACCAGCTTTCCCCTACCCCCACAACTGCCACAGACACCTTGAGTGCATTACATATGTGAAAATCACACCTTGCTGTTTTCTAGAGCTCCCAGGTCTCTTGCAAGAAAGGCAGACAGTTCTGCCTTTCTAAGAGGCTTCATATTATAAGATACACAGATTTCAGATCTAACTTACTACTGCTTCTTTATTCAAAAGCATGTGCTTACAAACACTGCTCTCAGTTCTACTCATGTCCCTGGTAAATGATTAGATGGAAAGAAAAAGATTTAAAGTCTATGCAAGTTCTGAGAGTCTATGAAAATGTTTTTTTTAAGATGTATAAAGGTCTGAGGATGTGAAAACATATTTAAATTATAATTGTCTAAGATAATGATTTAAAATGTGTAAATGTAACTTTATAAAGGTATAAAAAGTGATTTATCATTAAAAAAAACAATCTTTTCTCATTTTATATACCAATCCCAGTTGCCACTCCCTCCCCTCTCTCCACTCTCTCCACCCCATCCATCATCCATTCCTTAGAGAGGGTAAGGCTTCCCATGGTGAATCAAAAAAGTCTGGCACATAACTTTGAGGCAAGACCAAGGCCCTCCCCAAAATATCTGGGCTCCAAAAAGCCAATTCAAACACTAGGGATAAATCCTGGTCCCACTACCAGTGGCCCAGAAAATGCCCAAGCCACACAACTATCATCCACATTCAGAGAGTCTTAGGATTCCTCCCCTTCCCCATTACTAGGACTATGGGGCTGAAATTTCCAAATAAAAGATTTTCTTTTAAGTTCCTAAACCTTTAACTTCTGTCCACAGTCTTTATGTATCTCATCAGATTTCCACTTGGTTGACAACATCATCAAGGAATCAGCTGCAGACGACAAATTGCTGCAAATGACTGTGAGCTCTGGACTTAAAGCTGATGTGAACCAGTCTAGAAAATGTAACTGTTCCTGTCTCTTTAACTGGTTAGCTAGCCAGATCCTTCTGATAAATGTCCCATTGCCTGAATCCCCTCCCAGCTTTTGATTATCATTCCATCCTTCTTCAGCCCTGACAATGACACCCTGGTTTCAAAAGGAAGTAGTCACAGAATGTCTTCTGTACATTGTCCCTTTGTGGTGATATGATTTATGAAAGCTTACCTGAAGATTCAGAAAGCAAAGTCAGCCATAAACCATACAAGTCAGGCACACACCTTTAATCCTGGGACTCAGTATTTAGAGATAGACAGTTTAAGATCTACACGAGATTGAATCAGTCCAAAAGAGAATTATAGTTCACACCTTTGTGGTAAGAGCGAACAGCTACTTTGCTTTTCTGAACTTCAGCTTGAAGTTTGAATCCCAATATCAGTCTCTGGGTTTTTTATGAATTTATGATACACCCCTTGTCCTCAACAGGCTGGTATGTTAGTTCAAAAGGAAACTCCCTGTCATACAGGACAGAATGGTTACCTATAGTGCCTATTAACATACCAGAAAAGGTACCTGTTAAAAACCAAATAGATGCAGATCTATAAACAGGTAGATATCATTATCTGAAACCTACAATGTGATAGGGCACTCAACCTGCCCTATGAAAACAGAGCTTTAAGAGAAAATTGTTTCTACACAAGCCATTCAGGAATCATTAGAAATAATCTAGTTATACCAAAACAAAATACTCCCCCTCCCCCAGCAAAAAAAAGGAGACCTAAGATTCTGATACTGCTATTAGTAAATAGTTAGCAGTTACCAGTAGTAACTGGTCCTTGCATCATTTGTGTTTTTCACTAGATAGAATGAATGAAAATGAAAGGATACTCCCTTCTACTTTCTTATGCTGTCTAAAATTTATTCAGCTCTTCTCTGTTGTTTCAAGGTACAATGCCATTGTCTCCCCCACCTTAGTTCTATCAGAATGTACAGTAGAAGAGAAAGAGGAATGAGGCCTGAGATTTCCTTTTTTTTTTTTTTTTTGCCTATGGATGTGATTATTGTAAATGTTTCTTAACTTACGCCTAGACGGTAAAGCAAGTGGATTCATGACAATAATATTTACACTCTAAAATCAGACACAGTGATGCACACATCCTTTTAGTTATTGTGAATCTGAAAGAGAATCAATCTCAAGTTCTAGGCCTGCTAAACTCTGTTTAAACAAGAAAAAATTAAAGATATGAAGCCACCAAGGTGCTAAACAAGTTTCCAGCTTCCTGAAGCCTCGTCTCTTTAAATTTAGGAGTGTGGGTGTTACAGTCATCTAAAAAGCAATAGAAATGAGAAGCACATTATCCCTTTAAAAAAAAAAAAAATCAGGACCTATGTATGCTTAAGATAAAAGAAGAACTCAAAGAAGTATCCCCCCACTCAGACCTTGTCAGGATTGGTGCCCACAGAGCTCCACATCTACTTTACTGTGGTTAGAGAATACTACTCCAATAGACTGACAGAACTGAGCTACAGTTCACTACTGCTTACACGAAATTCCTAAAATCCAAGTTATAATACTATATTAAGAAACAAAGAAGACTTCCTCAAATATTAGAGTTGCTGAAAAAGCTAAGGATTTTAAGGGAATTCCTCAAAAATCTATTTCCTCTATCTCCCAATCCACAAGCAGTTCTTTCTCAGCTTTCCTCAAAATATTGTGTAAGAAATCTTTCATATACCATAAGGAAAGTATGAGAGCTTGTGAGAAAACAAGAGTTTTGGAACTTCTGTTCCTCCACAACATGGACTGCTCTTGGAATGTGCTTTCTTGTCTGCCGTGCTCCCCCACCCCACCCCCATGGAAACAGGAGTGTGTTCACTTCATTAGTACTCAGATGATAGATGATGAGTTGTCCTTGACTATATACAGCCTGAACTCATGTGACCTTTGCTCACATAACTTTACTCAATCCTCAGAATGCTCTCAGAATATAAACTGTCTAATGTTCTCAATAAAGTTGGCTAATGCAGCATGAGAATTTAGTTTATCTCATTTTTAGGTTCCACTCTCTTAGGTTCATGCATCAACTAGGGCAGTAACTCTGAAGAATATAGAAAATACTAACCACAAAAAGAAAATAATCTGAATTGGTCTTTGAGCTGGGGAGATAGCTCAGTTACCTGCTTGGCAGGAGACAAAGAGTTCAACTTCAGAACCCATGTTTGTTTAAATTGGGTGTTAACAATGACTCCTGTAAATGGGGAGGCAGAAAACAGGCAGACAGATCTCAAGGGCATGTTGGCAGTCAGCCTAACCCACTTGGTGGGCAGTTTGATATGTCCTGAGGCCTACCAGTTCTACCTCTCTACTACCATCAATGGCCTTAGGAGCAATGGTCATGGGCTGGAACCAGACTAAAATAAACATTCTTTCTATATAAGTTGATTTAATTCATTCATCTGCTCAAGTAACAGAAAATACTATTAAAAACTATTCTATGAAGAATGTTTTAACCCTGCCCCAGTAAATTCAACACAGGGCCTCTTCAGTGACCCAGCACTTCTACAACCATGTGCATACAATGAATACATGCACCAACAAGTACCAAAATCCAACATTATGTTGAGCAAAAGCAGTGAAACATACCAGGTATGGTGGCACTGTGTGTAATCCTAGCACTTGGGAAATAGAGTCAAAAAGATCAAGAATTCAAAATCATCCTCAGCTATACATGTCAGCCTGTGAGCTATAGAAGACCTTGTCCAAAATAAAGAGCGCCACCAAACATGCAAGAATGCATATTACAATCCATTTTAAAGGGTGAATTGTTAATCTATGATGTCAAAAGTGATATGCTGGAGCTGTTGGTAGAGGGTGTGCATAGCATACTTGAGGCCTGGATTTTATCCACAAGGTAAAACTGGATGTGAAAGCACTCACCAATAATCCAGTGCCAAAGGGGGTGAAAGCAAGAGGACTAGAAATTCAAAGTCATCCTTGTCTACATAGGGAATTTAAGGCCAGCTTGATCTACTTGAAACCATCTCAAATCTTAAAAGCTTACATAAAATAAAGATAAAACCCATCAACAAAAAAGATATAGATGAAATGAGAAAAGATTTAAGTTTGTCAAAAATACTGGGAGTATTAAATACTAACAAAACCAGCTAGGGTTGGAACAAACGGCTGAGCCTCAAGAGTACTATAGCAGAGGACCTGGGTTTGGTTTCTTTTTCCTTCCATTATTTTCTTAACTCCCCCTCAATAAAACTTTCAATATGAGTCACATCTATAGGTCACTGTTTCCCCATCTGCCTGCTGTCCAACACCCGTGGTCTTGACACCTGTGGACCCAGCCTGAACCTCTGTATTCGTAACACCAACCAGATGGCTCATTTAGTAAAGGCACTTACTGCCAAGCCTGGGGACTTGAATTCAATCCTCTGGAACATACAAGGCAAGAACATACAAGGTGAGAACTCTTACATAAGTTGTCCTTGATCTCTTCTCCCCTACCTCATACACAGACTTTAAAAAAAAAAAAAAAAAAATTGAAATCTTACATGAAATGGTTTACACCTGTAAAGTAATAGTTCAAAGGTTAGGACAGGAGAACTGTCATTAAGTTTGAGTTCTACTTGACTACATTAGTGATTTCTAGGCCCAGGCTGGGATAAAATTAAGACTGTCAAAATCAATCAAATCTAGCAATAGCTCCTTAAATAATTCAGAAGCTCTGCACAGTGGCCTAAGCCTGTAAAGTCAGCAGGCCAAGCACCTGGAAAGATAAGACAGGAAGTTGTGAGCTGGGCTACTGAGAAAAACTCTATTCCACCCTCCAAAAAAAAACCTTCAAGCTAACAATAAACTCTGGCCACATTAAACAAACTGATTCTAAAAGATAGCTTCCAAAAAACTACTCATCAAATTGGCCTTAATACTACTATTCTTTTCCAGGTATGTTTCTCTAGAACTATCGATAAAGGAAATATTTCCTTATTTCCCAACTAAGCAAGGATGAGTGTAGTTGGACTTTCTCTTCAAACTGCCAGCCCACAAAGAATGACATTAATTACGAAAACTTGACCATTAGCTTAGGCTTGTTCCCAAAGAGTCTAACATTCAGTTCCTCTCTCTCCCCTGAAGTCCTGTCTATTTCTTTCTGCCTAGATATTGGCCATTCAGCTCTTTATTAAACCAATCAGGTTCCTTAGGCAGGCAAGGTAAAAACAGGGACACATCTTCACACACTTTGCTCACATATCCCAGAACAGAGGAATGCTGGGACTGCAGACAGGTACTAAGATGCCCTATTTTACTTAGCTCTGGAGTAAAAACTACAAGTTTTATGCATTCTAAGCAAGCACTCTACCAAATTATTCGAGGAAACAGTTTTTTGAAATATTTTATTGGGTGTTATTTATGTGCTAGAAATATACTAGGCAACAGAAATATAATAAATAACAAATAGCTGTGGGGCATACTGCATCAAACCAGACAAGTTAATCATTTCAGTTTAAAGTATAGATTTTAACATGTATATGGCCAATTTACCCATTCATCTCTATTTCCCCACATTAAAAGACATTTTCTAAAATCTATTTTACCCAATTGTGGTATTTTGAAAGAAAACAGACCCCAAAGGGAGTGAAACTATTAGGAGGTGTGGCTAGGTATAGCCTTGTTGGAGGAAGAGTGGCACTGTTAGGGTGGGCTTTGAGGTCTTCTATGCTCAAGACATTCCCCAGTGTAGCATACTACTTCCTGTTGCCTGCATATCAACAGGCAGAAGCTACCTCTCCAGTACCATGTCTGCCTGCCTGTTGCCCTGCCATGTCCCGCCATGATAATGGAGTGAACCTCTGAAGCTTACCTAAGTGAGCCACCACAATTTAATGTTTGCTTTGTAAGGGTTGCCATGGTCATGGCGTCTCTTCATAGAAATAAAAACCCTAGCTAAGACACCAATTAATTCCTACCTCAGGGATAGACATGAGCCTTCAGGGAGTAGACTTCCCAGAATAATAGCTAGGAAACCTTCCTCTTTTTCCACAGACATATAGTTAATTAAGAGGATCTTGGTGGTCTTCAGGAAATTTTGCTCTAACAACGTTTCTGTAACTACCCAGAGTTTTTGTTTGTTGGTTGGTTTGGTTTGGTTTTTGAGATAGGGTCTTACTGGCCTTGACTGGCCCGGAACTCCATATGTAGACCAGACTAGCTTCAAACTCAAAAGATTCCCTTGTCTCTGCCTTCAAGCTCTAGTCTTTAAAGCTGTATACCAAACACACCTAACTCTACTCATTTGTTTTTAGAAATCATCTCAATATTTAGGCTGGGCTCAAACAAAACTCCAACAAAGCCAGGAGAAAAACTATAGGTATTTGGTCCAAATTCCAGGTTTATCACATTAACTGGTGGATCTGACCAAGTTTAAGTAGCAGTTAAATAAAGGATTAATGACCAAATTTATTGGGAGGTGATGAGCAATGAACGCAAAATTAAATCCTATAACAGTTTTCTATCTCGCTGAATTGGTCTTATTCTATAGTTCTTCCTGGCCTTCTTCCTCAGCTCTCAGGTAGCTGTCTCTACAACAGGCCTGTGCAGGTTTTGCTTCAGAAAAACATTTTTTGGTTTGGTTTTTCAAGACAGGGATTCTCTTTGTAGCCCTGGCTTTTCTGGAACTCGCTCTTACACCAGGCTGGCCAGGGATTAAAACACCCCTATATAAAAGTAAGTCACAAACAGCCCATCCTTAATTAGTAACAAATGTGTCTTAATGATTATTTCCTCATCTTTTCATCCTGACTTCTTATGTGGAAATTATATGATGTAATGAAAATGCAAATGAAATTCTGCAACTATCTCGCATTAAAAAAAGAAAGACATGGGCCAGGGAGGTACCTCAGCAGATAAGAGAGCTGGACCACCAAGCCTGATTTGGCTGGCTGAGTTTGATCTCTCAAGCTCACCAGCTCCTGAAAATTGGCCTCTGACTACTTCTCCTGAGTGGGAATGTGGAACTGTGTTGAGAAAATAAAATAAAAAGATTATTTTAAGTGAAAAGATCTTAAAATGAATGTTCTTGGGTTAAAGCTATGGATTAATGACAGAATAGAGCACATCCAAACACACAGAACCCAAGATTCTATATCAAACAGCAAAGTCCTGACTACGGTAACAATGGGGTGGCTCATGCTTTTTATAAACCTCAGCCTCAGGAGGTTGAGGTAGGAAGAGAGCTGCCAAAGGGTGAGTTTCTGGCCAGCTGGGGACTACAGTTTGAGATTATGTATCAAAAGAACATAAAATACCTACCCTATTTATAATCCATGCAAGAGGTAACTTTTCTCCTGCTTATACAGATAGTGAACTTCATCTATTACAAGTTAACAAGTTGTCATTTTGTTTGCTAGGGCTTCTGCAAGTATTCTTCTGACCTTCAGAATACAAGCTATACTAAGTAAGCTCTTTCAGAGGCTCAGTGATACACTTGCCTAGCATGCCCAAGGCTAGATCCTATTTACTCACAGCATAGGTAAATTAATCCATTCAGTCTTTAACAATCTTCCAAAATGCCAGGTCAGTACCTCATGCCTTTAATCCCAGCATTTGGGAGGCAGAGGCAGGTGGATCTCTGTGGAGGCCAGCCGGGACTACAGAGCAAGATCCAGGACAACCTCCAAAGCAGTACAGAGAAACCATGTCTTGGGGAGGGGGGTCTAGGAGGGGAGAAATCTTCCAAAATAAGGCTAGAAGCCGTTTTTTTCAGAAGATCAGGGTTCAACTCCCAAAACCACATGGTAGCTCACAATTGTCTGTAACTCCAGTTCCAGGGGATCCTTCGCCTTCACACAAACATCAATGCAGATAAGATAAAAATAAACATTTTTTTTTGAAAAAGAGTCTTCCAAAAATATCAACTCCACTAAAAAAGCCATTTGAGTGGAGAAACAAAAAAAATATATAACTGCCAAAAATATGAACCCATATTTATGTTTATACATTCTTGCTGTAGAAACCTTCTATTTCATTGCTGACTTAAATAAAAAAAAAAAAAAATCACTAGAAAATGAAATGAAACTCCTTTTGAAAACATCCCAGATTGCTGACAATATTCCACTGGACAGCCTACAAGAGAAGAACATGAAACATTTCCAACTATTCTTGTTTACAGTAGAATACTATTCTCATACCTATTTCACAGCAGCAATGGTTATTAGGTTGGTTTTTTTTTTTTTTTTTTTTTTTTTTTGTTCGTTCTTTTTTGTTTTGTTTTTTCCTTAAAAATAAAAGTCTTTGTTACCTCCTGGTCCATTGCCACATGAAATACAGCAGCCATACACTCCTGTCTCAAAGGACAATGCTGCTACTCCTGCTTCCCCACATTTCCTGCCACGAAAACCTAAAATCCCTCTGAAACCATGGGCCAAAATAAATCTTACCAACCTTAAAGGATTTACACACACACACACACACACACACACCTTTTTAAACTTTCATAATTTTACTATTTTTATTTTATGTGTATGGGTGTTTTGTCTACAGTTAAGGCCAGAAGATCAAAGTCACGTATGATTTTGATGGAGCCATCTTTTACCCGCTCCCTCAAGACGTTTTAAAACTAAAGAACATGTCTTTGTTATACTTTTATCTCAAATGCTTAGAACTCAGCTATTGTGAAATACAAGCAAATTAGCCAAAAAGGGTAGTTATTCAAATTTAATGATACTACTATAAAATTTTTTAATAATCTAATAATTCAATAATCTAAATGGAATATAACTAAATGACTAAAAGTATAATTTATTTTAAAACTCAAAAGATTTATTTTTAAAAAAGTCTAGATGAAGTTCAGTAATAGAAAACCAGACTAGCATGTTTTTAATGAGGCCTCGGGGCTCAATCCCCAGCACTGAGGGGAGAGAAAAAAACAAGCAAAGTCAAATTCCTTGATGTAACCAACATAATCTACTTTAATGAATATCACTCCTAAATACCCCTTTGGGGTTGTGAAACACTAATTTTTTTTTTTTTTTTTTTTGGTAACCAGACTGTCCTTCAAACTCTTTGGTTAAAGATATACTACACACACCCCACCCCACCCCCCGTTTCTCTGTATAATAGCTCTGGCTGTCCTGGAACTCCTTTGTAGAACTCACTGAGATTTGCCTGCCTCTGCCTTCCAAGTGCTTCAGATATACTTTCTTTTGAACCCAGTATTAAAATGAATATAAACTACCATTCACTTTTTAAATTTTGAATGTAACATTAACAATTCCTTAGATTTGCTAATGTTTGGGTTACAAAGAACAAAAAACTAATTCTAACAATGAATACCACTCCTAAATGCTGGGGGTAGAAGGCTGAAGAAGTAAAAATAATCCTCACAGTACTAGAGGGGAAGATATGCACACAAAAGCATGAAAATTCGGATCAAAAGAGAAATACTGAGCATAGACCAAATATGGAAATAGCCAAGCCAAGAAAGACCCCAAAAGGGAATCTGTGTGCTGATTTTAACACTCCAGAAACCAATACAAGGGGCTTTTGTTGCTGCTGCTTACTTTGTTGTTTTCATTACTATGTTCTTAACTTGCTGTTAGTACAAAATAACAGTTGGTTTTCTATAAGCTTCAATGTGGAAAACAGAAGAATTACAAGTTTGAATTGACAAGAGGAGAGGGAAGAGAGGGGAACAAGGTGCAGCACAGCAGACAAAGGTACAAAAGGGCTGGGTAACCAAAATGGTAGAGTTATGTAGGGAAGAGCAGTCCAACCCACTAGGCTGGAGACTTCAGGACACTGTAATAAGCGGGGGCTGAAGGATGGTGGGAGAACCTGATGGCCACGTTCACTTTGATGTGTTAAAGAGGCACTCCAAGCCTTTACTTCCAGGGTTGGAGACCTAGCAACTACAAATGAATTTGAATTTTTCTCAAAAGAAAGTTGACAATTAGAAGGTTTCAGAAGTTTTTGCTGAAAAGCACCTTTCTTGCCAGGCAGTGGTAGCCCACACCTTTAATCCCAGCATTCAGGAGGAAGAGGCAGGCAGATCTTTGAGTTCAAGCCCAGCCTGGTCTACAAAGTGAGTACCAGGATAGCCAAGGCTACACAAAGAAACCCTGTCTCAAAAAATAAGAAAGAAAGAAGGAAGAAAGGAAGGCAGCTCTCAATTTTATTGTTTATTTATTTATTGTGCAGCTCAATGTGATGTCTCATACTCTATAACCCACTACTCAGAAGACTAAAGCAGGAAGAGCACTGTGAATGAGTTTCAGGCCTCCCTCATCTACAGGGTGAGCTCTAAGGTATCCTGGGCTACAGAGTCAGCATCTTTATTCAAATAGTCAAATCAAGAAAAACTCATCCACTTCAATAAGAACATGTACTTCAGAGTGGAAGTATAACTGTGGTAGACCACTTGCTTAGTATATGTGTGACCCAGCCAAGGTGTGTATGTATGTATATGTATATGTATATGCATATGCATATGTATAACAAAGACATGTTCTTTAGTTTTAAAACGTCTTGAGGGAGCGGGTAAAAGATGGCTCCATCAAAATCATACGTGACTTTGATCTTCTGGCCTTAACTGTAGACAAAACACCCATACACATAAAATAAAAATAGTAAAATTATGAAAGTTTAAAAAGGTGTGTGTAAAAAGGTGTGTGTAAAAATCCTTTAAGATTGGTAAGATTTATTTTGGCCCATGGTTTCAGAGGGATTTTAGGTTTTCGTGGCAGGAAATGTGGGGAAGCAGGAGTAGCAGCATTGTCCTTTGAGACAGGAGTGTATGGCTGCTGTATTTCATGTGGCAATGGACCAGGAGTAACAAAGACTTTTATTTTTAAGGAAAAAACAAAACAAAAAAGAACAAAAAAAAAAAAAAAACCAACCTAATAACCATTGCTGCTGTGAAATAGGTATGAGAATAGTATTCTACTGTAAACAAGAATAGTTGGAAATGTTTCATGTTCTTCTCTTGTAGGCTGTCCAGTGGAATATTGTCAGCAATCTGGGATGTTTTCAAAAGGAGTTTCATTTCATTTTCTAGTGATTTTTTTTTTTATTTAAGTCAGCAATGAAATAGAAGGTTTCTACAGCAAGAATGTATAAACATAAATATGGGTTGATGATTGTTGGTATATATAAAATGATATTCATTATATTACTGTTCTCTTTTGTATGTTTGATATTTTCCATAATAAAAATGTTCAGAATCAACAAGATGGTTCCTCAGGTAAAAGCATTTGGCAAGCAACCCTAAAAACTTGACTTTGATCCCAGGAAGCCACAGTGGGACAGTAGGAGGGAGTCCATTCCTTAGAGTTGTCTTCTGACTGCCACCACACATACACAATAATAATAAAATAAATAAATTTTATTGAAAATGTATGAGGTTAAAAAAAAAAGTCTTTTAATTAAAAAAGTTATTCAAATTAGAACCAAAAATGAGGTTCTGGCACAAAGACCCATTTAGCCAATAAAAAGGAAACTGGCTATTTTTGAATTGCTGGCACTTGGGAGGTGAAAGCAGGGGTCAGGAGTTTAAGTTTGAAGCAAACCTGTCTCAAAAACAGAGGTTAGGCTAGGCATGTTATTTCTTGTCAGTAATTCAACAATTTGGAGGTACAATCAGGTAGACGAATGTCATCCCACACCAGCCTGATCTCAAGGTGGTGGTGGTGGGGAGGGATGAGGGGAATCACAACTGGTTTATATGAAACCCTCCAAAATTAACAAATATTAAAATAACAGATTATCAAAGCAAAAATAGTTTCTAGGAATTATTTAGCCCACTAAATAATTTTCATTCACAAGAAAACAGAAAGGCATTTTTAAGTAGCACATTTCCAGAGTTGGTGGGAAGAATGAATTTTCTATTACTACATTTCTTCTAGGAAATACTAAACATGATCACTGCTAAATGCTAAACAATACACTGGGCTTTTAAAAAGTGTGGGGGGGGAGGGGGCGAATCACAACTAACAGGCACCTTAATATGACTTAGAATGGAAAAAACACCAAAGATTACAGCATGCCCTATCAAATTAAAAATGTCACATAGCAATGCAGTTCCAAAAATGGGTTTCCAGCATTTAACCATCATCCCAAAATTATTCTATCTGATAGCACTACTTGCAGGCTATTCACATAAAAAAAAAAAAAAAAAAAAAGTTATGCAGTTCCAAAAATGGGTTTCCAGCATTTAACCATCATCCCAAAATTATTCTATCTGATAGCACTACTTGCAGGCTATTCACATAAAAAAAAAAAAAAAAAAAAAAAAAAAAAAAGTTAACAGCTATCTAAACAGCAATACTGCCTTACATACACCATATGGTGTATCTCCATTGTATTTTTAGCCCTTCCTTAGTAATGTTACTTCAGCCAAAACAGTAACAAAACCTTGTGCTATTTACCAAACTCATTAAGCAGAAATTGGAAAACCATTTAATTATGCTTATAAATCCAAACTGGATGTTTTCACACATTGGCATATTGTACACGAAAAAGAAGTTGATTATACCCTGTGAAAGCAATATTCTTTGGCAAGTCTATCAAAGCGATTTTAGAAAGGTCTACACCCCAGCTAACAAATTTTATTTTTAGTGTGCTCAAGTTACATCAACACCTAGGGTAAAACGTGAAGAAGCATTTAAAATTTAACCACATAAAAAGTGGGTTTTCTTTGGTTCAATTGATCTCCACTTTTATGGATCTTTAAAAAAATCTGTCAATCTTGACATTTTATGGTCACTCTAAGAAGAGCAAATTAAGTGTTTCAGTTTTTACATCTTTTAATTAAAAGAGGGCTATTTCCACCCTCTCAGGGAGTACGAAAAACCTGTCAGAGTACCCCTAATAATTAGTACATAAGAATTATCCCAGGGGCGGTACAGCCGACAATTGCATTATAAAACCCTGAGTCATCACCCAGTTCACTCAGCAGATTCTGGTAAACAAAATGCCCTGTGTGATCACTCACGGGTAACCACATGCATAAACATACAGTCTCAAACAAAACAGCAAAATTCTTACATAAAGTTCTGCCACCATAAAGGTGTATATAAAGCAAATGATCTCTCCAAACGTTTTACTCCAGCATTACTTTTCCCTAGCTCTAATTCCGCTGGCACTGTAATCTGTAGTTAATGTACACAGAATAAAAACGAACTCTGAAATTAAGGTTAAGGTCGTTAACATTCATCTGACCAATTCAAAAGCACACATTCCGCAAAGCCCTGGGACAACCTGAAAGCGTTTTTTTTTTTTTTTTTTTTTTCACTATTTCACTTAGAATCAGCAAAGTCTCGACCGAGGAAATGTCACAACCGGAACATACGCTTTCCTAGGATTCTAAGACAACATTCTCAACATCAACGTCTACTGAACCCGAGAATGAGCTGATCACCTATTTGAAATCAATCGTTTCAATTAAATCCAGAGAAGCAACACCCCCCCAAACAAAACAGAGACAACACACAAGACACACAGACAAACGTGCGGAGGACCCCCCCCTCCACACACACACACCAAACAAAGCAACACAGACAACACACAAGACAAACATGCACGAGCGCACACACACCCCAAAACCTCTTAGTCTCCTCTCCCTACGGCCTCCTTCCCACTCGCAATACGGTTTAGGAGATCGTCGGGGAAGGAAGAAGTAGAGGAAATACAGAAGTGAAGTCAGGAGCTGCTTCCCCAAAGACAGGACCTCTCTACCCTGCAGAGATATTCGCGCAGAACTCCAAGGAGAGCCAAAGGAGAGTTCCTCGCTCTGTACCGGAACCCCTGAGGTTCCCTAAAGCCCGACAGGTGAAAGAAACGACCAGAACTCTGGCCATGAGGGGCGACCGGCAGTACCCAGAAGTCCCGCGCAGAAAGAGCCAAGAGGCTGGGGTGCCTCCCGGGGTCGGCCGCGGCCCTGGAACCCTGCACTAGGCCAGCGTTGCCTGAACAAAACAAAGTTGAGCAGCCGCAGCTCAAACAAAGAGAGCGGCCCGTCCGCAGCCTCGGCCAACTTACGTAGAGAGTTTCCGGGTCCAGAAGAGGCTGCCCGGCCACAGCTCCTGGAGCTGCACAGCCCGGCCCAGGTTGCTCTTGATCTGCGCCAGCTGCATGTCGGACTCCGCGTCCAGCCGCTCGGCGTAGGGCAGAAGCTTGTTGTACACGATCTCCTTCTGAGGCACGAAGGCCCGTGGGCCCAGGCCCGGCCGCCCGCCAGGTTCGGGGGGCTCCCCGCCGCCAGCCCGCTCGGGTGCTTCCATGAGCCCGGGGCCACCCCCGGCCCGCCCCCCGGCCCCCGCACCGCTGCGGGCTCCGCCTCGTCCGCGTCGCGTTGCCCTCGGCCCGACCGCTGGGCCCGACCGCTGGGCTGCCCGGCGCGCTGCTGGACTCCGCGCGGCGGCCGGTTCGTTGGCGGTGGCAGCGGCTGCTCTGCCGGGCCCGCTCCGGCTCGTCTGGTGACGCTGCAGCCGCTTGACCCAGAAGTTCCGGAAGGGCCCAAGTAACTTCCGGGGAGGGGCGGGGCCTCGAAGGAGAAGCAGAGGTGACTGGGCGGATCTCTGGAGCCAGGGGAATGTCCCAGGCTGGTTTCGCAAACATCGCGTGAGACAGAAACAGATCCAGTTCTAGGATTTTCCAGGTGTCCAATAGGTTCCAGTGGCACGGGATCCAACAACTCTGCATGCGGAAAACCTGCTCTTCTGGGCCAGTTTATGGAAGAGCGGCCTGTTTTCCCAGCTAGGGGAGTCGGGGGAGGGCGGGGGACGACGACGCAGACACAGTGTGATCAAGAATGCAAGGCCTGTCTCTGCTAGGTAGTGAGTTTGAGATAACTTGGCTACGTGAAACACTATCTTTAAAAAAACGTTTATGAAAGAGCCTACATACCTTGAAGTACCCCGCATTCCTCTGTCCCTTTCCTGATATACTCCCTGGCCACTGTCATTCAAAAGAAAATAGTTATTCAACAAATAGTTGAACTATTTTGTGTCTCATCCTCCCATGTAAAGTTTTAAGAAAGCCTAGTTCTGTCCTTATGGACCTAGAGGCTGGGGAACTAAAAAACAACACTGGTAAATACTGTATATGCTAGATTTCTGGGAATTCTAACTCAAGGCATATCACTTTTCTAGAAGTTAATTTTCAGTTAATATGTAAAGTTGAGTGCAATGTGGTTTAGATAAAGAAAGGAGGAAGATAAATCTTTCAACCCACAGATAAGTTGAGGCTGCAGATTTGTTTTCTAGTAATTCACAATTCAGAAGAGAGTGAATGCATTGAAACTTAAGTCATAAATGCTGTGTACTGAACTTGACCCTAAAAGTAACAAGAAATTTCTAAGTCAGGGAATCACCTGTCATCCCAGCATTTGAGAAGTCAAAGAGAGAGGACTGTTAATTTAAAATTAACCCGAACTAAAGAAAACAAAACAACAAAACCTGAGCATAGTGGTCACACCTGTAATGCTAGCACTTGCACCTGGGAAGCAGAGGCAAGGGGTTTGCCCAGAGATAAGGCCAGCTGGTTGCATAGCTCAAGTGGTAACCCACTTAGTACGCTGGGCGGAACCTTGAATTATTCCATCTCTGGAACTTCCAGAAGGTATTTTACAAATAGAGTCATTGTCTCATAATTGTCTAAAAATTGATAAGCCTAAGAGAAACATGATAAAAGTTACTCTTGTTTCTTTTAAGTTTATTTGAGACATGGTTTACTGTGTAGCAATGGCTATTCTGGGACTGCTATGTAAACCAGCCTGACCTTGAATCTTGGGCAATCCTAGAACTGCTGCAGCATACCTGAAAAAATTTTACATAAAAATGTTTTAATGTGGATGACTGGAAGGAGCTGACTTTCTTTTTGCATTTTATGAGTCCTAGGAATCAAACTCTGGTTTGGCTTCATGTGCCTTTATTAACTAAGCCATCTCACCTGCCCAAAATTTCCATTTTTAAAGAACCTTTCTGGCTCTGTGAAGAGACTGCATTTGGGAACGGAGGATCCTTTAAAAAGATGACATACTAAGTCAGGTATCATGCATGCCATGCATGCCAGTAATTCTAGCACTGGAAAGGCAGATAGGATAGCCACAATTTCAAGATCACTCGAGTCTATATAGATGCTGTCTCCAAAGCACCCATCAAAAAGGCATAATAAGGACCAGGATGTCAGCTGAAATTATTGGAAAAAAATATCAACAGAAAGGTCTGGGCTTGAATGTGAGGAATAAAAGATAGAGTGATGCTAGAAGTCTGGCTTGGGAAGGTGGGTACATAATGAAAGCCCTTTGCAGAAAAGACACCAAACAGAAACATCTTTGGAGACAGCAAGTGTAGTGAATATGTGAACATACGTGTGTGTTGAGGGGGGACCTCAGCTGGTATGTAAATGATCTTGTAAGTATATAGGGAATGTGAAAAGTATGAAAAAAACAGACTTCTAAGGAAACCCACACTTAAGAATGGGCAGTTTAGCAGGGCAGTGGTGGCACACACTTTTAATTCTAGGACTCAGGAGGCAGAAGCAGCCTGATCTCTGAGTTCAAAGCAAGCCTGGTCTGTGTTTCACTTTGTCTCTTGTGGGCTGTGAGGAAGGAGAGAGACAATCCTATGGGTCCCAAAATCTTTAATACTTCATGACATAAGCAGATGATGGATCAGGGCTGCAGGACAAGAACTCAGGAGCCTTGCTTCTCCTGGCAGTCCCAAGCCAGGGAAGAAGTGTGGTTTATAAGCACAAAAATTGCCAAGTTACAATTTTCACCAAACAGGAGGCAAATTGGGGTCATTCCTTGTATGTTTCAACATTGTCAACCCACACAGAATGTAAGCCTTTCAATCCAACCAATCATATTCATTTTTTCTTTCTGTTATTAGGATAAGCCATAATGTTTTGAAGAACTAAGGGACATAACATGCTGTTTCTATTGTCAAAGGAGGAGTTTGGTCAGCTATTGGAAGTTTTTCTGCTTCCCATTTCACCCTAAGGGTAAAATGGAGTCTGAAGTCAAAATGGTGGTTCTTAGGCCAAGGTATTTTTTGTATGCTCCCTTCCATCTACAGAGCAGTCAGGAATGCACAGATCAACCCTGTCTCAGAAAAAGTGGGGGGCAGATAAAGGAGAAGTGGACTACTAGGAATATTCATTCTAGAGAAGAAAGTGGGAGCTGGAGATGTGGCTATTGACTTAAAAACATGTGCTGTTTTTGTGGGGATTAGTTTGGTTCCAGACTCACACATAAACACATAATTGAAATATAAAAGTTTTAAAGAGAAGCAATAAGAGGTATGAGTACTTCAGGGGGAAGAAGTGATCAATTCTATCCTGGATAGCTGGCAGGCAAAATGGTATGAAATCTCAGACAGATACTTAGAATAAAGAATTTATTGATAAAACAGATAGGAACAGTTCAGTGAGTGCAGAGGTGGAATGTGACTGCAATGACAAGAACAAATGAAGTGAAACAGTGAGTAAATATAGATAACTTTTAAAAATTGTTGTAGACAGAACAGGAGAAAGAGGAAAGAGAAAATATGGAATAAAAAGAACCTTCCCATCTGACAAAGGAAGAAATGTTATATGTGTTGGTGTTAGCTGCCAAGTGGAACACTTCTCTTCTCAAAGCAGTGCTTTATTTGCTTATCTCCATGAGTTCTCTAAATACAGACCATAAGTTGGGAATATTCCAGTGGTTGAAATTTATATTGAAGTCTAAGTGAAGAGAGAGTAAAGAACTGATAGGGTGAAAATAGAGACATGGATGGACTGTGACTAGAGTTTTAGTACAAAACTGGAAGCCCTAGTAAGCTAGGCCTGACACCCACTCCAGTGTGACAGCAAAAGGCACTAGTAATGGTGAAAAGCAAAGAAGAGGAGATGGAGAGATGTTGTTAATTCCATTGGGATTAGACAACTATCACAATTGTTGAGCCAAATTTGAAAGAAGCTTGATTAAATACCAGCCAGGACCATACCCAGAATTTCCAAATTATTGTCTTGAATTACATTAGTGTAATGCTTAATAAAGGTAAAGCCCACAAGGCTCTGTACTTCCACCTTTGTGAACAATAGCTCCAGCATTCCAGGAAGTTATCTGTCATTGGGCAAGTAGGACTTACAGGTTACAAGCACAGTAATTTAAACTTAAAACATAACTTTAGTCCTCACAATGGCTCAGTGGATTAAGAGTACATGCTGCTCTTCCTGGGGACCTGAGGTGAGTTCCCTGGTCAAAACTTGTCTGCAACTCCAGCTCTTGGAGATTTGATGTCATCTGGTCTCCTTAGGTATCCACATACAGCCACATAAATAATAACTTTAAAAAAAGAAGAAGAATAGGGAAAATATATAATCCACATTGCAAAGAAGAACAAATAAATAAATTCAGTGTCAAGAATTTTTAGATTTGAGCATAAGATTTTTATTTTTAAACTCCAAGACAGGGTTTCTGTGTAGCTTTGGCCCCTGTCCTGCAACTCCCTCTGTAAACCAGGCTGGCCTCTGAACTCACAGAGATCTGCCTGCCTCTACTTCCTGGGATTAAAGGCATGTGCCGCCACCACCTGGCTGAGCATAGGATTTTTATTTTATTTTATTTTATTTTATTTTATTTTATTTTATTTTATTTTATTTTGTGTATGAGTTGTCAGTAAGGAAAATATGTAGGAGGGCAGGGGCCAGGAAGTATGCACAATTAAACAGTCCTGGTCCAGGTTTAGTCTGTTTATTTCCTCTCAGATCCTCCATTCTCTAGGGAGGACTATCTACTTTTTGCTTTGCTGTGTAGCCAGTCCATCCTAAGTTCTTATCAGTGAGGATTTGCTGTCCTAGGAATCCAAAGAGTTTAAGACAGTGGCCCTGAGGAAATGCTGTAGGTTGAGTAGACAGACACTTCCTCCTGATTGTCATGGCTATGCACAGTCAAACAGATGCCTGTGTAGAGACAGACACAAAATGAAAGTAGAAGTACCAGGCTTTCATCCTGCCTTTGGTTACCTGTGGTCTCAAGGGATACAAAAGCTGTTTGTAAATGCTTACTACAAACTTCAATCCTGATGAGACAATGTGAGGATTAGCTGGAGCAAAGTATCCAAAAAAATTTAAATGTTTAGATTTCAGGTGTTAAAGGAGTTCCAGATGATGGTGTCAAAGCTCCCTGAGGACATATATCTGAATTGAAAACTAAAAGAGGAAAAAAAATAAATAATTTTGGAGTTAAAGATACAAAGTTCCTTTATATTATTCTATATCAAATTAGACAGTCCCATTGTGGGCCCAGTGTGATAGCTCACACCTTTTATTCCAGAACTTTGGAGGCAGACACAAGCCGGGTTTATATGGAAAGAGTATTTCAATTTTTTTGTAATTTTTTATTTTATTAAAATACCTGCAGGCAAGAAAATGGGAAGTCTAGAGCTTCTGAGAGTGACACAGATCAACTTATCATTGCAGACAGTAACCAAAAGTCTGGAATGATTTTTTTCCAGCTGTTTTTATCTCTTGGAGGTCAGGAAATGTCAGCAAAGATAACTCTTTATCCTTTCAGCCAACCCTAAAGACGACTTTGGCTTCTTATCACAAGCCCTCAAGGCAGCAGAGATAAATTACTTATAAGAACTAGATGATCTATCTATCCAAAGAATCTTTGTGTGTGTGTGTGTGTGTGTGTGTGTGTGTGTGTGTGTGTGTGTGTGTGTGTTATTTGTTGGGTAATAGCCAGGTTGTACTAGACATAGCCCTAAGCCACAGAGAATTGCTAAGTCTCAGCCTGACTTTTATGCTCACCTGTAGAAACAATATTTCCTGGTAGCAAAATCAACTTATCTGGCTCGGAGTTAAAGCACAAAAATAGCTATAACTTCATGATGTATATGTATATATATATATATACATATACATCATGAAGTTAAAGGTGTATATTATATACAGATGTAGACATATATATATGTTAATGTCAAACTTGTTCTCACCTCAAGGAAATTGAGTGACATCCTGGAGCTGAGTATGTATGACCATGGCCTGGGATACCAGATTCAGGATTCCCCGTGTTCCACTCTGAAGTTAATTGGTTACATAGATATTTTTTTATAAGTTATAGAACAAAAAAATTTATAAGTCAGATTGTTTACCAAATACATTGGTGGGGTAGCAGTATGTGTATTAAGGCAAAGCAGGGAAAGCTCCTATAGGTTTCAGATGCTATCCAAAAGCATCATTAGCCTTGAATTGGTGGAAGCTGTGGTTTGTAATGGTAAGTCTAAGGTTAAAATATTCACAAGGAGGTAATGGACTAGCCATAGCACAAGATAATTTGGCTCTAGTTTGCAACATTTTAACTGTCCTCAATCTTAAAGTGGAGTCATTTATTTGGCCCTGTAGAATCTTTAACAGATGCAGCTTATACCATTCTTTTTTCTTTTTCCATCCCTTCTAGGACATGGTCTTGAACTCATGACATTCCTTCTGTGTTACCTCTCCATGACAAGGAATGGAAGATTATAGGCATGTATTTGGCCTGCCTAGAAGGACTAAATACACACTGGTGCTCATCTTTTGGCTATTAAACTATAGAAGCATTAGATCCCAAGAAATTAATATTAACCAAGAATCTCTTGTTAAGGAGAAGCCTTGGGGGCTGCCAGAGAAGGAACTTGTCTTGTGGATATTTACAAATTGTCAAAGGGCTGCCAAGAAACTCAGGATGAATGGTGATGGAAAGGGCCATATCTTGGCCAATTTGTTAGTTATATTTATTTCACCTCCTGTTTAAACCTACCCTCATATCAGAACCTCAAATGTGTACTAGTTACAGGCCTTGGAATCACAGCCTGTGCCTTAGCAATCGAGATTCAGCCACCCTCAATAAACCAATTAAAGGAGTGGAGATTGTGCACTAACAAATAAAGCTAGCCACTAGTTAACTACAGGAGACAGGCAGTGGTGTCACATACCTTTCATTCCAGTTCATGGGATCGCAGTACTTGAGAAGCATACCACTTCATTCCCAGAACTATGGAGGTGGAGACAGGAAGTGATATGGCTAGGCTGTGAGAAGAATATAAGGCAGGAGGAGACAGGAGCTCAGCCCCTTCAATCTGAGGATTTGGTAGAACTAATATCTCTCTCTAATGACTGACTACTTCTCTGGTCTTTCAGCATTTACCCCAAATTATGACTCTGCGTTTTTATTATTAAGACCAATTAGAATTCACGAAAAAGCCACTTGCCGGTGGCTTTGCAGCCACTGGCCCAGGCCAGAGCTGTACAGGGATGGAGTCACTGTCCTACCAGCTGGGTTTTCCTTTCTTTTCCCCAAACTTTCTGAACAAGTCTGGGATTTTTTTTGTTGCAGCCCCTTTGCAGCAAACTCCACAGACATTTGGCTTCCAAATGCCACAGGAGTTAGCTACTTTTGAATGCACACCCCATGAAAACCACTGGCTCTTTGGCTTTATTTTCTCCTAGTGGGTTGTGGGCTTTCCCTGGATCAAACTAGGTAGTTGCCTTGAAACCAGCTCAGGCTTCCACTCTTTTATGCAATAGCAGTCAGCTTCATATTTCACCATCATTTGAATCAGCAGAAGCGGCTGATTTGGTGAAACAACTGGGAATTTTTAAAGGGAGGAATTAGTTGAAAAGATTTTTCTCCCATATTAAAAAAAAATGGGAAACATTATTAAAATGCAGGGAGTTGGGTCTCTATGTGATAATATGCTGGAATGTTTTAAAATGGAACAATTAAATGAGAAGATAATTTAGGTGGAATTTATGTACTGTCAATTATAAACTATCAGTTTTATCATTAAAAAGTTGGCTAATGTGAGTGCTAAGATACAAGTTTTAGAAAAAAAAATTTAAAACAGATCATAGAACTATTCATACCCAGACAGAGGAATTTAAAGAGAACCAATTTCATCATGGCAGTATAAGGTTAGAGAGGCTTTCAAACAAAACTTTATTCAGTCATCTAACAGGAACAACTGCCAAATGACAGGTATCCCCAGGGCTGTGAAAGAGTTGAATGGACTCCTGTGGAAATGTTAGATTTAAGGAAATTCAAAGAAGCAATAGTCTCATATGGCATGCAGTCACCTTTTGTGAAGCAGATGTTAAATTCATGGTCAACTTGTAATAGGATTAACCCTTAAAGCCAGGCATTAATTGTGCATGCCTTTAATCACAGCACTCTAGAGGCACAGGCAGGAGGATCTCTGTGAGGTCAAGGCCAGCCTGATGTACAGAATGAGTTGAAGGACAGGCTCTAAAGTTATAGAGAAACCCTGCCTTGCAAAGCCAAAAAAAAAAAAAAAATCGAATTATTCCTCAAAACTGGAGAAACTTGGTTACAGCAATCTTGAAGCTTGGTCATTAGTTACAATGGAGGGCCTGCTGGAAACATGAGACTAAGACCATTGAACAATGAAGTAGGGCTAGAAGTATGGAAATGTCCCAAGACCAACTTCTTGGAGAGGAAGATTATGCTGATATACAAAGGCAATCTATATATTATGACCACACCCTGGGTCTATGTGGCCCAGGACCTTTGAATGCTTGGGTAGTGGGAAAGAAAATTGAGTTATTTACTAAAGTTACATAAAGCCCAAAGGAAGACTTTGTGTATATTTTAGAAGCCTTCATGGATATTTTACAAAGACTGACTTCAGCAGAGTTTAATGATACCCATTCAGAAGCTGTCTTTGGAAAATGCCAACATACAATACAAAAGGATAATTAGGCCATTAAAGGCAAGATGAGCACCCTTGGAGGAATGGATATGCTCCTCACAGCAATAATCTACTTCAGAGAAGATAACAGGCATAGAAGAAACTTCACATAGAGTTTATTTTCTTTGTGGCAAAAGTTAGCCATTGGGCAAGAAAGTGCCCTTCTCTCTACTGCTGACAGTACACTTTATAAATTGCACAAACAGAACACAAAACCAAGTGACTGCCAAATTTTGCCAAGGCAAGGTAAGAGTCCTTCAGAATATCCTGCATCACAGAAAAGTCTGTCAGATATGTGAGGCCCAAAGTCTGAGGATAGATGCCCCAACATTGCAGAGGAAATTTGTGTGACTGTTTTCTCACATTGTTTTTTGGAAGTTGCTTGCTTGTACTTCCTGCTGACTCATAATATTATTTCTTTCTTGGATCAATAATGTAGTTGAATACTTCATAGTTATAACTTTCCTTGTCAGATTCAGAAAAAAAGTTCACTAAAGAAATGTAAAGTGGAGTGTCAGAGGTTGGCTTGGAAGCAGCATCAGAGTGAGACATGAGCAACTGGCCTGAGAGAAGAGAGCAATTGCTGGGAGTGATGAAAGCAGCAACTTCCAGCAGTGGCTTCCAGAAACTATTGCAAGAAGTTCCCCTGGGAAAGAGCATCTATGTCTCAATAAACAACAGAATACAAGAGATATGGAAGAGAGGATTTCAGGCATTGATATGAAACAGGAAATAGATTCATTGGTGAAAGAAAATGTCAAATCCAACAAATTCTTAACAAAAAGCATAAAAGAAATCTGGGATACATGAGAACATCAAACCTAAGAATAATATGAATAGAAGAAGTCCAACTCAAAGACAAGAAAATATATTCAACAAAATCAGAAGAAAACTTTCCCAACCTAAAGAAGGATATGCCTATGAAAGTACAAGAAACTTAAAGAACACCAAATAGATTGAACCAAAAAACAAAGCAAAACAAAACTAACAAAAAAACCTTCCCCTCTCTACATAATAAGCAAAACAACACACATTCAGAATAAAGAAAATATTAAAAACTGCAAAGGAAAAGGTCCTATCAGAATTACGCCTGACTTCTCAATGGAAACAATGAAAGCCAGAAGGTCCTGAACAGACATTATGCAGACACTAAGGTACCATGATGCCAGCCCACATTACTCTACCCAGCAAAGTTTCAGTAACTATAGCTGGAGAAAACAAGGTATTCCATAATTTTCTCTGGTTTTACAAGGTATTCCATAATAAAACCAGATTCGAACAATACCTATCCACAAACCCAGAGAGTGCTAGCAGGAAAATGCCAACCCAAGGAAGTCAGCTACATCCACATGAACACAGGCAAGAGATGAGCTTACAGCAGCAAGTCCCAAAGAAGGGAAGGAAATGAACAAACAATGCCACTACCACCAACAAAACAAAAAACAACAGGAACTAGTAATCACTGATCATTAATATCCATTACTTTAAGTGGTCTCAACTCACCTACGAAAAGACACAGGCTAATAGACTGGATACAAAAAGAGAATTCATCCTTCTGCTGCATAAAAGAAACACATCTCAACCTCACAGACAGACTTTACCTCAGAATAAAGGTTGGGAAAAAATTCATCAATCAAATAGACCTAAGAAATAAGCTGGTGTAGCTATCCTAATAGCTAACAAAATAGATTTCAAATTAAAATCAAAAGATAAAGAATGGCATTTCATGTCCATTACAGGAAAAATCCACCAAGATGAAATCTCAATTCTGAACATCTATGACCCAAACACATGGGATCCCACATTTGTTAAGCATTACTAATGCTTAACTCACAAATTAATCCCCACACATGAATAGATTTCAACACCCCAGTATCACCAATAGACAGGTCTGCCAGACAGAAGCTTAACAGAGAAATAAGGGAACTAACATATGTTATGGGACTTAAAAAACATCTTTAAAACATTCCACCCAAACACAAAAGAATATACCTCAGCACCTTATAGAACTGCCCCCAAAATAGACCACATACTCAGTAACAAAGCAAACCTCAACAGATTAAAAAAAAAAAAAAAAAAGATCTCCTGTATCTCCTGTATTTTATTAGACCACCACAGCTTAAAGTTAGAATTCAACAACATGAATTTCAGAAAGCCCACAAACAAATGGAAATTGAACAATTATCAGCTGAACCACCACTGGGTCAAGAAAGAAATAAGGAAATTAAAGACTTCCTAAAATTGAATGGAAATCATCATGCCACATACCCAAACTTATGGGACACAATGGAAGCAGTGCTAAGAGGAAAGTTCACAGAAAAATGCCTAAAAAAAGAAGCTGGAAAAATCGCATACTAGTGAATTAACAGAACAACTGAAAGTGCTAGAACAAAGAGGAGCAAACTACCCAGCAGGAGTAGATGGCAAGAAATATTCAAATTGAGGGCTGACATCAATAAAATAGGAAAATGAGAAAACAATACAGAGAGACAAAAAGACAGAGAGAGAATATTCAAATTAGCAAAAGCAGAAATGAAAAGAGGAACAAAACAACAGACACTGAGGAAATCCAAAGAATCAATAGGTCATAATTCAAAAACCTGTACTCCACAAAATCGGAAAACTTTAAGCACATGAATAATTTTTTAGGTAAGCACCACATACCAAAATTAAATCAAGAACAAATAAACAAATACACTTATAAATCCTAATTGAATAGGAGCTGTCATCAAAAGTCTCTCAACCAAAATAAAAAAGTTCAGAGCCAGATGGCCTCAATGCAAAATTCTATCAGAAATTCAAAGGAGAGCTAATATCAACCCTCCTCAAATTGTTCCACATGATAGAAGTAGAAGGGTCATTGCCAAACTCTTTTTATGAGGCTACAATTACCTTGATACCCAAACTATACAAAGACACAACTAAGAAAGAGAACTATAGGCCAATATCCCTCATGAACATTGATGCAGAAATACTCAATAAAGCAATGGCAAATTGAATTCAAGAACACATCAGGAAAATCATCCACCATGATCAAGTAGGCTTCATCCCAGTGATGCAGGGATAGTTCAACATATGAAATCTATCAATATACTCCACCATATAACCAAATTGAAAGAAAAAAAAAAAAACACATGATCGTCTGAAAAAGGCTTCAACAAAATTTAACACCCCTTCATGATAAAGGACTTGAAGAGAATAGGAATACAAGCAACATACCTAAACATAATAAAAGGGATATATAGTAACCCAACAGCCAACATCAAAGTTGAGAGAGAAACTCAACACAATCTCATTGAAACCAGGAATAAGACAAGGCTGTCCACTCTCTCCATATATATTCAATATAGTACTCGAATTTCTAGCTATAGTAAGACAACAAAAGGAGGTCAAAGGAATACAAATTGGAAAAGAAGTCAAACTCTCGCTATTTGCTAATGATATGATAGTTTACAAAAGTGACCCCAAAAATTCTACCAGAGAACTCCTACAACCGATAAATACCTTTAGTAATGTAGCAGGGTACAAAATTAACAACAACAACAAAAATTAATAGCCCTCCTATATACAGACGACAAACAGGCTGTGAAGGAAATCAGAGAAACATCACCCTTTACCATAGCCACAAATACCATAAAAGATCATGGGATAACTCTAACCAAACAAGCAAAAGCCTTGTATGGCAAGAACTTCACGTCTTTAAAGAAAGAATTAAAGAAAATATCAGAAAATGGAAAGATCTCCCATGTTCTTGGATAGGTAGGATCAACAATGTAAAAATGTCAATCCTACCAAAAGCAATCTACAGCTTCAGTGCAATCCCCATCAAAATCCCAGCACAATTCTTCACAGACCTTGAAAGAACAATACTTAACTTCATATGGACAAAAAAACAAAAACCCAGGATAACCAAAACAATCCTGTACAATAAAGGATCATCTGGGGGACATTACCATGCCTGACTTTAAGCTGTATTATAGAGCTATAGTAATGAAAATAGCTTGGTAATGGCAGAAAAACAAACAGGTGGACCAATGGAATTGAAGTCCCCAATATCAACCCGCACAACTATGGATACCTGATTTTTGACAAAGAAACTAAAAATATAATATGCATAAAAAAGAAAGCATCTTCAACTGGATGTTGACATGTGGAAGAATGTAAATATATCCATGCACAAATATCGCCATGCACAAAACTGAAGTCCAAATGGATCAAAGACCTCAACATAAATCTAATTACACTGAAGCTGACAAAAGAGAAAGTGGGAAATATCCTTAAACACGTACGCTCAGGACTCCACTTCGTAAATAGAACAGCAGTAGTACAGACACTGAAAGTAATAATTAATAAATGGGGCCTCTTGGAACTGAGAAGCTTTTGTAAAACAAAGAACATGGTTAACAAGACAAAACAGAAAAGATCTTCACTAACCCCACCTCTGACAGAGGGCTGATCTCCAAAATATACAAAGTACTCAAGAAACTAGACATCAAACTACCAAATAATCCAATTTTAAAAATGGGGTACAGATCTAAACAAAGAATTCTCGCTGGGCATTGGTGGCACACACTTTTAGTCCCAGCACTCGGGAGGCAGAGGCAGATCTCTGAATTTGAGGCCAGCCTGGTCTACAGAGATAGCTCCAGGACAGGCTCCAAAACAATACAGAGAAACCCTGTCTTGAAAAACAAGACAAAACAAAACAAAGTATTCTCAACAATCTCAAATGGCAGAAAGACACTTGAGGAAATGCTCGATATCCTTAGTCATCAGGGAAATGAGGAAGAGGGAACTGATATGTTATGTAAAATAAGATTGTTTCTAATTTAAATAAAATTTATTATAAAAAGCAAAACAAAAAGAACTTTGAGATACCATCTCACACTGATCTGAATGGCTAAGATCAAAAACACTGATGACAGCTTATGCTGAGACAATGTGGAGTAAGGGGAACACTCCTTATTTGGTGGTGGGAAGTGCAAACTTGTACAGCTGTTCAGAAAATTGGGGATCAACCTACCTCAAGACACACAACAAGAACATTTTCTCAATGTTCATAGCAACATTATTTATAATATTTATTTATTTATAATAGCCAGATCTTGGAAACAACCTAGATGCCCCTCAACTGAAGAATGGATAAAGAAATCATAAAATTCCCAGGCAAATGGACAGAACTAGGAAAAAAAAAACCATCCTGAGTGAGGTAACCTAGACCCGGAAAGACAACTATAGTATATACTCATAAGTGGATACCAGACATAAAGCAAAAGATATCCAGCCTACAATCCACAACCCCAGAGAAGCTAGAACCCTTTTCCAGAAACAGGTGGAAGCAGATGCAGAAATCTATAACCAGTGGTCCTGAAAGGGGTAAACTAATAAAGGGAGCAGACTTTGCCCCCTGCTTTAGCAGCTATGATAGGCTACAGAAAGACACAAAGCCCCCTGACTCAGCACATGACACAAAGAAACCAGATCCCTTGGCCTCCTGGAGTCTAGGACTAAAACTGAACACAAAGAAAGTCTAGACCCTGGCCCCCTAGCCTCCTAGATGCTTGGTTCCTGGGAACTGTTTGGTCACAAAAGAAACTCCAGGGGAGACCAAAACCTCCCCTGTAGTCTCTAGGATACAGTTCTAAAAACTATTGGTATCTATGAATAATATGCCACCTGCAAGTAACAAGACAAAGCCATAGGAACCACAGAATGTTCCCTCTCAGCACTGACCAATGAGAATAATTGGTGCACAGGTATTTCATGCCAAAATATGACTTTGAGAAATACCCCTGATTGTTCCCCAAATGTCAACCAATCAGAAACCAAACCATTCCTACTGACATAATCCTGTGATTTTTGCCTTTAAAAACCTGACAGCAGACAGGGAACTTGCTTCCCCTGGTGGCTGTTGTGTCAGCCAGCTAGACAAGGTCCTTGCCATGGTTGAGTGAATAATAAAGCTTACAAATTTGCAACAGTGGGTCTGTTTCTCCCTAGTGTTCTCTGAGGATCTTCATGACTTGGGCATTTCAGGGCAAGCTCCTGAAATACAATTGAAGTGAAGGAGGAGTCAAGACCATGATGGGGAAACCCACAGAATCAGCTGACCTGAGCTAGTGAGAAATTCCTGACTCAGGTCTGACAACTTGTAAACCTGCATAAATCCAAACTAGACTTCCTTAATACAGGTGACAATGGTACAGCTGGTTAAATATATGAGGCCATTGGCAGTGGGTCCAAAATCTAACTCTAATGTACAAACTGACTTTGTGGAGTCAATTCTATTTGGAGAGATACCTTGCTCAGCCCAGGCATGGGAGATGGGAGGGTCTTGGTCCTGCCTCAAGGAGATGATGGGACAGATTTAGTGGACTTCCGAAGGGAGATCTTACCCTCTCTGAGGGCCTGATGGGAGGTGGAGAGGAGTGGGAGAAGAGGAGTGAAGGGGTACTGGGATTGAATTATAAAAAATAAATCTAAAGTGTATAAGTTTGAGAGACATAAAAAGATAGTTTTGGTAATGAAAGTCAGAATAGAAAGTGAATCAGGTAAACCTTTTGGACTCACCAAAATAGGAATTTGTCAAATGTTTATGGACTAGATGTTGTTGATGTATTCATTTCCTCTCTCTATATATAAGTTATTGTACTTATATACAGTTTTTCTTTTATTAGTTATAACCTTGTTTTTTTTTTTAGACAACAATGGGGGAAATGTGGTGATATTTTGTTTGTGCTCAGATAATAAAGCTTGCCTGAAGATCAAAAGGTGGAGGTAGCCACTAGTTAACCATAGAGGCCAGGCAGTGGTAGCACATACCTTTGATCCCTGAACTTGGGATCAAATGCCTTTGATCCCACTACTTGGGAGGCATATGCCTTTAATTCCAGCACTACAGAGGTGGAGAGAGAAATATGAGGTGGGAGGAGATAGGAGATAGGCGTATTTGATATGAGGATTTGGTAGAGGTAATGAGTCTCTTTAGTGGCTGGCTCCTTCTCTGTTCTTTCATTATTTACCCCAATATCTGACTCATGGTTTTTAGTATTAAGACCAATTAGAATTTGTGCTACATAAAGGAACAAAAATAATACTGAAAAATTGAGAGAGAGAAAAAAAAAACATGAAACATACTCACTGTGGCTACATTGGGAGGAGAGATAAGAAATTACAGGTTTTCAACTTGAGATGGAATATAGTACAAAAAAATGTAGCAAATATTGGCCATGGGGACATAACTTTGCAATTAGAGTGCTTGTTTCATAATCATGATGACCTGAGTTTGGATCTGATCACCTATACAGCAAGCTAGGCATTTGGATGTGCACACCTGTAATCCCAGTTTCAAGGAGTTGTTAGGGTTTGCCGTCACCCAAGTTCAGTGAGAAACACTGCCTCAGAGGAATAAGCAGACAATGATACAGGAGAACACCAAGTGTTCTGTTCTGGCACCCAAATGCATGCACAGCTATTCACACCCCCACATATATGTGGGCATTCACTTAGGCATGTAAATTGTTTTACATTTATTTATGTGTGCACGTGTATTCCATGTGGCAGTCAGAGGACACTTGTGGAAGTTTGTTCTCTCCTTTCAACATGGGCTTGAAACTTGGGCCCTCATGTTTGGTAGCAAGTGCCTTTACCCACTGAGCCATTTTACTAGCTAATAAACCTTTTTAAAAAGAAGAATATTTAACCACCGTATTATTAATGCAGTATAACCAGACTCAACTTATTAGATCTTTATGTTTTTGTCTTTCTCCCACCCCTTTTTAAAAGACAGAATTTGAGTGTCATTATTAGGAGGTGTGGCCTTGGGGAATAAGTATGTTCTTGTTGGAGGAAGTGTGTCACCATGGGGGCAGGCTTTGGAGTCTCTTTTTTTTAATTTTTATTTTTATTTTACATATCGATCCCAGTTCCCTCTCCCTCTCTCTCTCCCTCTTTCCTTCTCTCCCACCCTTCCATCTCCCCTGACCACCCTCCCCTCCCTACCCTCTCCTATTCCACATGTAGGGTGATGCCTTCCAGGAGGAGTCATCTAAATCTGTCAAGTCATTTGGAGTAGGGACTAGGCCTCCCTCCTGCCTCTAGGTTAAGGGAGTATCCCTCCATGGGGAATGTGCTCCCAAAGTCCTTTTGTGCACCAGGGATACATCCTGGTTCCACTGTGGCTTTGGGGTCTCTTTCGTGATCTCAGTATGACATGGAGAACATCTCCTATTTTCTGCAAGATGTAGGACTCTTAGTTACTTTTTCAGGGCCATATCTGCCTACACACCACCATACATACACCTAGCAGCCATGCTTCTTGCCATGATAATGGACTGAACCTCAGAAACTGTAAGCTACCACCTCAATAAAATATGTTCCTTTATAAGAGTAACCATGGTCATGGTGTCTCTTCACAGGAATAGAAATCGTAAGTATCTCTTTTACTTCAGGGTGGCCATAGGCTAGCCTTAAATTTCTGATTCACTTGCCTCTGCATAAAAGTGCTGGGATTTCAGACAAGTGCTACCACAAAGGGCCCTCATCCTTTTTTTTTTTTTTTTTTTTAACTTTGGTGGACTGCCTCTGCTAAGTATTGGCATAAATTTAATTACATTCAAAGAAGTTCGCTTTTGGTTTCTAATTTGATGAGAATTTTTAGCATAAGTGAGTTCATACTTCTTTTATACTCCTAAACTCATTCTATATCCATCAAGAAGGTAGGGTGTTTGAGGGCATAGTGACCCATACCTTTAGTCCTAGCACTCCAGAGGCAGAGGCAGAGGCAGAGGCAGGAAGATCTCCGTGTGTTTGAGGCCAGCCTAGTCTATATAGTTTAAATCAGAAGAACTTACAGAGTGAGACCCTGTCTCAAAACAAATAGAAGCAGAAATAATAAAAGATAGGTCTAAAAATAATGCAGACTGAAGTTTCATGAACTAGTCAAGTTTATTCAGAACATCAGACAATTTATACACCAAGGTTTAAGACAAGTCCCCTGGGTAAAGTATAGAACTGCAAGAACAATCCTGTTTTTGTTGTTTTACCTTTTTATTCTTTGGGCTCTTGTAACCTTTTGGGGGACCTGCCACTGAGCTCCCAAATAAATCACACACAAAGAGACTTGTTCTTATTAATGTCTGGCCTTAGAGTGGCTTGTTTCTTGCCAGCTTTTCTTATTCCATCTACATTTTTGCCTCTGGGCCTTTTCATTTTTTTACTTCTGTATGTCTTAATTTCATTTCTACTCTGATTGACGGGGTGACTGGCTGGCTTGATCCTGATGTCCTCTTCTCCTTGTTTTTGCTTCTTCATTTTCTTGTTTCTTCTCCTTCCCAGATTTCTTCTCCTATTTATTCTCTTTGCCTGCCAGCCTCACCCATCCCTTTCCTGCCTAGCTATTGGCTGTTCAGCTCTTCATTAGCCTATCAGGTGTTTTAGACAAAGAATCATAGCTTCACAGAGTTAAACAAGTGCAACACAAAAGAATGCAACACATCTTTGTGTCATTAAACACATGTTCCACAACATAAACAAATGTAACACACGTTAAAATATTTTGTCACAACACAAGCTGCATGTGACAAAAATGCTTTTCTGTAGAGACATATAAATTACAACTAAAGTAAATTCATTCCTACCCCTTACATCTAGGAGGAGCACAAAAATGCATTTCAAGAACAATTCTGTAAGTGTGTGTGTGTGTTGTTGTTGTTGTTGTTGTTGTTTGTTTGTTTGTTTCCATTTTTGAGACAGAACAACCCTAGTTGTTCTGGAACTTCCTCTGTAGACGGTACTGGCCTCCAAACCATAGAGATCTGTGTGCCTCTGCCTCCTGAGTGCTGGGACTAAAAGCATGTGCTACCACACCTGGCCAATTTTGCAGTTTTATTAAATTGAGGACACAAGAGTGTTATTTATTGGTGTTTTCTCACAAGCAGGCAGAATTCTCAAATGATTCCTTTCTTGGACTGTGGTCCAACAGTTGGGTATTTTGTGATATTGAGGATTGAGCTAGACAAAGTGCATATCAAGACCTTTTTACTTTCTATAAAACAGCTTCACTAAGTTGCCCAGATTGGTTTTTGTTTTTTTTGTTGTTGTTGTTGTTTGTTTGTTTATTTTTTGTTAACATGTCATTTTTATTATTTTTTCATATAATATGTTTTGTTCATGTATTTATACTCTATTACATTCTTCAGATCCTCCCCATCTCCCTACCCACCCAAATGTATCTTCTTTTTCTCTCTGTCCCTTAAAAAATAGATATAAACAAACAAACCTAAAACAAAAAATAAAAAACCCTTACAGAAACACAAACACACACACACACACAAAGCCAAAACAAAACAAAAAGTCCACAAGACTTCCACTGATTATTTGTTAGTTTGTTTTTATGTTGACCAACTACTCCTGGGCATGGGGACTGTCCTGGAATGTGTTTGACATATGCAGGGACAGTCATTTGGAGAAAAATGATTTTCTCTTTGTCAGTGGTAATTAGAGGTGGGACCTTGTCCACTTCCCTTTCTTGGTGCTAGGGCCTTGTTTGGCTTGACTTTGTGTAGTTCTTCTCTGGGCTATCACAATCTCTGTCAGTTCATATGTGCACTAGTCCTAATGTGCCCAGACTGGATTTTGAACTCATTCTGTAGCCCAGGTAAATTCTTCTTTCTTCCTTTTTTCTTTCTTTCTTCCTTCCTTCTTTCCTTCCTTCCTTCCTTTCTTGTTTTTCTTTTTCTTCCCTCTCTTCCTCCTTATCTCTCTCCCTCTCTCCTTCTTTCTTCCTTCTTCACTATTATTAGTATATACATCTTGAGGCACATGTCTTATTGTTCATGTAGAGATCTCAAAACAACTTTTGGGGAATCAGTTCTCCTTTTACCTTTACATGTGTTCCAGGGATTGAACCTAGGTTACTTACCAGACTTGCATGGAAAGTATGTTTACCTATCAAGCCACCTTTCCAGTCCTCTTTTTTTTTTTTTTTTTTTTTTTTTTTTTTACAAAGCCTTAGGTTTCAATAATGCATTTTCACACATTTATGTTAATATTTCACCCTCTTTTCAATTTTTGACCCCCTTGGCCCCATTGTGCTTTAATGCCACATGTGTTCTATTGTCCTTCCCTGCCTCTTCAAAACTTCTTTTATCCCCTCTCATGGTTTTCTTTCTTTCATGACATAAAACCATATTCATGCCTTTGCACTTCCACACATACATATAAAAATGAAAAGCTAAGCCCTGCATGCAGAACATACAACATTTGTCTTTCTGAATATAAATCTTATTTGTCTTAAATAATAACTTCCAGATCCATCCATTTTTTTCAAAATTTTGTAATTTCATGTTTAAGGTTGGATAAAGTTGCAATCATACATATAGCATACGAAAGATGGTATATATGTACCACATTTCAGTATTTCTCTATTGATGAATATCTAGGCTAATTTCATGTCCTTGCTTGTAGAATATCATTTTAACTAGGCAAAGATGTGTTACATTTTTTTATGCTACAGAATATTACTTTAACTGTGTAAAGGTATGTTATTTTTGGTTATGCTGAATTTAATTATATAAAATATGTTGTATTTGTTTTACCTTGCCTGTCTAAGGCATTTGATTGGTGCCTCAGAGGTGAATGGCCAACAATTAGGCAGGAGGAGGATAGGCAGGGCTAGCAGATAGAGAGATTAAATAGGAGAAAAAATAATCTAGGCTCAAGAAGAAGGGGAAGAGCTAGAGAAGTAGTAGAAGAGACCAAGGGACATGCTGGGTCAAGAAACCAGGCAGACACCAGACAGCCAGGCATAGAGGAAGAGTGACAGTAAGATATATAGAAGTAAGAAAGGTAAAAGGCAAATAAAAAGAAACAGGCTAATTTAAGTTAAAAGAAGTAGCCAGAGGGAGGGAGGAAGAGGGAACTAGGATCGATATGTAAAATAAGAAAAAAAATAAATACACACACACACACACACACACACACACACACACACACAGAGAGAGAGAGAGAGAGAGAGAGAGAGAGAGAGAGAGAGAGAGAGAGAGAGCCAGAAATGTGCCTAAGCTAGGCTATGCATTCAAAACTAATAATATCTTTGTCATGATTTGGGAGCTTACTGGAGCTCAAAAGGAAAAGTCTGGAATGCTTGTTATTGCATATCGTAGCAATTAATGTGGATGTGTAAATATCTTTGTGATAGCTACTTTAGTATATGCCCAGAAGTGATATAGATAGGTCATATAGTAGTTTTCTGGCTGTTTTCATTTCTAATCATTCCTTTTCTTAAGTCATCATTCATAAAATCAGTCTATGGCAGTTCCTCTGTTATACTTAACTAAAGAATCCATTATCCTACTTTATAGTATTTAGCAAATTATAATAATAGCAACAAGATTAGATGTTTGATTTCTGCCTGTCCTACCAGTCAATGCACTCCATAAATCAACAACCATACAGGAACATATCATATATAGTATGTTTTAAAAGGGCTGGAGATATAACTCAGTGGTTAATGTTCATACAAAGGACCCAAGTTCAATTCTAAGCACCCACATCTGCCTGCTAAAAACTACCTGTAACTCCATTTCCAAAGGATCTGACACCCTCCTATATCCTCTGAGGGCACCTGTACAAATATAGTGTACAGGCAAATACACACAAAAATCTTTAAAAATTACATACTAAATTTTAAGATACTTCGACTGCTAGCATACAATACATTTACATTTTATTTATAGCCACCAAACACATATGTGAGGGTTTTTATTTTAAGTAGAAATTAAGGAAAACAACCATGTTCTGTGTTCATGTTGAAATGGTTACAGGAACAGGAACAACAACAGAAACTCAATGGTGAGATAATTTGACCAGGCATGGCAGAAGCAGTTGGGTCTTTGTGAGTTTAGGCCAGCCTAATTAGTCTATGTAGAGAATTCTGGGACAGCCATGTCTACAAAGAGAAAGCCTGTCTTAGAAAACTAAATAAATAAGTCAAATAATAATCACTCAAAACTAGTTTGGCAAAACCAGACATGGTGGTGCATACCTTTAATCCCAGCTCTCAGGAGGTAGAGGATGTATATCTCTGTATCAGGCCAGCCTGATCTATATAGCCAGCCAGGATCACCTAATAGGATCCTATGGGATGGGAGGGTTTAATTTAGCAGAAGCCAAAATATAGAGCTGAGAGTGCCCATAAAAATGTTAATCCCCGGGGAGTGCTGGAGAGATGGCTTATCTGTTAAAGGGATCTAAATTCAATTTCTAGTGTGCAATTCAAGTAGCTCACAACTGCCTGTAACTCCATTTTTAGGGAGCACTAATAAATACATACAGGTATTCACAGATACACACACAAAATAGATATTTCAAAATTTACTTTTAATTATGTATTAAATGTGTGTTCATGCATGTGTGTGGGTATGAATGCAGAACTCAAGGATGCCAAAGGAAGGTGTCAGAACTCCTCAAATAGGGATTTCAGGCAGTTGTGAGTTCCTAAGGCTTGCATAGGTTTAGAGTTTTTAAAAACTGCACAGCTTGGACAGACTGAAATTGTATTATCTAGCCATGGGCGTGGTGGTATATGCCTGGAAATCTGAAATACTTAAGAGACTGAGGCAGGTAAATGGTAAATTTGAGGGGAGCCTAGGCTACAAAGTGGTTTAAAAGACTACCTTGGGAAACTTGAAGATCTTGTCTTTAAACAAAAAAGTATCTGAAAGTCTGTCAGTGTAACTTAGTGTTGGGTGGCTTGTATACCACATACAAAGCCATTGGTTAAAATTGAGTCTCATATTAATCAAAAAAGTAATTAATTCAAAAAAGTAAATATGGCACACAAAATTACTATAGCAGTGCTTTCACACTCACCAATTTTGGAAAAAGACATACCCCACCATTTCATGCTGTTATTGCAGGAAACATGTAGCATAGCCAACTAATTAGTGTTGAGGAGTAACTGCAAATCAGAGACTCTGGTATTGAGAGTAAAAGGGAGAGAAATTCTGAGAAAACTCATGACCCGAACAGCTCATCTGATATAACCATTGACCTATAAACATATATTTAATTAGTAGATATCAAATTTGGCATTTATTTGTGTGTGTGTTGGGGATAAGTCTTCATGCTATATTATAGGATGGTGAATTTGGTCTCATTAAATATCCTAAAATGCCTTCAAATTTGCAGCAATTCTCCTACTTCTGATATCCAAGCATTGAGATTATAAGTGTGTATTACCACTTCCAACTAAGGTTAGTATTTTGAACTTTGAATTTCTCAGAAAAAAAAAATCTTCCCTGTTCATATTGGCTTCTTTCAGAAAATGGTATTTGTGATACTGCTGCCTTTCTGTGAAACCTACTAACTTAGAGAATTTGTAATAACAACGCTAAAATATTCTGCTTGAAGCAGTTATTTGTTTTTTGTAGGGCCCTGCATGGACCCCTGAGGTGCCTTGAGCTAGCCTGAAGCTGTTGGCCAGAACTCTTTGCCCTAAGGCTTTTGTTGGTACTCTTCCCATGACAATATACACCTCATAGGGAGGAGCTAAGCCTAAAAATTCCTGTAATTTTTCCACTGTGCTGTCAGTCAGTATTTAAGCCCATTCTTTCCCCTCAATAAACGGCATTTGGCATTTGGCGTTCCAACATTGCCATTGAACGAATGACCCTCTGTCTTGTCTTTATTTCAATCTCTAGGCCTTTGCCTGATTTGTGGAAGAGATGGTAGCGCGGGCACTACAGTTTTTTACTCACACACATGTCTGCTGAGTCCAGGGAGTTCTTATCACAATGGATTCCCTGAAGGAACTACAGTGATGAGATCTGAACAGAGGTTTCTATGATTATAATAGCAAGGACAAAGGAACATGAACAGTTGCATCCTAACATTTAAAATGTTTGCCCAGAAATAGAAAAGAAAAAAAAAATCTATGCTACCACTTCTAGTCACATTCCTTTCTTTAAAACATGTCACATGGCCTTCAAACGTCAAATGGACATGAAGCAGCAATCTTGCTTTAAGTTCCAAGTTCTTATCCTTTACTGATACATTTAGAGTGTATTCTGTCTACAAATTGCTGGTAAAGTATCTTGTGGATTGACAGATTTAGCCTTTGGCCATGTGCTGCTGTGAATGCTTTCGAGCATAATATAGTTTAAGCCAATATTTCCCAAACTGGTGTCCTGAATGTTTGTTAAAACTGATGGTTCTTAGACAGGTGTGACGGTATAATCCCAGGCTATGTATACTAAGACAGGTGTATTGCTTTAAGTTATAGGCCAGTCTGAGATACATAGTGAATTCCAGACTATCCCAGGCTACAGAGTGAGGCACTGTTACATACACAGTAAAATTATTGGCTCCTATGTCCTATTTAGTAGTATTGGAATATGGCTCAAAAACCTTCATCTTCATTTCCACCATTATCATCACTTTGAGATAGTGTTTTGGCAGGTAGTCTAGGCTGGTCTCCCTTATGATTCTTTGTAGTAAAAATTCTAGATGGTATTAATAATTAAAAACTCCGAGATAGACATTGGGGCTAAAGCCACTAGAGAGTTCTCACCTCTACCAGTGCTCAGACAAAGTGATCCTGTCCACAGATTGCATCTCCAGACTGCATCTGTCTCCAACAAACCTCAGACTTCACTGAGTTTCTGTCTCCTCCTGCATTATATTCCTCTCTCCACCCAGCCATATCACTCCTGTCTCTACTGCCCTATTGCTGGGATTAAAGGGGTAGGATTCCAAATGCTGGGATGACCTTTATATGAGGTCTGCTTCTCTTTTAGACTGATTCACTGTCATGTAGCCCAGGGTGGCATTAAACTCACAGAGATCCATCTGCTTCTATCTCTTGAGTGCTGGGGTTAAAAGTGTAGCCACCACTAACTAGTGGCTTAGGTGTGTGGCTTAGCTCTGCACTCTAATTTTCAGGTAAGATTTATTAGATTACAAAAAAAAAATCCCAACAATTCTCCCAAGGCAGCCCTCTCCCCTAGTAATAGGATGATAGGTATATGCCATCATACCAGGTTCAGAAGTTATTTATTTGAGACACAATCTCACTGTATACCAGACTACTCTCATACTGATGACCTTGAACACCTGATTCTCCTGCCTCCATCTCCTAAGTGATAGGATTACAGGTATGTGCCACCACTATTAGGCAGCACTGAGGATTGAACCAAGGGCTTCCTTCATGCAAAGTAACCACTCTACCAACTGAGATACAAACCCTGATGGGGGATGTTCTTCAGTATATATATATTTCTCTTATTGGTTGATGAATAAAACACTGTTTGACAAATAGAGGCAGGCATATAGGTGGGCCTAGGAGATGAGGAGGATGCTGTGGAGAGAGACAGAGAGGTGCCAAAAAAAGATGCCATGTAGCCAAAGATGGAGTAACTGGTCCGGATCCTTCTTGGATAAGATAAGATTATGTGGAACTACTTAGATGAATAGAAATGCATTAATAATTAAGATAGAGCTAGCCAATAAGGAGCCCTACCCATTGGCCAACAGTTTTATAATTAATATAGCATCTATGTGTTTATTTGGGGCTCAAGAATAGTAGGACCTGGAGGGAAAGAGAAACTCCAGCAACAACACCCAGTTCTAGCATAGTTTTATTGTTGTTGCTCTTTTTAATAAACTATTTTTAGAACCCTTTTATGTTCCCACATGTGAATAAGAAAGCTATTCTTATTCACATGCTGGGAGAGTTAACTATATCCCCTCTTCTTATACATAAGCAAAGGATATATAGGCCAGTGGATAGGTATGACAGAGAATAGGGTGGTGATGTAACCAAACACAATGGGTTCATATATTTCCACGTGCACATCCAGAATCACACCCAGGAGACAAAGAAGTGAAGAAAGAGTAGTTCCCATAGTGAATAAAAAGAGCATTGAATTTACCTATAACATGTTTTTCCTAACAAAGGCGAATGGAGACTTTACCCAGTGAGCTTTTGTGTGTTAACGAAAGAGCAGGCACATACCTCATTTTGCTCAGTTTAGTATGGCCTGCTTACCTATCTGCCTACCTACCTACCTACCTACCTACCTACCTACCTACCCTCCCTATCCTCCACTTCTCATCTTTCTTTCTCACTTGAGACAGGGTATATCATTTGTTTTCCTTGTTCCTATGATAAAACATCTTACAATAGTTTGATAGTAACTCTACCACACCTGAACAGAAGGCAGAGTGTCAGAGCATGATTATGAACATTGCATCCATAATCAGGAAACAGAGAGACAGATGGATGCTGGTGCTCGATTTGACTTCTGTTTTTTATTCCCAGCTCATTTGACAGTGCTTTTAGTGGACTTAGAAGCACAGCCTGTGCACCAATGATGGGAAAGGTCCTTCGGTGTATATGTTTCTGTTATTGGCTAATGAATAAAACACTGATTGACTGATTGACTGATTGGCCAGTCATAGCTGGGCAGAATCAGAATATAAGCAGGGACAAATAGGAAATCACTCTCTTTTCTGTGGAGATGCTAAGCAGTCATAATGTAGCATGGAAAGGAGATCAACATGTCAGTTCCTCAGGAAAATAGGAATCAGTCTAATACAGGATCTGGCAATCCCAATCTAGGCATATACCCAAATGACCCACATCCATGCAACAAAGACATCTGTTCAACTATGTTCATAGCAGCATTATTTGTAAGAGCAAGAACTTGGAAGCAATCTAGATGCCCCTCAACTGAAGAATAGATAAAGAAGATGCGGCAAATTTACACAATGGAATACTACTCTGTGGGGGAAAAAACAATAGAATCTTGAAATTCGCAGGCAAGTGGATGGAACTTGAAGAAACCATCCTGAATGAGGTAACCCAGCTACAAAAAGAGGAACATGGTATGTACTCACTCATATATGGATTTTAGACATAGAGCAAAGGATCACCAGCCTATAATTCACACTGCCAGAGAAATCAGGATATAAGGAGAAATCTAAGAGATTCATACAAGGTCCCTCACAAAAGGGGAGAGGAACAAGATCTCCTGAGAATATTGGGAGTGGGGGGCAGTGAGTGGAGTGGGAGCAAAGAGAAAGAGAAGGGGAGGGGAGGAAAGCACGTGGGATTGAGTCAGGGGAGGAATTGATGAGAGAGAAAAGAGAGAGATACCACTAAGGCTGGTGTGGCAATTTCTACTTTAGAATCAGCCAACAGTATATTATACATGCAATGGTAAATTATGGATTGTGGAAACTGTTTACGAATTATATCCAAAGGTTTTTGCACAAAATATTGGCACAGAGTGGGACTATTTAGCATTCCCTGTGGCAATACCTTCCATTGATACCTCTTAACTGTCTGAGAATTATTGCAATTAGGTACCGTGAAGGCAAACTTTTCCTTATCTTTTTTTTTTTTTTTGTAAAGGTATAGTGAACAAACAATCTTTTAAATCAGGAACTATGATAGGTCATTGTTTTGGATTACTTTATTGATGGCTCTCAGGACTGTAAGCATTCTCCATTTTCCAGATTTCTTTTTTATAACAAATACAAGAGAATTCCAAGGGTTGCAAGATTCTTTGATATGTCCACCATTTAGCTGTTCTTGAAACAGCTTTTCTAATGCCTTTAGCTTCTCAGAGGTCATAGGCCATTGCCCTACCCAGAGAGATTCATCTGTTAGCCACTTTAAGGGTAGGGCTTTTGGTTCCTCTATTAGTTTGGTACTTGCATCCTATTTTTGTACACCCTGGATTGTTGGTGTTTGTTTTGTATAGTGTCTTACTATTTTTTCCATAACCAGGAGTTTGTTTATGATTCATATTTAATACTGGAGGAATGTTACTCTACGTATTCCATTGCTGCAATAGATTATGACCCCATAAATTCATTGCTGTAATAACCACATGTGGTCTCAACCTTCCTCTCTGTCTTTCTGGCCCTATACATTCAACCCAGTTTGTGGTCTGTTTTACATGAGATACATTTCCAATCCCTAAGAATTAAACATTTACCTCTTGCAGGACTCATCCTGGAGGCCAAGACTTATTAGTTATAATGGTCACATTAGCACCTGTGTCAAAGATCCCCTCAACCAATCTGTTATTCATCCTTACTCTTAATTTAGTTCTTTTAATATTTATAAAAGTTTACCAAAATATGTTTTTGTTTCTTACATTTATATTTGTTTCATCCTCCATTGTTCATCATATGCAGCTTGAATTTATGGATCAGCATAAAAATTCTCACCAAGAATTTTATCTTTGGGAGCTTTATAACTTTTCTTTAAGCTCTGAAGTTCAAGAGCTTTTGCTTCTTCCTTCCATAAAGCCCTCCATTCTATTTGAGATGAATTTTCAAGGACAGATGGTATTAGTTGATCCCATTCCCTAGGGATCATTCTATTATTCCTTGCCCATGACTCTTCTAATTGCCTCATATAAGGTGAGTGCATTCCATAAGCGACTACTGCTTCCCTTATATCTTTTAAATCTTTCATACGTATTGGTTCCCACTGATAGGCAATGAAGACTTTCCTTCTATCAGCTATTGGATGAAGGCTCTAGGACAGCATATAAGTTACTCATCAATCTCATTATAGGGGAAGGGCATTTAAGGTAGCCTCTCCAATATTGCTTAGATTGTTAGTTGGAGTCAATCCTTGTAAATCTCTGGACATTTTCCCGGTGCCAGATTTCTCTTTAAACCTATAATGGCTCCCTGTATTATGGTATCTCTTTTCTTGCTCTCCTCTATTCTTCCCCTGATTCAATCTTCCTGCTCTCTCATGTCCTCCACTCCCCTCCATGTTACCCATTTGCTCAAGTGATCTTGAGCCTTTCCCCTTCTCTGGGAGACTATGTATGTCTCTTTTATGGTCCTCCTTGTTTTCTAGCTTTTCTGGCACTGTGGTTTGTAGGCTGGTGATTTCTTGTTCTATTTCTAAAATTAATATTTGAGTGAGTACATACAATGTTTGTCTTTTTGTGACTGGGTTACTTCACTCAGGATAATTTCTTCTAGTTCCATCTATTTGCCTGTGAATTTCAAGATTCCATTGATTTTTTTTTCTGCTGAGTTGTACTCCATTATGTAAATGTACCACATTTTCTCCATCCATTCTTCAGTTGAGGAGCATTTTGGTTGCTTCCAGGTTCTGGCTATTACAAATGATGCTCTATGGACATAGTTAAACAGATGTCCTTGTTGTATGAATATACATCTTTTGGGTACAAGCCTGAGTGGGATTGCTGGATGTTGTGGTAGACTTATTACCATTTTTCTGAGGAACCACCATACTGATTTCTAAAGTGGCTGTAAGAGTTTGTACTCCCACCAGCAGTGGAGGAGTATTCCCCTTTCTCCACATCCTCTCCAGCATATACCGTTTTTTATTGGTGTTTTTTGTTTTAGCCATTGTGACAGGTGTAAGATGGTATCTCAAAGTTGTTTTGATTTACACATCCCTGATGGTGAAGGATGTTGAGTACTTTCTTAATTGTCTTTCAGCCAGTTTAAATTCCTCTATTGAGAATTCTCTATTTTGTTCCATAGCCCACTTTTTAATTGGATTATTTGGTGTTTTGGTAACTAGCTTCTTGAGTTCTTTGTATACCTTGGAAATCAGCCCTCTGTCAGATGTAGGGTTGGTGAATATCTTTTCCCATTCTGTGGGCTGCCATTTTTGTCTTGGTGACAGTGTTTGTTGCCTTACAGAGCATCTCAGTTTCAAAGGTCCCATTTATTACCTGTTGATCTCAGTGTCTGTGCTACTGGTTTTATGTTCAGGAGGCAGTCTCCTGTACCAATTCATGCAAGGTACCTCCCACTTTCTCTTCTAAAAGGTTTGGTGTGACTGGACTTATGTTGAGATTTTCATCCATTTGGAATTAAGTTTTGTGCATGGCAATAGATATGAACCTGTCTGCAGTTTTCTACACACCAGTACCCAGTTATGCCTGCACCATTTGTTGAAGATGCTTTCTTTTTCCAGTGTATAATTTCTGCCATTTTACTGAAGGTGTTTATCAATTGTAGGAGTTCTCTTGTAGAGTTTTTTTTTTTTTTCCGGGTCACTAATGTAAACTATCATATCATCTGCAAGTAATGAAAGTTTGACTTCTTCCTTTTCAATTTGTATTCTCTTGATCTTCTTTTGTTACTGCTCTAGCTAGAACTACGACATCAAGTACAATATTGGAAAGATATGGAGAGAGTGGATAGCCTTGTCTTGTTCCTTATTTTAGAGGAATCACATTGAGTTTATCTCCATTTAGTTTGATGTTGGCTGTTGGATTACTGTATATTGTTTTATTATGTTTAATCATGTTCCTGTTATCCCCGATCTCTCCAAGACTTTACCATGAAGGGGTATGTTGGATTTTGTCAAAGGCTTATTCAGCATCTAGTGAGATGATTGTGTGATTTTTTCTTTTTCAGTTTGTTTATGTGCTGGATCACATTGATAGATTTTCATATGTTGAACCATCCCTGCATCCCTGGAATGAAGTCAACTTGATCATGGTTGATGATTTCTCTGATACGTTCTTGGATTCAATTTGCCAGTATTTTATTGAGTATTTTTGCGTCAATGTTCATGAGGGATATTGGTCTGTAGATCTCTTTCTTAGTTGTGTTTTGTGTGGCTTGGGTACCAAGGTAATTGAGTTTGGCAATTGTCCTTCTGCTTCTATTGTGTGGAATATTTTGAGGAGTATTGATATAAGCTCTTTTTTGTATTTTGCAATTAAGCCATCTGGCTCTGGGCTTTTTTTTTTTTTTTTTTTTTTTTTTTTTGGTTGGGAGTCTTTTGATAACTGCTTCTATTTATTATGGGCTATAGGTGTATTTAAATTGCTTATCTGTTCTTGATTTAATTTTTGTAGGTGATATTTATTGAAAAAACTATCCATTTTCTTTAAATTTCTGAATTTTGTGGAGTATAGCTTTTCAAAGTATGACCTCATTATTCATTTGTGCTGTTAAGTCTCTAGTGTGATTATTTTCCAGTTTCCTCATGTGGGCACTTCGTCCTATAAACTTTCTTTTTAGCAATGTTTCCAAAATGTCCCATAAGTTTGGATATGTTGTATCTTCATTCCCATTGAATTCTAGGAAGTCATTAATTTCTTTCTTTATTTCTTAACCCAGGAATGGTTCAATGGCACATAGGTCATGTTCCATGAGTTTGTAGGGTTTCTGCAGTTTGTGTTGCTGTTGAATTCTAACTTTAAAGCATGGTGCACTCATAAGATACCTACTAAAGTTTACTATAATGCTGACGATGTGATCAGTTTTAGAGAAGGTTCCATGTGGTGCTGAGAAAAAGGTATATTTTTTTGCTTGGATGGAATGTTCTATAAATGTCTGTTAAACCCTATTGGGTCATAACTTCTGTTAGTTCCTTTGTTTCTTTCTTAAGTGTTTGTCTGGTGGTCCTGTCTAGTGTTGAGAATGGTGTGCTGAAATCTCCCACTGTATGTGTGTGAAGTTTTATGTGCAATTTGAGTTTTAGTAGTGTTTCTTTTATGAATGTGGGTGCCTTTGTATTTGGGGCATAGCTTTTAAGAATTGAGATTTTGTATTGATGGATTTTTTTTCCTGTGATGAATAAGAAATGAGCTTCTTCATCTGTTTTTATTGATTTTAATTTAAAGTATAATTTGTTAGATAGTAGGATTGCTATACCTGCTTGTTTCTTGGGTCCATTTGATCAGAAAATCTTTTCTGAACCATTAATTATGAGATAACATCGGTCTTTGAAGTTGAGGTTTCTTTCCTTTTGCAGCAGAAGAATGGATTCTGTCCTCATATCCATTCTGTTAGCCTGTGTCTTCTTATAGGTGAGTTAAGACCATTAATATTGAGGGATATTAATGACCATTGATTGTTAATTCTTGTTTGTTTTGGATTTGGTAGTGGTGGTGGTGGTATTGTGTGTGGTTTTCCCCCCATATTACTTTTGGTTGTATGTAAAGTAGGATTATTATTTTCCTGTTTTTGTGGTTGTAGTTAACTTCCTTGGGTTTTCCTTCCAGACCTTTTTGTAGGGCTGGATTAGTGAATATATATTGTTTAAATCTTGTTTTGTCATGGAATATCTTGGTTTCTCCATCTACCAAGACTGAAAGCTTTGCTGTGTATAGTAGACAAGGCTGGCATCTATGATCTCTATCCAGGACTTTCTGGCCTTCAGGGTTGTGTCTAAGGTTGATTCTAAGGTCATTCTCTTCTGCTTCATCTGTGTTTTGATATTCATGTCTTGCTGGCATAGAATCCCAAGACTCCTGGTGGTGTCATAGAAGTCTTTCTGTTGCTGGATGTGTTCTTATACTGTCATCTTCCCATCTCTTTCTCCAATGGGTATAGGTGGGGATCTATCCCTCTTCTAGTGTGTATGGCTTCAAAGCTCTATCCTCTCCTCTCTCCAGGAGGATGCAGGATCAAGACAGGAATGGTGGCCCATACTGGATGCTTTGTTCTCTCTCCAGGTTTCCCCTCTCCTCAGCTAGAGGATGGAGAGACAATACAGAAATAGCAGCCAATGCTGGATGCTTTGTTCTGCTTCCAGGTCCCTCCATGGGAGTCAGTGGCAGGAAGGGTCTAGTGGCCACAGGTGAGGTTTGGCAAAGTTTTCAAGAAGCATTGATAGTATTTAGAAGGGACAGATCCTCAGAGGTAGGCTATAAATAAGTTTTAATAAAATGAGACACACCCTGGCTGTTAAGGTGAAAAATATGGTGCAAATAGGATAATTTTTTTCTAAGTATCTGGTTTGATAATAAACATATGGTTGTAAAATAATAGTGCACTGTGATGTGGGAGATGAACCAAGGCCTCTGAGAGCCACAGCTCTATCCACCTCATCACTTTAGCTATTTCCCTTGGAAATAATGGAATTATTCATTTAGTGTGATAGTGGACAATTCTTGTGGTGGCTGTGAGAAGATGAGAATCCTCTTGCATAGCCATAATTTGGTCTGAATTGGTTATAGACCCTCCTTTTGTTGTTAGTAACCCACACTCCTTCCAAATGTGACAAGAAAATGTGAAAAGCACACTTGGAGTCTTGATAAAGGTGTGGTGATACATTATTTGTGATTTAATAAAACTCTCATGCAAGTTCAGAATGCAAAGCTAGCCATAAGCCATAGAGGTCAGGCAGTGGTGATACACACCTTTAGTCCCAGGACTCAACAGACAAACAGATGGATCTCTGTTAGCTCAGGGCCACACTAATCTACATGAAGTTGATCCATTTTAAAAGAGAAATAGCTCACACAAAAATTATCTCATCACTAAGGATCACATGTCTTTAATCTAAGCACTTACAGTATATAAGATAGAAGCAGATATTTAGTCTAGGACAGTTTGGTCTCCAGCCACATTCAAGTAATTAATCGCCAGCCACATACAATGTAGGATTGCTTCAGCTTGAGTAGAGGTAACAGCTACTGGTTTGACTGCTTTGCCCAATATCTGTCTCTGGATTTTATTATTCTTGCTACATAAATGTTTAGGGATTATCCCATTACTAGTTGGGAGGTGTAACAGCTATTAATTTGGCCTGTTGGTTTGTGGTTTGTGCTAGAAGGGCCTATGCTTCAACCATTATGGTGTCTGAAACAACAGCATATATGGCTTCTCTTACTTCTTTGTTTATGGGAAAGTTTCCATCTTTGTACCAAGTATAAGTGGCCTGAGGTAGCACTTCCTCATGTATATGAGTAGGATGAGGTACTAACTCTTTTAGAGCCTCAATGTAGAAGTCAGATAAGGACTATTCCAGGATTGGTCAGGAGGGAAGATTTGAAATGTTAAGAAGTGGGCATGGCTGAAAGGTGTCACATTCTCTACCAATGCTACCTAAAGAAAGGGAACTTGTGAGGTGTTAATGTTTGGAGACCATTGTATGTTAGAAGGTGGACAAGTGATGAGGAAAGAAAGGAGACAGTAATAGGTGACCCAAAATGTTGGGAACCATGTAGCCTAGTATCAGATCAGTATATGAGTACTTGTCAAATGGGTGTCCATGAGGCAAAGACCATGGAGTCAGTCTCACTCAGAAAGGACCAGTGGACTTTGGGATAGTGCAGAATACATACTACTGGAACCATTTAGCCTGTATACTCTTTCCTCTTTCACAATGTGGATGATTCTCTTTGCAGTTTTGGTGTCAATTTGTCAGTCATGCATGGACCATTGTGATCATTCCTTGAAAATCCATTTTTATCTTTCAAGTATTTTTCCCTAAAATTCTTTGGGAATTGGTGCTTCTTCAGTTTCTTATTTGGAAATACAAGCTGTCACTCCAGATACTGGAAACTATTCTGATTCAGTAGTGACAGGACTGGAGGCAATAAGAGGTATTGGGCAATTGAAGAAGTACAAGCTGTCTTCTGGTATCTTATGGCAGATCATCCCTATTTCTGTAAATATGCTTTAAATTTTGAATGATATTGATGCTCTTGAAAATGAGTGACTAGCTGGGTGGTGATGACACATGCCTTTAACCCCAGCACTTGGGAAGCAGAGGCAGGCAGATCTCTGGGAGTTCAAAGCCAGCCTGGTCTACAGAGCGAGTGGCAGGATAGGCTCCAAAAGCTACACAGAAACCCTATCTTGGAAAAAAGAAAAGAAAACATGTGGCTATGTTTATCACCTTTTAGTTTTGTAAATACAAGATGTACCTGACTGGAAATTTGGTCAAGCTAGCAAAATGATAGTATTGCTTTCTATTTCAAAGATGTTTTGATGTGAAGGTTAGAGGAAAAATTGACACATTTGTTTTTGCTGGAGGTTAACATTGAAGGGTGGGAAAAACTTGTTTGTTAGTATAGAAAAACATACTTGTTTTTTAACTAAAGATGGTTTGAGCCATTTAAGCCTGGCCACTTGTATGAAAATCATCTGGTGGTCAGACATTACTTCATTTCTTTGCACAGACACCCTTCCCCAACTCAGAATTTTAATGAGGGCTATGGTGGAACACAGAAGAGTGACTCCCAAACTGGGACTGGAGATGGTTCTGAGGGATATTCAATCCTGAGACTGTGTTAGTAAAATTAACCTTAGATAACTAGTTGACAGGAACTAGTTGACAAGAATTAGCTATAGAGAGTATGAAAGAGCCAGGAAGACAGAGTGACACACAGGAAGAAGTAAGGAAACTTAGAGTTTTGGTGTTTTTTTATTTGGGATTTGCTAGTCTCTAACCAAAAGGTCAGCCTGTTACTTCTCAGCTTCTCTGAGCTCATAGATTTTGTGCCCTGTTTATATACACTCTGAATAGTCTGTTCTTTAATGTTTTTCTCAAAAATATTCTTTATTTTATGGTTTGTTTCCAGGATTGGAGAAATGCCCAATCTGTGTTTTCCATTGATGCAACAAATTCATTGCAATATCAACCACATATGTCTTCAATTTTCCTAGCTTTCCTTCTGGCCCTGTTACATTAGATCCATCTTATACATTGTATTACCTGAAAGATAAAGTTGTAATCCCTACAAGATAAAAATTTACCTACTAAGAGGCCATTTTTTTGTGAAATTATTATTACAGCTGCTCATTTGTCCAATAAGCCTACAATTTCAATGCCATTTATACATATTTTTAGATTTGGTCTCTGATCATTTATAGTGACTTGTCAAAATACTTGTTTTCTGGTCTCTCTTGAACATTTTGTTTTATTTACTGAAGTTGCTGCCAAACATAGTTTTATTTTATTTCCCTATAAATACTCAGGAGTCAGATGTTGGGACAAAAACCTATGAGTTCAGAGAAGCTGAGAAGTAATCATCTTTTGGCCAGAGACTAGCAAAAGAGTCTCTCTCTAATCATACCAAGTCAAAAAGCCTCACTATTCACTGACATTGTCAGCAGATTTGATAAGTTCATTGGGAATTCTTAAAAGGAAAGGATTAGTTAAAACAAACAAACAAAACCAGAGTTTCCCCCCCCCACATTGAAAAATGGGGGACACTATTAAATGAAGAAAATTACATCTGCATATGATCATATAATAGGTGTTTAAAAATAGACCATGAAGGGATAAGCAACTTAACCAGGTTTTATATACTGTTGTTATTTTGATGATCTTTGTTGGCATTTAAAAACTCTTGATTTATCTGTAAAAAAAGTAGATTGATATGAGTGCTAAGATGAAGACCTTAGAAAAACATATTAAAACAGATTATAGAGATACTCAAATCCAGACTGAGAAATTTAATGGAGAAACAAATTCAGCATTGCATTTTTAGGTTAAAAAGGAACACTCAATGGTCTGAAGAGAATCACCACTAACCTTACAGGAAGTGTTAAATGAAGGAGATTCTATTGTTTTGCCCAAGTCTTGAAGAACCCCAGTGACTACTAAGGAGATAAATTCACCAAACTGCAAACACTAGGCTTTGTTGCTTAATCCTACCAGTATGGACCCTGTCTATCAAGGGAGCAAAGTCCCTTGTCTATTTCCAAAATTTAAATTTCTCATATTGCTTAATGAATAAATCACTGTTGGCCAATAGGAAAGCAAGATAGGCGGGACTAGGAGACAAGGAGGATTCGAGGAAGTAGTAGGGAGGAGTCAGCATGTAGAGACAGGAGAGAGCAGAACCGCTGCCCTCTCTCCCCCGTAAGATAAGACCACATGGAAGTACTTAGATTAATAGGAGTGGGTTAATAATTAAGACAGAGCTAGCCGATAAGAAACAAGTAACTGGCCAACAGAATTATATCAAATACAGAGTCTCTATGTGTTAATTGGGGCTGTTGCGATGGCAGGTCCACGCTGGTAGGAAAAAACTTACTCCTTACAGGTTTGTTAGTATTTTTGATTGGTTGGCTACAGATGGAAACATTGGTGGTTTCTATGGCTTTGCCTGTTACTTGAAGGTACCCTGTTCTCATTGGTTGTTGTTCTTGCATTTAATCCATGCAGCAGATCTGAATGCTTTGGACAGAACTAAAGAAGCAGGAAAGAAAATTGAATAATTTACAAAAGTCATACAGGGCCCAAGAGAAGCATTCATGACCTTCTTACAAAGACTGTCATTATCAGTCAATAGAACAATATCATACTCAACTGGTAGAAAATTAATAATTGAAACAATGACTTATGAAATGCTAATGCCCAATGCAAAAAGGATAGTTAGGCCTTTAAAAAGCAAAATCAGTAGCTTTGGAGATAATTTTATCTGATATACAATTAATATTGAAGCTCATAGCTATGATGAAGAAAAATGGATAGGAGAGGAGATTTCAAGAGTTTTAAAGATATTTTGAAATGTCAAATATTTTTATTGTGGTAGGTGAGGTCACATGAAAAGAGATTGTGAGCAGGGTATTTCTAGAAACAATTCTTTTATATATATAAACAAAACACCTCTCCCTTCATAATTATGCAAAAGATGTGGCAAAGGCAGGAATGTAAGTTGACCAGAGATTGCTGCCACCAGGAAACTCCCTGAAGGACCTCTTGAAGACCCTATGCAGAAACCGATACTAAATTCAGTTTAGTCCTTTCTCGTCCCTATTGAAACCACTAGCCAGAGCAATTAAATAGCCTAATACCTATTGTAAAAAAACACAGTGCTCTGAATTATAGAAGAGCTATGAAAGAAAGAACAAAAAAGTCTCAAAAAAAATCAGAGTGACTATATTGGCAAATTTCTATAAATGAGCAGAGATCAAACTTAAAAGTGAAAATGAATGATGTTAGTTGAGGGCTCCATGGATAAGTTAGTTGTTGATCTCACTATCTAGGTGGTATTGCCAAGAGCAATTATGTCTCACTGTCACGAAAACCCTAAACCATTTTAAATGCCATATTCTATAGGTCTTTGAAAGGTTTGAAGAATGCCTATCTATCTCAAATACATCTGTGTATCTTGAAAACCTAGCTAACTTAACTCTAAGCTTTGACTATCATAGGTAATTATCTATAATCTGTACTACATTATACAATACATTTATGAATGAACTATATAAACACAATACCTAAACAAAAGGAGAAATATACACATCACAAAATTGACCTTAAATTGTATCAATAAATGAAAATCCATTCCAAAACAAAGTATTCATATCTATATCATAATCCCCTTTTTACCTTTAAAAATAATATTGGTTGTGATCATTAACCATTTATAACCAACCCCATATAAATGAAAACAAACATTTATAAACAATATTTGGGAATTTGGGCGTCATTCTTTCCAAACTACTTCCTGCTGATAGGGGGCGCTGTCATGAGGATCCTAAGAAGAAGAAAATATCCTGGCTGTAGTCTGCAAGTCTGCTTTGTTCAAGCTGTTTTGAATGTTGGATCACCAGGAATGCTGTTTCAGGGGGTCTGGCTTGCTCAAACCACATTAGTCTGAAAGGAATCCACAGCTTTTCATTTTCTGTGGAAACAAAAATAGAAATCTTTTTCCCCAGTAACTTGTCCTTAGACTTAAATTTTTGAGTCAAAGCATTTTTAAAATATATAAATTGAATTAATCCAGCAGTATTTCCTTTAACAGTTGTTTCCTCAGCAGTCAAACAATATAAAGACAAGATAATGCCATACAGTACACAGATTTTCTCTGAGCTTTTCATTTTTATGTGGCTTTATTATTACACTCTTTTTCTATTTTTTCATTTTTTGAGACAGAGTTTCTCTGTGTAACTTTTATCTGTCCTGGAATTCACTCTGCATACCAGGTTTACTTTGAAATCACAAGAGATCTGCTTGCCTCTGTCTCCCGAGTGCTGGGATTAAAGGCGTGTGCTACCACACCCAGCTGTTCTCTGTCTTTTTAAAACCATTTTATTTCTTTTCTCTCCCAAGCCTACATATATTTTAGAACATACTGTAAACCTTTAGCGCTTTTTCTTAATGTGAATCTGTCTTTACTGTCTTTACTGTAAATCTTTATCTTTTTCTGGCCACGAGTCTTTTATCAGGTAAACAACAATATTGCTAAAATGAAAGTCTTTGTTGTTTCTGCCACGGTTTTCAAAGATGGTGGCGGCTATTTTACCGCCAGCAATGAGAGCTGTGGTCACTGTCTTAGTCTATGGGCAGCAAGCAGCAGGTTGTCGGCTTGGAGATGTGGTCACTGCCATTGCCAGCTCTGATACACACCAATTAATTGTTAGCAGTGCTTTTTTAAAGCCTTGCGGTTTTTTGCTGCTTATGCTGAGTCAGGAACCTTCCCTTAAAGGAGCCACGCAAATATCTGCTTGTCTCTCGCAAAGCAGATTCCAACCGAGAAAAATGCTGCTACCAAGAAACCTTGCTTGTCTCTGTTCTTTTGTTTTTAAAACTCTTTTTTAAGCTTTTGTTAAATTTTAAGTGGAAGTTCTTATTAGCCACGTTGGCGCCATTTGTAAGGAATACGGTTTTTCTGCCCTGCCACCGCTGGTCTTGTCCCACCGCCGCGCCAGCTCCAAATAATGCACAGAGACTCTGTATTTCATACAATGCTATTGGCCAGGTGCTAGTTTCTTATCGGCTAGCTCTGTCTTAATTATTAACCTATTTCTATGTATTTCCACGTGGTCTTACCTAGAGCTGAGGAATGGCAGTTCTGTTCTCTCCAGGCTCTCCATCCTGACTCCTCCTTACTACTTCCTTTTTCCTCCTTGTCTCCTAGTTCCTCCTATCTCCTTTCCTATTGGCTAACAGTTCTTTATTCATTAACCAGTATGAGAAACATATACAGAATGACCTCTCCCATCAGGGTATAGTAGCCTGGGCTGTCATATGTGGTCTCTTAATACTTGTAGAACATCTATCCAGGGCCTTCTGGCCTTGAGGGTTTCCATGGAGAAGTCAGGTGTAGTTTTGATAGGTCTGCCTTTATATGTTACCTGTCCATTTTCCTTCGCTGCTCTTAATATTCTTTCTTTATTCTGTATGCTAGGTGTTTTGCTTATTATATGTTGAGGGGTGTTTTTTCTTTGGTCCAGCCTATTTGGTGTTTGGTATGCTTCTTGTACTTTCATGGGCATGCCCTTCTTCAGATTGGGAAAGTTTTCCTCGATTATTTTGTTGAATTTGTTTTTGGCACCTTTGAGTTATGCTTCCTCACCTTCCTCTATGCCTATTATTCTTAGGTTTGGCCTTTTCATGGTGTCCCACATTTCCTGGATGTTTCATGTTAAGGATTTGTTGGATTTATGATCTTCTTAGGTGGATGAATCTATTTCTTCTAGTTTATCTTCTGCACCTGACATTCTCTCTTCGATATCTTGAATTCTGTTGGTTTTGCTTGTGTCTGCAGTTCCCGATTTTTTGCCCAGTTTTTCTATTTCCAGCATGTCTTTGGTTTGTGTTGCCTTTATTTTCTCTATTTCAGTTTTCAAGTCTTGAACTGTTTCCTTCACCTGCTTAATTGTTTTTTTTTTTTCTTGGCTTTCTGTTATTTCTTTACTTTCCTAAAGGAATTTGTTCATTTCTTCCACTTTTTTGTTTGTTTTTTTCCTCCATTTCTTTAAGGGATTTCCTCACATCTTCTTTGAGGGCCTCTATCAGTTTTATGATGGTAATTTTTAAGTCGTTCCCTTCTGGTTCCTCTGCTTTGTTGCTGTGTTTCGTTGTAGTTGGTGTAGATTCCCTAGATTCTGGTGGTGTCATGCTTGTCTTTCTGTTGTTAGGTGTTTTGTATTGCCGTCTTCCCATAGCTTCTTCCAGAAGGTGTTGTTGGGGTCTCCCCCTCGTTCTATGGTACTTCCCTGACTGGCTTATGTGCGTCAGAGGTTCAATATGTTTAGCTCTGGGTGGTCCAAGCTCTATAGGAGGTCTCAGCAGACAAGGACCCAGGGATGGGGTCAAGGATGAGGATCCAGTTGAAGATTACTGCAGAAACTCAGAGTGGTCCCACAGAGATGGGCGGGTCTCTGGGAGAGGACTGGAGGTGGGAGTCAGAGACCAAGCAGGTGGAAATTACATGTGGTTCCGCATGGATAGGTAGGTTTCCTTTGTTCAGAGTTGCTCCGAGAAGTCCCGGAAATAGGGTGGACTGTTGGCTCCACCCTCTGTCTCAGTGCTCAACCAGAGTGGAGGGACAATGAACAGGTAGGGCACAGGATGGGGGGGGCAGACTCATGGTGGGGATGGGTGGGGGTGTATCAGAGCTCCAAGGGTGCTCTCGATGGGGACAGGACACAGGAGCAGCAGGATCAGGGGCCACCCCATGGAGTTTGGGGGGGGCAGGTTGTAGGGGAGAGTCTGCCCTAATTGGGCCCAGACTTACCTCTAGCCAATGGCTGGCGGAAGAGGACAAAGGCTGAGCTGATACTTGGGAAGTTTCTGCACGATAGTTGGATCTCACTGGAAACTCTGGTAAGCTTCTTGTACTTTCATAGGCATGTCCTTCTTCATGTTGGAGAAGTTTTCTTCTTTGATTTTTCTTTGGTTGATGAATCTATTTCCTCCAGTTTATCTTCAATGCCTGAGATTCTCTCTCCCTTCTCTTGTATTCTGTTGGTTATGCCTGCATCTGTAGTTCCTGATGGTTTTCCCAGCTTTTCTATTTCCAGCATTTCCTCAGTTTGTATTTTCTCGTGTCTCTATTTCAATTTTAATTTTTCAGGTCATGAACTGTTTGAATTGTTTCCTTCATCTGTTTGATTTTTTTTTCTTGGCTTTCCTTGCTTTCTTTAAGAGATTTGTTGATTTCTTGCCTTTTTTTGGGGGGGTTATTTTTTCTTGCATTTCTTTAAGGGATTTTTCTCATATCCTCTTTGAGAGCCACTATCATTTTCATGAAGTTGTTTTTAAGGTCATTCTCTTCTGCTTCATCTGGGTTGGGATGTTCATAAAATCTCTATATTCGGGTGGTGTCATATAAGTCTTTCTGATATTGGATGTGTTCTTATACTGTTATCTTCCCATCTCTTTTTCCAGTGGGTACAGGTGGGGTCTTTCTGTTCTCTAGTGGAGGTTGGAAGGGCAGGGCAGGTATGGCTCCCAATGCTGGGTCCTTTGTTCTGCCTCCAAGTCCCTCTGGAGGTTTTGGTGGCAGGAAGTGTCTGGCAGCTGCAGGTTAGGGGACTTGAAGAGGGGGAGGTGAGGGGCTGGGGATACCCTGGTACCACCTCTCTACCGGAGAGTGGAGGGTCAGGTCAGGAATGGTGCATGATATTTAGTCCTTTGTTCTCACTCTCCATTGTTACTCTTTTAGACTGAATCAGTCTCATGCCATTCTGGGTGACCTTGAACTCACAGAGATCCATCTGCCTTTGTCTCTTGAGTTCAAGGATTAAACATGTGTGCCACCACTGCCCAGCTTCTATGGTTAACTAGTTTCACTGGCTTTGTATCCTGATCTTCAGGCAAGCCTTATTAGATAATAAACAATATATCACTACAATTCCTCTTTTTTTGTCTAATATGAAAGGAAGGCTACAAATTACATAAGAAAACCTATATACAATTAGTAAAATAAGTATATACAATATATATAGGCAGTAAGTACATCAATGTCTAGTCCATTTGCATTTGATAATTTTCTTTAATTCTTCAAACATTCTTTCTAAAGTATCTACAATTGAATCAGATAGTAAACTGTTTTCCATGCAATGGTAAACTACAGATTGAGGAAATTGCTTACATATTATTTGCAATGACTACTGTGTAAAATATTTGCACAGGGTGTGGCCATTTAATATTCCCTGTGGGAGAAGCTTTCATTGATATCTCTTAGTAGGCTGACATTTACTATAAGTAGGTACTATAAAGGCAAAGTTTTCTGTCTTTTTCTTGTAAAGGTATACTGAAGAAACAAACTTTTAAATCAATAGCTATGAGAGGCCATTCTTTAGGTAATGGAGAAGGCAAAGAAATTCCAAACTGTAGAGAGCACATTGGTTGAATCACCTCATTATCAGCTCTTAGATCTGTTAATATTCTCAATTTTCCAGATTTCTTTTAATAACAAAAACAGGAGAATTCCAAGGACTGCCTGATTCCTTAATATGTTGAGCATTTAGTTGCTCCTGTATCAGCTCTTCTAAAGCCTGCAGTTTCCCTGTTGTTAAAGTCCATTATGCAAGTCATACAGGCTTGTCTGTCAACCATTTCAAAGGTTGGGCCATTGTCTAGCTTCTATGACTAATTAGTGTAGCTGTCTTTGCATCTTGATCTTCAAGAAATCTTTATTAGATCATAAACAACCCACAGTTTGGGTTGTTTCTAGTCAGCTTTCCTTAATTTAAAATACCCATATCTACCTTTTGCCTCTGGGATTTTCCCTTTTCTTGCTACTGTATGTTATTTTCACTCTCACTCCATGGCTGGCTGTGTGGCTGGCTGGCTGGCCCCAGTGTCCTCCTCTCATTGTTCTCTTGCTCCTTCCTTTCTCTTCTCAGATTTGTCCTCCTATTTATTCTCTTTATCTGCTAGCCTTGCCTATTATTTCTCCTGCCTTCCTACTGGTTGTTCAGCTCTTTATTAGACCAATTGTGAATTTTAGACAGGCAAAGTTGACAGACTGTGGGAAGCCATAGACTTGTGGCAATACATAAATTAATAGAAATGGGTTAGTAATTAAGACAGAGCTAGCCAATAAGAAGTCTAAGCCATCGGCTAAACAGTATAATAATTAATATAGTATCCATGTGTTTATTTGGGGCTCAATGGCTGCAGGACCAGGTGAGACAGAAACTTCCATCTTCACTAAGTAACACAGCTTCACAGAGTTAAACAAAGGCAACATAAAATAATGTAACACAAATATATCTTTGTGTCATTAAACAAATGTTCCACAGAATAAACAGCTGATAAACACCTTCAGAAAACTAGCAGGATACAAGATAAACTAAAAAAAGTCAGTAGCCCTACTATATAATATGCCAAAGGGCTGAAAAAGAAGTAAGAGAAACATTACCCTTTATAATAGCCATAAACAACATAAAGTATCTTGGGGTAACACAAAACAAGTGAAAGACCTATATAATAATAACTTTGTGGCTCTAAAGAAAGAAATTAAAGAAGATACCAGAAAATGGAAAGATCTCCCATGCTCTTGGATAGGTAGGATAAACATAGTAAAAATGGCAATCTTCCCAAAAGCAATCTACAGATTCAATGCAATCCCCATCAAAATCCCACCACAATTCTTCACTGACCTTGAAAGGATAATAATCAACTTTACATGGAAAAACAAAAGACCCAGGATAGCCAAAACAACTCTGTACAATAACAGAACTTCAGGAGGCATCACCATCCCAGACTTTAAAGCCCTGAAAACAGCCTGGTATTGGCACAAAAATAGACGAGTACACCAATCGAATCGAATTGAAAATCCTGATATTAACCCACACACTATGAATACCTGATTTTTGACAAAACAGCTAAAAATACACAGTGGGAGGAGGAAAGCATCTTCAACAAATGGTGGTGGCACAACTGGATGATGGTGTGTGGAAGACTGCAGATAGACCAATGTCTATTGCCATGCACAAAACTCAAGTCCAAATGGATCAAAGACCTCAACATAAATCCAGCCACAATGAACCTCTTAGAAGAGAAAGTGGGAAGTACACTGGAACAAATTAGTAAAGGATACAGCTTCCTGAGCATAACACCAGTAGCACAGACACTGAGATTGACAATTAATAAATGGGACTTTTTTCAAACCTTGAAGCTTCTGTAAGTCAAAGGACAGCATTGACAAGACCAAATGGCAGCTCACAGAGTGGGAAAAGATCTTCACCAATCCTACATCTGACAGAGGGCTGATCTCCCAAATATACAAGGAACTAAAGAAACTAGTCAACAAAACACCAAATAACCCTACTAAAAAATGGGATACAGAACTGAATAGAGAACTCTCAATAGAGGAAATCAAAAAGGCTGAAAGACACTTAAGAAAGTGCTCAACATCCTTAGAAATGCAAATCAAAACAACTTTGAGATACCGTCTTACTCCTGCCAGAATGGCTAAAATTATAAACACCAATGACAACTTATGCTGGAGAGGATGTGGAGAAAGGGGAAAACTCCTCCACTGCTGGTGGGAGTGCAAACTTGTACAGCCATTATGGAGATCAGTATGGCAGTTCCTCAGGAAAATGGGAATCAGTCTACCACATGACCAGGCAATCCCCCTCTTAGGCATATACCCAAATGATCCACATCCATGCAACAAAGACGTGCTCAACTATGTTCATAGCAGCATCATTTGTAATAGCAAGAACCTGGAAGCAACCTAGATGCCCCTCAACTGAAGGATGGATAAAGAAGATATGACACATTTACACAATGGAATACTACTCTGCAAAAAAAACAATGGAATCTTGAAATTCGCAGGCAAGTGGATGGAACTTGAAGAACCATCATGAATGAGGTAACCCAGCCACAAAAAGAGGAACATGATATGTACTCACTCACATATGGATTTTAGCTATAGAGCAATGGATCACCAACCTGAAATTCATATGTCATAGAAACTAGGATACAAGGTGTATTTTAAGAGATTCGTATAAGGTTCCTCACAGAAGGGGAAAGGGACAAGATCATCTGAGCATATAGGGAGTGGGGTGGCAGTGAGTGGAGAAGGAACTAGGAGAAAGAGAAGGGGAGGAGAGGAAAGCACGTGGGACTGGGAAGATTGAGTCAGGGGGGAATAGACCAGAGAAGAGAGGAGAGAGAGAGAGAGTCCATAAAAGAGGGAGCCGTTATAGGTGTGAAGAGAAAACTGAACCTAGAGAAAAGTCCAGAGACTTACAAGACTGACCCCAACTAACAATTTGAGCAACAGTGGAAAGGCTGCCATAAATGCCATTCCCTAATAATGAGATCAACAACTAACTTATTCACCATCATAGAGCCTTCATCTATTAGCTGACAGAAACAGAAGCAGACACCCACAAGCAAACACTGAGCTGAACTGGAATCCAGATGCAGAGATGGAGGACAACACCAGGCTACAGAAACACATAGAGACAGCTGAGTTGAACAAGGAGGAGCTAATGGGCCTCCAAACTGATAGCTGGGAATCCAATATGGAACTGATTCAGACCCCATGAATATCGGTCTCAGCTAGAAGGCCTGGGCAGGCTAAGGTACCTGGGACAGTGGATCCAGGATGTAACCTGATGCACAAAAGGACTTTGGGAGCACATCCTCCATGGATGGATACTCTCTTAACCCAGAGACAAGGAGAGAAGGCCTAGTTCCTACTCCAAATGACTTGACAGATTTAGATGACCCCTCTAGGAAGGCATGGACCCTACATGTGGAGTGGGGGATGGGTGGGAGGGGAGCATGAGATGGTGGGAGAGAGGAAAAGAGGGAGGGAGGGAGGTAGTGAGAGGGAACTGGGATCAATAAGTAAAGTAAAAATAAAAATAAATAAATAATAAAAAGAAGATTCAGAAAACAAAAGATCCTTCTTATGTGTGATCTTATATAACAAGTTTGGGACTAACTTGTGTTATGAAGTACATTCTCAGAAACTTAACACTACACAGGATTAAATGAATGCATATTTACAGAAATGAATGTTTCGTCACTAGGAATGGATTCCCCCCCCCCCACCATCGACTGATTCAAACCTGCAACATCATTGTTATTTCTTTTTTTTTCCTCATGGCACTAGAAATTGAACCCATGGTCTTGCATTTGCTATTCAAATAATTTCTTATTGCTTTAGCTAGAACTTCAACTACAATATTGAAGAGATATGGAGAGAGAGGGCAGCCTTGTCTGTTCCAGATTATAGAGGAATCACCTTAAGCTTTTCTCCATTCAGTTTGATGTTGGCTGTTGGTTTATTGTATATTGCTTTTATTATGTTTAGGTATGTTCCTGTTATCCCTGATCTCTCCAAGATCTTTATCATGAAAGGGTGTTGAATTTTGTTCAAGGCTTTTTCAGCATCTAGGGAGGTGATCATGTGGTTTTTCTTTTTCAGTTTGACTATGTGGTTGATCACGTTGATAGATTTTTTTTTTTTTTTTTTTTTTGCATGTTAAACCAACCCTGCAACCCAGGGATGAAGCCTACTTCATCATGATGGATGATTTCTCTGATGTGTTCTTGGATTTGGTTTACCAGTATTTTGTTGAGTATTTTTGCATCGATGTTCATCAGGGATATTGGTCTGTAGTTTTCTTTGTTAGTTGTGTCTTTATGAGGCTTGGGTACCAAGGTTATTGTGGTCTCATAGAAAGAGTTTGGTAATGAACTTTCTGTTTCTATTGTATGGAACAATATGGGGAGTATTGGTATTAGCTCTTCCTTGATTTTCTGGTAGAATTCTGCACTGAAGCCATCTGGTCCTGGGGTTTTTTGTTTTTTTTTTTTTTTTTTTTTTTTTTTTTGTTTTTTTTTTTTTTTTTTTTTTTTGGTTTGGAAGGCTTTTGATGACTGCTACTATTTCATTGCAGGTTATAGGTCTATTTAAGTTGTTTGTCTGTTCCTGATATAATTTTGGTAAGTGATAGTTATCCAGAAATTTGTCAATTTTCTCAAATTTTCAAATTTTGTGGAATACAGGTTTTCAAAGTATGACTTGAAAATTGTCTGGATTTCCTCTGTGTCCATTGTTATGTCCCCCCTTTCCTTTCTGGTTTTGTAATTTGCATGTTCTCTCTCTGCTTTTTTTTTTTTTTTTTTTTTTTTTTGTTAGTTTGGATAAAGGTTTGTCTATCTTATTGTTTTCTCAAAAAACCAACTCTTTGTTGCATTGATTTTTTGTATTGTTTTTCTGGTTTCTATTTTGTGGATTTCAGCCCTCAAATTGATTATTTCCTGGGGTGTACTGCTCCGGGGTGAGTTTGTTTCTTTTTGTTCTAAGGCTTTTAGTTTTGCTGTTAATTCTCTAATGTGTTTTCTTCATATGGGCTCTTATTTCAATGAACTTCCCTGGTAGCACTGCTTTTAAAGTGTCCATAAGTTCGGGTATGTTGTGTCCCCATTCTCGTTGAATTTTAGAAAGTCCTTAATTTCTTTCTTTGTTTCTTCTTTGACCCAGGTGTGGTGCAATTGCACATTGTTAAGTTTCTGTGAGTTTGTAGGGTTTCTGCGATTTGTGTTGTTGTTGAATTCCTATTTTAAAGCATGGTGGTCTGATGAGGTACAGGGGACACTTCTAATTCTTTTGTATCTGTTGAGGTTTGTTATGTCACCTGTTATGTGGTCAATTTTAGAGAAGGTTCCATGAGGAGCAGAAGGTATATTGTTTTGTATTTGGATAGAATGTTCTATAGATGTCTGTTATCCCCAGTTGAGACATAACTTCTGTTAGTTCTTTTGTTTCTTTGTTGAGTTTCTAATTGGTGTTCCTGTCTAGTGGTGAGATTGGTGTGTTGAAGTCTCCCACTATAAGTGTGTGAAGTTTTATGTGAGGTTTGAGTTTTAGTAGTTTTTCTTTTACGAATGTGGGTGCCTTTGTATTTGGGGCATAAATGTTAAGAATTGAGACTTTGTCCTCAGGGATTTCTCCTGCAATGAATATGAAATGACTGTCTTCATCCCTTTTGATTAATTTTGGTTTGAAGTCTAACTTGTTAGATATTAGGATAGCCACACCTGCTTGCTTCTTGTGTCCATTCCCAGCTCTTTACCCTGAGGTAATATCTGTTATTGAAGCTTAGATGTGTGCCCCGACCAGCGGGGCCTAGTTATTCGTGGGTCGAGGTGGGCTAGAACCTGAAAATAATGGGAGAGAAAGAAGGAATGAGACCAAGCAATCTTTGTCAAGGTCTCACTTTATTAGGTACAAAGAGGGGTTTTTTAAGCAAAGCAGGGAGTAAATGGGGAGGGGTAGCTGTGCTGACTCTGGGGCTCTGGTATTGTCCCAGACCAAAAATATCAGACCATAAAATTCTGCTGATCTCAGTTCCTGGGGTCTTGGTTCATCTCAGTTCCTGGGTTGAATGGAACAGACTGCTTTTTTTTTTTTTTTTTTTTTTTTTTTTAGCAGCTCTCTGTTTTACCAAGATAAGGCTCAATTAGAGTTTTAAGGTGTAAGTAATTCTGCTAGAGGATGTGACTCAAGGCCGGCTCCCAACAGATGTGTTTCTTGTATGCAGCCAAATGATTGATTCTGTCTTCGTATCCATTCTGTTAGCCTGTGTCTTTTAGTTAAGACCATTAATGTTGAGGGTGAGTAAGGGCCATTGATTATTAATACTTGTTTGTTTTAGATTTGTTGTTGGCAGTGGTATTGTGAATATATTTGCCCTGCTTTACCCTTGGTTTCTGGTGTAGTGGGATTATTTGTTGCCTACATTTTTGTGGGAGTAGTTACCTTACTTGGGTTGGAGTTTTCCTTCCAAAACTTTCTGTAGGGCTGGATTTATAGATATGTATTGTGAAAATCTGGCTTTGTCATTAAATATCTTGTTTTCTCCATCTATAGTGATTGAGAGTTTTGCTGGGTATAGTAGCCTGGGCTGGCATCTGTGGACTCTTAGTACTTGTAGAACATCTATCCAGGACCTTCTGGCCTTGAGGGTTTCCATGGAGAAGTCAGGTGTAATTTTGATAGGTCTGCCTTTATATGTTACCTGGTCTTTTTCCTTCACTGCTCCTAATATTCTTTCTTTATTCTATATGTTAGATGTTTTGATTATTATATTTTGAGGGATCTTTTTTCCTTGGTCCAGTCTATTTGGTTTTCGGCATGCTTCTTGTACTTTTGTGGGCATGTCCTTCTTCAGATTGGGAAAGTTTTCCTCGATGATTTTGTTGAATATGTTTTCTTCACCTTTGAGCTGGGCTTCCTCACCTTCCTCTATTCCTATTAGGTTTGCCCTTTTCATGGTGTCCTATATTTCCTGTATGTTTTGTGTTAAGAATTTGTTGGATTTAAGATTTTCTTTGGTTGATGAATCTATTTCCTCTAGTTTATCTTCTGCACCTGAGATTCTCTCTTCCATCTCTTGAATTCTGTTGGTTATGCTTGCATCTGTGGTTCCCAATCATTTGCCCAGTTTTTTTATTTCCAGCATTCCTTCCATTTGTGTTATCTTTATTTTCTCTGTTTCAGTTTTCAAGTCTTGAACCGTTTCCTTCACCTGTTTAATTATTTTTTTCTTGGCTTTGTGTATTTCCTTTAAGAAATTTGTTCATTTCTTCCAATTTTTTTGTTTGTTTGTTTTTTTCTTCCATTTTTTAAAAAGGGATGTTCCTACATCTTCTTTGAGGGCCTCTATCATTTTTATGATGATAATTTTTAAGTCGTTCTCTTCTGCTTCATCTGCTTTTTTGTGTTCCAGTCTAGTTGGTGTAGAATCCCTTGATTCTGGTGGTGTTATGCTTGTCTTTCTATTGTTAGCTGTTTTCTTGAATATCTGTCTTCCCAGTCTTCCCATAGCTTCTTCCAGTACATCATAGTGGTTTCTCTCCCTCTCTCTATGATAGTACTTCGAGTGTGGGCTTAGGTGGGTCAGAGGTTCAATGTCTATAGCTCTGGGTGATCCAAGCTCTCTAGGAGGTCTCTCTTTAGGCAGGGGCCCCAGCGCTGGGGGTCAACGATCAGGCTCCAGCAGAAAGTGGTGATGGGGGTCAAAGATCCTGCATGCTGGGACTCAGGATGTCCTGGTGCCTATAGGCAGATCTAGCCTGGGCCTGGCACTCTCCAACTGAGGCCTCTTTATCATAGGCCCTGTGATGGTGGTCAAGGATCCTGCTGCCAGGAACTCAGAGTGGTCCACCAGAGATAGGCAGATCTCTGGGAGAGGCTGGGAACTCCAGTAGAGGACCAGCGGTGGGGGTCAGAGACCAGGCAGGTGGAAATTATGGGTGGTCCCGCATGGATAGGCAGGTCTAGTGTACTCAGAGCTGCTCCCGGAAGTTCCCTGAAGGTGGCTGGATTGTTGGCTCCACCCTCTGTCCCAGTGCTCAACCAGAATAGTGGGACTTTGGGCAGGGTAGGGCATAGGGTAGGGGGAGGGCAGGCTCTTGGTGGGTGTTGGTAGGGGTGTATCAGAGCTCCAATAGTGCTCTCGATGGGGACAGGACACATGAGGCAGGGAGATCCGGGGCCAACCCAGGGAATTCCTGGGGAAGGGTTTAGAGGAAAGTCCACCAGAATTGGTTCCCGACTCACCTCTAGCCAAGGCCTGGCGATGGGGGAAAAAGGCTGGGCTGATACTCAGGATGTTAAGGCCCCATAGGCCGATCTAGCTTGGACCTGGCACTCTCCAGCTGAGGCCACTTTAGCAGAGGCCCTGCGATGGGGGTCAAGAATCCTCTAGCCAAGGCCTGGTGATGGCGATCAATGGCTCCCTCTTTTATGCTCTCTCTCTCTCTCTCTCTCTCTCTCTCTCTCTCTCTCTCTCTCTCTCTTTCTCTTCTCTGGTCTATTCCTCCTCCTGAGTCAATCTTCGTAGTTCCATGTGCTTTCCTCTCCTCCCTTTCTATTTCTCCTAGTTCCCTCTCCACTCACTGCTTCCCCCCCCCAGCACTCCCCATATGTTCAGGAGATATTGCTCCTTTGCTCTTCTGTGAGAGACCTTATATGAATCCCTTAGAATCCTCCTTGTATCCTAGTTTCTATGGCATTTGAATTATAGGCTGGTGATCCTTTGATCTATGTCTAAAATCCATATATGAGTGAGTACATACCATGTTCCTCTTTTTTGTGACTGGGTTACCTCATTCAGGACAGTTTCTCCAAGTTCCATCCATTTGCCTGTGAATTTCAAGATTCCAGTGTTTTTTTACACAGAGTAGTATTCCATTGTGTAAATGTGTCATATCTTCTTTATCCATCCTTCAGTTGAGGGGCATCTAGGTTTCTTCCAGATTCTTGCTATTACAAATGATGCTACTATGAACATAGTTGAGCACGTCTTTGTTGCATGGATGTGGATCATTTGGGTATATGCCTAAGAGGGGGATTTCCAGGTCCTGTGGTAAACTAATTCCCATTTCCCTGAGGAACTGCCATACTGATCTCCAAAATGGCTGTATGAGTTTGCAATCCCACCAGCAGTGGAGGAGTATTCCCTTTTCTCCACATCCTCTCCAGCATAAGTTGTCATTGGTGTTTATAATTTTAGCCATTCTGGGAGGAGTATAATGGTATCTCAATGTTGTTTTGATTTGCATTTCCCTGATAGTTAAAGATGTTGAGCACTTTCTTAAGTGTCTTCAGCCTTTTTGATTTCCTCTATTGAGAGTTCTCTATTCAGTTCTGTACCCCATTTTTAAAAATAGGGTTATTTGGTGTTTTGTTGACTAGTTTCTTGAGTTCTTTGTGTATTTGGAGATCAGCTCTCTGTCACATGTAGGATTGGTGAAGATCTTTTCCCAGACTGTGGGTTGCCGTTTGATAATGTCAACTGTGTCCTTTGCCTTACAGAAGCTTCAAGGTTTGAAAAAGTCCCATTTATTAATTGTCAATCTCAGTGTCTGTGCGGTCTCCTGTACCAATTTGTTCCTGGGTACTTCCCACTTTCTCTTCTAAGAGGTTCATTGTTGCTGGATTTATGTTGAGGTCTTTGATCCAGTTGGACTTGAGTTTTATGCTTGGTGATAGACATGAGTCTGTCTGCAGTCTTCACCAAACCCTCATCCAGTTGTGCCAGCAACATTTGTTGAAGCTGCTTTCCTACTCTGATTGTATTCTTTTAGCTGTTTTGTCAAATTCAGGTGTTCATAGTTATGTGGGTTAATAACAGGATTTTTGTTTCTATTCCATTGGTCTACTTGTCTATTTTTGTGCCAATACCAGGCTGTTTTCAGGACTATATAGCACTGTAGTAGAGCTTAAAGTCTGGGATGGTGATGCCTCCTGCAGTTCCTTTATTGTACAAGATTGTTTTGGCTATCCTGGGTCTTTTGTTTTTCCATATAAAGTTGATTATTATCCTATCAAGGTCAGTTAAGAATTGTGCTGGGATTTTAATGGGGATTACATTGAATCTATAGATTGCTTTTGGCTAGATTGCCATGTTGACTGTGTTTATCCTACCTATCCAAGAACATGGAAGATATTTCCATTTTCTGGTATCTTCTTTAATTTCTTTCTTTAAAGACACCAAGTTCTTATTATATAGGTCTTTCACTTGTTTGGAACGCATTACCCCAATATACTTTATGATGTTTGTGGCTATTGTAAAAGGTGATGTTCCTCTGATTTCTGTCTCAGCCCCTTTGTTGTCTGAATAAAGTAGAACTACTGATGTTTTTCAGTTTATCTTGCATTTTCCTAGTTTGCTGTTTATCAGCTCTAGGAGTTCCCTGGTGGAGGTTTTTGGGTCCCTTATATAAACTATCATATCATCGGCATATAGTAAAAGTTTGACTTCTTCCTTTCCAATTTGTATCCCTTTGATCTCCTTTTGTTGTCTTATATCTTTAGTTAGAACTTCAAGTACAATATTTAAGAGATATGGAGAGAGAGGAAAGCCTTGTGTCTTCCAGATTTCAGGAATCACCTTAAGCTTTTCTCCATTCAGTTTGATGTTGGCTGTTTGTTTAGTGTATATTGCCCTTATTCTGTTTATGTGTGTTCCTGTTATCCCTGATCTCTCCAAGATCTTTATCATGAAAGGGTGTTGAATTTTGTTCAAAGCTTTTCAGCATCTAGGGAGATGATCATGTGGTTATCCAGATAGTTATCCAGAAATTTGTTCATTTCCTTTGAATTTTCAAATTTTGTGGAATACAGGTTTTCAAGTATGACCTGAAAATTGTCCATTGTTATGTCCCCCTTTTCTTTTCTGGTTTTGTTAATTTGCATGTTCTCTCACTGCTTTTTCGTTAGTTTGGATAAAGGTTTGTCTATCATGTTGATTTTCTCAAAAAACCAACTCTTTGTTGCATTGATTTTCTTTTTTAGTATGGTTTTCCTGGTTTTTATTTTATTGATTTCAGCCCTCAAATTGATTATTTTCTGGCGTCTACTCCACCGGGGTGAGTTTGCCTCTTTTAGTTCTAACCAGTTTTGCTGTTAATTCTCTAACGTGATTAGCCTCCTTTTTCTTCTTTTGGGCACTCAGTTCAATGAACTTCCCACATAGCACTGCTGTCAAGGTGTCCCATAAATTCGGGTATGTTGTGTCCTCATTCTCTTTGAATTTTAGGAAGTCCTTAATTTCTTTCTTTTTTTTTTTTTTTTTCTTTTTTGACCCAGGTATGGTGCAATTGCACAATTGTTCAGTTTCCATGAGTTTGTAGTGTTTCTGCGATTTGTGTTTTTGTTGAATTCCAACTTTAAAGCATGGTGGTCTGTCTGATAAGATACAGGGGACTATTACAATTTTTTTGTGTCTGTTCAGGTTTGTTATGTTGCCGAGTATGTGGTCAATTTTAGAGAAGGTTCCATGTGGAGCAGAGAAGAAGGTATATTCTTTTATGATTGGATGGAATGTTCTATAGATGTCTGTTAAACCCAGTTGAGACATAACTTCTGTTAGTTCTTTTGTTTCTTTGTTGAGTTTCTGATTGGTGACCCTGTCTATTGGTGAGAGTGGTGCGTTGAAGCCTCCCACTGTGAGTGTATGAGGTTTTACGTGAGCTTTGAGTTTTTAGTAGCATTTGTATTATGAATGTGGGTACCTTTGTATTTTGGGTATAGATGTTCAGAATTGAGACTTTGTCCTAAAGATATTTTTGAAGTCATTCTCTTCTGCTTCATCTGCTTTGGGGTGTTCGGTTCTAATTGGTTTAGAGTCCCTAGATTCTGGTGGTGTTATGCTTGTTTTTCTATTTTTAGGTGTTTTCTTGTATTGCTGTCTTCCCATCACTTCTTTCAGTAGGTACAGGTGGGTTCTCTCTCTCTCTCTCTCTCTCTCTCTCTCTCTCTCTCTCTCTCTTTCTCTCTCTCAATATGGTACTCCCCCGGTGGGCTTAAGTGAGTCAGAAGTTTGATGTCTGTAGCTCTGGGTTGTCCAAGCTCTCTATGAGGTCTCTCCTCAGGTAGGGTCCTAGCAATGTGGTCAAAGATCAGTCTCTAGTAGAGGCCCGGAGATGGATGTCAATGATCCAGCAGCAGGTAGGGACTCAGGATGGTTCTAAGGAGATAGGTGTTCTCTGGGAGTGGCCCAGAACTCCAGCAGAAGACCGGCGGTGGGGGTCAGAGTTAAGGCAGGTGGGGATTCTGGGTGGTACTGAGTGGATAGGCAGGTCTAGTGTGCTCCGAACAGCTCCAGGTAGTTCCCTGAAGGTGGCAGGATTGTTGGATCCATCCTTTGTCCCAGTGCTCAACCAGAGTTGTAGGAGAGTCAGTAGGGTAGGCCACAAGGTATTGGGAGGGCAGGCTCTTCATGGGGTTGGGTGGTTGTGTATCAGACACCAGGAGTGCTCTTGCTGGGGACAGGACACAGGGAGGAGCGAGATTCGGGGCCAATCCAGGGAGTTCCCAGGGAAGGTTGTGGGGGTGGGATTCAACTCAAATTGGTTCCAGACACACCTCTAGCAGAGGCCTGTGGCTGCTGGGCAGGCAGGGACTCAGGAATTTCCCAGGTGAGAGTGGATAGGCAGATCTAGCTGGGTCCTGGCACTTTCCAGCTGAGACCTATAGCAGAGTCCTGGTGATGGGGTCAAGGATCCCACATGCAGGTACTCAGGATGGCCCCACACAGATAGGTGGATATCTGGGAGGGTCCTGGAACTCCAGCAGAGGACTCTAGCAGAGGCCTGGTGATGGGTGTCAAGCAGGTGTTTTGATTATTATGTGTCGAGGGATCTTTTTTTACTTTGGTTCAGTCTACTTGGTGTTCGGTATGATTCTACTTTCATGAGCATATCCTACTTCAGATTAGGAAAGCTTTCTTCAATGATTTTGTTGAATATGTTTTCTGAACCTTTGAGCTGGGCTTCTTTGCTTTCCTCTAGGCCTATTATTCTTAAGTTTGGTCTTTTCACAGTGTCCCACATTTCCTAGATGTTTTCTGTTAAGGATTTGTTGGATTTAGGATTTGCTTTGGTTGAAGAATCTATTTTCTCTAGTTTATCTTCAGCACCTGAGATTCTTTCTTCCATCTCTTGTATTCTATTGCTTATGCTTGTGTCTATCGTTCCCACTCATTTGCTCAGTTTTTCTATTTCCAGCATTCCTTCAGTTTGTGTTTTCTTTATTTTCTCTATTTCAGTTTTCATGTCTTGAACCATTTCCTTCACCTGTTTAATTGTTTTTTCTTGGCTTTCTGTAGTTTCTTTGAGGGCCTCTATCATTTTTATGAAGATATTTTTTAAGTCATTCTTTTCTGCTTCATCTGCTTTGGGGTGTTCATCTCTAGTTGGTGTAGAGTCCCTAGATTCTGGTGGTGTCACGCTTGTCTTTCTATTGTTAGGTGTTTTCTTGTATTGCTGTCTTCCCATGGCTTCTTCCAGTGAGTTCAGGTGGGGTTTCTCTCTCTCTATGGTACTCCCCTGGTGGGCTTAAGTGGTTCAGAAGTTTGATGTCTGTTTCTCTGGGTGGTTCAAGCTCTCTAGGATGTCTCTCCTCAGTCAGGGGCCTGGTTATGGGGGTCAAAGATCAGGCTCTGATCCTGCAGGCAGGGACTCAGGATGGTCCCTTGGGGATAGGCAGATATCTGTCCAGCGACCAGAGCTCCAGTAGAGGATGGGCGGTGGGGGTCAGAGATCAGGCAGGCAGGTCTTCAGCGTGGTCCTGCGTGGATAGGCAGGTCTAGTGTGCTCAGAGCAGTTCCAGGAAGTTCCCGAAGGTAGTGGGATTGTTGGACCCACCCTCTGTTCCAGTGCTCAAGCAGAGTGGTGGGACAATGTGCAGGGTATGGCACAGCGTGGGGGGGGCAGGCTCTTTGGTGTGTGTGTGTGTGTGTGTGTGTGTGTGTATCAGAGCACCAGGAGCACTCTCGCTCCAGCAGAGGCCAGGCAATGGGAGTCAAAGTTCTGGCAGGTAGGTACTCAGGATGGTCCTGTGGGGATAGGTGAATATCTGGCTGGGCCCTAGAACTCTGGCAGATGACCTGCTGCTTTGTTTCTTAAATATTCTAGGACCACTTGCTTGAGGAATTGTGCCACCCTTAGTGGGTTGGGCCATCCTACATCAATTAATAATCAAAATAAATCCACATGCCAACCTGACATAGACAATTCCTTAATTGAGGCTTCCTCAGATGACTCTAGGCTGTGTCAATTTGATGATTAAAGCTAACCAGGAAAACTATGTTTAATATATCAGGACTATTAGAGGAAACAGCTTGGCTATAATACTATGGTAAGAAAATTCATACTTTAAAGAATTGAGTCATAATTTTGGAAGATAACTCTTCAGTGGTTTTGGAGACAAAATTGCTTTGTGTTGTATAACCTAAGTTAAAGGCTGTTTCCTTGGAAGTTAGAATAGTTCTTCAAGGCTCTAAGCAAGTTAAAACTTTGCTTAGCTTCGGAACATAACTAAGTGGAATAGCAAAGGTCCCCTAAGCCCAAGGTCCCAAGTTGAATCCCTAGTAACACACACACACACACATACACATACACACACACACACACACACACACACACACACACACAAAGAGAGAGAGAGAGTAAATGAGTAAATGAATTCATTAAAGTTCACCTGGAGCTTTACACATTAGTTGTCATTAGAAATAATGTGATAAATGCACTGTTAAGTTTTTCTAATTTTATTTTTTTTAAATTTTATTTCTTGTGTACATTTTTAATATGACAGACTTAAATACCATAAAATATATTATACAACCCTCTTTGTTCTTTGTGATGCTGGGAATTAAACTCAGGCTTTGGCTCTACACTCAGCTGTAGAGGGCTGCCTGAGTTACTTGTTAAGTGTCCAGCTAAGTCATATTAAATACACTCATACTTCTTGTCTTTCAGTTTCTAAATCTTAAACCTTGCTGTAAAGACTTTGTAAATAATGTGAATAGTGACAAAACAGTGATTGTCTATAACCACATATAAAGAAAACAATCTGAGTCTAAACTTTTATTTTTAATAATTAATATTCTTTAACATTGGGCTTCTGCATTTGTTTTCCTAATCAAGTGATACAGGAATTACTGCAGAGATATGAAACAAATCTAGATAAATTATGAAGATTGTCTGAAAACTTACTAATATTAGCACACAAACTACCAATTATTTTTAAAAATCATTTCCTTTTATTCTCTCCTCATCTTGTTTTATTTAAGACAAAGTTTCATGTAGCCCATAATGGCTCATGCTAGCCTTAAACTTGCTGTGTAACCAAAGCTAGTCTTGAATAGCTGATCCTCCTGCTTCTCCCTCCCAAGTGCATGGATTATAGAAATGTACCATCAAGTCCAGTTTACAACCATTTTTCTTTAATAACACTGGGATAGCTGTTCAGAGAATGAGACAGAATTATGAACTGTGATCTTACCTAATCCAAGGAGTGGAGGGAGGAAGACTACCCAAGATAATAGTGAGTTTAAGGCCAATACTGGCAATTAATGAGACTCTGTATCAAAACAAAATGTAAATAGATGCCTGGAGATACAGCTCAGTGTCACCACTCCAGAAGCAGTCATACCTGGGAGAACAGAGCTGATAAATGAGGTGGTCTAAAATCTCATGCAATAATAGCCAGCTTCACTCGGAGCCCCAGACAATTTATATTCTGAGGGTTAAAAAAGGTCATGAGTAAAGTTATTATGAGTTCAAGCTGTATACAGTCACAAAAATAAGACACACATGGTAAAACATGTTTTTCTATGGAGGCATATAACGAATATTTTAATTGAATAACAACAGCAAGCAATAATGAGTAAACTCACCCCTATCTGATACACTTGGGAGGAACATAAAAACACAATTCCAGAACAATTCTGTTTTGATGAACCTAAGGTCATAAGACTCCCATCTTGCTTTCTTGAAAGGTTCTCACAAGCACTCAGAATTCTCCTTAATTCTCCTGAACTGTGTTCCAACATCTCCCCTTTTTCTTACTTTTTAAACATAGGATATCCAGAATGTTTTTTTATTTAAAATGTTGCAGATAAATCTAATTGTCATTTGATGCATGAGTATCCTGTAAGCAAGCAAATTATGAACATAATATTAAAAAAGTGATAGCATTGTGTGTACATAGAATAAGGTTCAAGCAGGAAGAAGTCATCTAGGAGCATGCCCACTGAATATAAACCTAGTGGACCCTGGAAGACAAACATAGCTCTGCCCTAAGTCGCTGGCTCCAGGCAGTTGGGCACCATTATTATTCTTGGAATCAGGGTCCTGCCCGGTGTCAGGACTGAGTCGACAAGGAAGCCCTAATGCAATGCTGGGTATAGGTGAACAACTATATGGGAGAGGCAGAGAGCCAGAGGCGTTATATGAGAAGTTGAAAGTGATGAGGAGCAGGCCGACATGGGTGTCTTGAATGTCACTCAGGGCCATGGTGATGTTTCGACCTGGGCAGCAGCTGGGACCCATATCTAGGTTCATGGTCTTCATGCAATCGCGGTCTGTTTTGATGTCTGTGGTTCTTCATACCACCGAAGGCCGAGAAGAAAGGGCGATACAGAGTTGGCCCTGCCCTGTCACTGGCTACAATGCGAGGGAGAACTGATACTTCCCCTCGCTGGATGAAGCACTCAGAAGAGAGGGTCCAACACTTCACCTGGATATTAAAATAGAGCTGACACTATTGGCAGGTGCAAAGCTGACCTGGCCCGGAGTCTGGGAAAGTGGGAGAGCAGATGGTACCTCACATGTGGTGAGGGAAAATGCCTTCCCTTGCCCCTCTGCACCTGCAGCAGGTGAGGACCTGACTCAACCCTCGCCAGCACCAGCATTCAGAAGAACAGACCCTGGACCTTGGCTAGGCAGCAAAGTAGAATTGACCCTGCAGACAGGGGTGTGGGTGACCCAGCTCTGAGGGCATGAAATAGGCAGAGCTGGTATTCCATCTTTCATGTGCAGCAGTATAGTGGTAGGGACAAGGGAAAGATTCCCCCATCAGCACTACTACATCCAACTGGCAAGGAAGTTGCCCTCTTGCCAGCTGCAACCCTCAAGAAAGTGGACCCTGCACCTCCCCTGGCTTATCACTGCAAGGGATTAATTAGCCAGGGCAATGCACAAGACTCACCCTAGTGGTGAGGACAAGGAAGAGCTGGCAGAATGACCAACCCTGCAACTACTCAGGCCCAGAACAAGGGTTATGAATTGGCTCACTCTAATATCTACCCTATCTATGATCTCCTGGAACACTTAAAGGGAAAGGTACTGCAGACCCAAAGTTGCAGTATCTCTGCAACACAGAGCAACAGCAGGACAACGAAGAGGAGTTCCAGTGAGGGCTCAGCATCAATAGTGTAGCAGAAACCAAAGGCCTCGGACCAGACCAATGACTCACTGCAATAAACACTTTCAAGTAAAAATATATGAATAATAGGGTTTACTGCATGACTCACTGTGTCACTCTACAACATCCATTACAAGATTGATTTTTTTTTCTATAGGTGGAGTTGTCCTGTCCTGACCAAAATAACCATGAACAAACTTATATTAATTACAAATGCTTGTCTGATAGCTCAGGCTTATTACTAACTAGCTGCTACAACTTAAATTAACCCATTTCTATTCATCTATATATTGCCACATGGTTCATGGCATGGCTCTACCTGTCCTCCAGCATGTCTTGCTCCTCCTGAGTCTCCTGGTGACTCCTCTAACTCTACCCTTCTTCATCCCATCATCCTCAGTTTGGCTTTCCACCTAACTTTATCCTAATCAGTTATTGGCCAATCAGCTTGTTTATTAAACTAATAATAGCAACATACATTCACACAGTGTACAGAAACATTATTCCACAGAACTTTTCTTTTTCACTTAAATTTTATTTTGTTTTATTTTGGGGTAGGTTGCAAGGTAGAAGGTGGATATGAAGGGACAGGGAAATGAATGGGTTAGAGGTTCATGATGTGAAAACACAAGAATAAATAAAAAAGAAAGTTAAAATAAAAGAGGAACCAAAACTATGTTCCATAATATTGGTTATATTATTATATTGATTAGAAAATAGCTAGAAAAGAGGCCATATTATTCTGATATCATGTAGATCATAGCTCATATTTGCCTTTAATAGGAATATAAATGTTATGATGTCCTATGCAAATAGGAAGTGATTTAAATCCAAAGGAAATGTTAAATGCAATTCCTTCTTCAGATGAATGAATGAGTCAATTTTCTGCTCCAAGATCCAGGTATAAACACAGAGTCATTACTAAAGATAACAGGAGCTGGATCCATACAATCTGTAAGTTGAAGCAAAGGAGGATGGCTACTCCCCAGAGCTACTCATCACAGATGTCAAAGGAGGATGGGGAACATAAGATCAATACACATGCTCAGAGGTACTCATCACAGATGCACATGTCAAAGCAGCTAGCAGCTAGTATCACAAGAAAGACATTCTCCAGTGACATAGGCTCTGTGTGTTTCAGAGAATAACTTGTTCCTCTGTGCACAGGGCCTTAACTTGGTCCCAGATGGGCAGACTGGGATATCTCCTTTTGCTCATCATGAATGCTTCAGTGAATCCATCTGCAATGACAGATGCATACAGTTTCCCAATTTTCTTCAGCCAACCAGGCTGTCTAAATCACACAGGCCTGTCTAAAGTCAGTTCAGTATGTTATGTAACAAAATGGTTTTAAGCTATTGATCATATATTAATTTCAGACAAATTTTAAAAATTAAGAGTAGATAAAGCATATGCAAGGATATCCCTTGATGCTCCCCTTTTTATTTACAAATAAGTATTGTTTAAATATTTTATACACTGGCCTTTAGGATTGCAAGGAATGACTGCAATATAATTAATATCCTATTCTTTAAGCAGTTCTTAAATTTTTATTTACTACTATAGGCTGGTCCATTTTCAGTTTTTAATCTAAGTAGGTACTCCCACAAGAGCAAAAGTTTGTATGACAGAAGAGCATACTGCAGAAGCATTCTCTGAGGATTGAGGCACAAACCAAATATATTGGGAATATGTATCAATACAAATGTGCAGGTAAGGCATCTGAGGCACAAGAGCAAAGTGAGTAGCACCCATTTACCATAAATCATTAGTATCCTTACTTCTGGGATTAACTCACGTTATATGACAATTACATGTAAGGCAGCACAAATAGGACATTCCTGGACATTTTTTTCTTGCATGCCTAAGTGGGATATGGTATTGTACATAAAGTCAATCAGCATTAGCATGTGTGTGCTGATGTTGAATAAAAATAGGGAATGTTAATGCATAAGCTTGCTTTTTTTCTCCTGCAATACAACCAGAGAAGTTGGAATATTTATGAATATGAGTAATGAAGAAAAGATGTGTGTCGGCTTTAACCAGATGTTATAGTTCCTGTAGTAATGGAAACATAGCAGGATGTGAAGATGGAATTAGAGCAGTTTCTATTGCTGGATATAATAATACAATACAAGCAGAATCTGAAATGTTATTTGAGGGTTTATGAATTAACCATAGTAGATGATTCGAAACAACCAGTTCTAACTGTTGGGTTTGGGAAAAAGAAGTATTAAAAGATTGATGAGTATCTGGGTCATAAACTCCTCCTATAAGTATTGAAAAATCAATAAAATAAGTATCTGCCTGTGAATGGGAGAAGGCTGGATAATGATTTCCCACGCTTTTATGGTACTATGCAAATGAAATTTGAAAATCAATAGAGTTCTGTAAAACTATTAAAAACTGGTTATCAGTTAAGAGTAGTGTAATACAGAAAGGATCAAATCCATATAACTGTTGACATCAGGTCCTCCCCTGGTTTACTAATTGAGCAAGAAGAGCAAGACAAACAGTATTTTATGACCCTTATGGTTTAAATAAACCTATTCCAAAAGTTTATCCTCTTGTTCTATAATTCCTGTAAGAAACCCTTTAAGTGGGGGAAAAAGCAAGTTTAAAGCAGTGAAGGGTCACATGATACACAAATGCTACTTTTAGTCCTCATTCAAATACCTGTAGTTCTTTTCTTGCCTCTCTATATAATATTCCAGGATTATCCAACACTATCTCTCCATCTAGTTTTAAATAGAGTGATTAGTGCATAACTGGGTACCCCTAAAGTAGGATGTAGACAATTAACATCCCTTAATAAATTTTGAAAGTTGTTACATGTTTTAAAATGGTTTTATGAGGTAACCCAGTCACAAAAAGAGGAACACAGTATGTACTCACTCATATATGGATTTTAGACTTAGATCAAATGATCACCAGCCTATAATTCACATCACCAGAGGAACTAGGATACAAGTTGTATTCTAAGAGATTCATATAAAGTCCCTCACAGAACTGGGAAGGGACAAGTCCCCCAGACCTCAGGTATAGTGGGGGAGGACAGCTAATGGAGAGAGAAGTAGGAGAAAATGAGAGGGAGGAGAGGAAGGCATGTGCGACCAGGAGGATTGAGCCTGGTTAGGAATGGAAAATAGGAAAGAGAGAGAGAGACAGAGACAGAGAGAGAGAACATAAAAGAGGGAGCCAATATTGGTTTGAAGATAAAGTTGAACACAAAGAAAGGTCGAGGGAACTACAAGACTGCTCCCAACTAACAATCTCAGCTTCCGTGGAAAGGCTATCATAAATGCCCTTCCCGGAGAGTGAGATCAACAACTAACTTCTTCATGGAGTCCTCAACTAATGCCTGTTGAAAACAGGAGCAAACACCCATACATAAACACTGAGTCAAACTAGAACCCAGAAGCAGATGGAGAGGACAAGACCATGCGGTAGAAGTACATAGAGACAGCTTACCTGAACAAGGAGGAGCTAAGGGCCACTAGACTGATAGCTGGGAAGCCAACAGGGGTCTGACTCGGACCCCCCTGAATATGGGTCTCAGCCAGAAGGTCTGAGCAGTCTAAGAGACCTCAGACAGTGGAGCCAGGATGTATCCCTGGTGCACAAAAGGACTTTGCAAACATATCCCCCATGGAGGGATAACTGCCTTATTCTAGAGATAGGAGAGAAGCCCTAGTCCCTACTTCACAGGACCTGTCAGATCTACATGACCCCAACTGGATGGCATTCCCCTACATATTGTATTGTGGTGGGGGTTTGGGAGGGGAGGGTGTTTAGAGTGCATGGGAGAGGGTAGAGAGGGCAAAAGGGAGGGAAGGAGGGAGGGAGGGCTTGGGGGGAGGGAGGGAGGGAGGGAGAGGGAACTGGGATCGACATGTAAAATAATAAAAAAAAAAAAAAAAAAAAAAAAAAAAAAAACGCTTTGACTCCAAAATTTAAGTTGAAGAACAAGTTACTGGGGAAAAGTATTTCTATTTTTGTTTCCACAGAAAATGAAAAGATGTGGATTCCTTCCAGACTAATGTGGTTTGATCACGCCAGACCGCCTGAAACAGAGTACAAGCTGATCCTACATTCCAAACAGCTGGACAAAACAGCCCTACAGACTACAGCTAGGATATCTGAATCTTCTTCGAATCCCCCAAGACAGCGCCCCTTACCAGCAGGAAGTAGTTTGGAAAGAACGACGCCCAAATTCCCAAATATTGTGTATAAATGTTTGTTTTCATTTAATTGGACTTTGTTATATAAAATTAAATAAAAAATACTCTATATGCATAAAAAAAAGAAGAAAATAAATGTTCATAGTTGAAACAAAAAAAATGGTTTTGTCAATGGACATTTGTGTGTGTGTGTGTGTGTGTGTGTGTGTGTGTGTGTGTGTGTATGGTTTAATCATTTTGATTCTGTTGAAATTGCATAGATAGATCATGAGGCCAGAGAGGAATTGGTAAATGAATTCCTTTTCCCTGCCATGTCCTAGTTTGCATAGCTTATAAATTAGCTTTTTCATAGTCTCTCCTAAGTCCTCATCAAAAAGTGCAGAGAATTCAATACTAGATTGATTATCAAATTCCTCATCCCATATGTCTTAGTTAGGGTTTTCTTGCTATGAAGAGATACCATGAGCATAGCAACTCTCACAAGGTAAATATTTAATTGAGGTGGCAGCTAACAGTTTCAGAGGACGAGTCCATTATCATCATGATGATAGTGGCATGCAAGCAGACATGGTGTTGGAAGAGTAGCTGAGAGTCCTACATCTTGGAGACTATAGGAAGTTGACCAATACAGTGTTTGGTATCCTAAGCATAGGAGGCCTCAAAGCCTACCTCCACAGAGACACAGTCCCTACAACAAGGCCATACCCACTCCAACAAAGCCACATCTCCTAATAGTGCCATTCTCTATGAGATTTTGGGGACCAATTACATTCGAACTACCATATCATGCTTCAGAATTGTCTTTAGGCAGTGGAGGATATGTATTTAAAGTAGGTTCTCGTAAGGGAGCTGAGGTAGCCAAAGATGGTGGTAATACTATTTTTACTTTTAATTTTGCCTGAACAGGGAAATCTCATTTTTTGCCTTCTACCAATATCCTTCTTATCTTGTGAACTAACTGCAGCCAGCATTTGTGATGTTCATGGCTCATGTTACCACCAAAAACTATGTGGATACCTGGTTGCCAGAGGGGCCATAATGATCTGAGTGGTCTGCAATACTATTCAGCACCATGATGATGCCCCAAGGCAAGCTGAGGCCAAGGGCCATGTCTGGGTCCATGGCTCTACTTCAGCTGTGGTTTGTGATGATATCCATGACCTATGTTGTCATTGTGAGACATAGGAGAGCTGGCCTCGGTGTCCTGAGCACCCAAGAATTGGTTTCACTCTTTGTGGGCTGCCTCAGTGGGAAAGCTGCCCCCCTTCTGGAAGAACTAGCACCAGTGGCATGGGTGCAGTAGAGCTGGCCCCAACTTTTGATGGCCCTGGGATAACTGCTTCTGACATCTTTGCCCATAATCAACAACACAATTCATGTAAAATTTCATGTACTTTACACAGATTTGTCAATAACAATAGGCACTTCAGGTTTAATCAGGTCCATTATGAAAGGCACATCCTTACTAAATTTCAAAGCTGCACAAGGATCTAAGGGATGCAGTTCAGTGCTAGCTCATGTGCTCAGCATGTGCAAGGATTCAGTCTGTAGTTCCAAATAACAATAACATTAACAATATAGTAATTGTGAAGAAGCACAACACCTAGGCCATATTGCAAGGTCTCTTATTTTTATTGTTGCTGCTATTGTTAAGAATGTTTGTTTGAAATCCAGGTAGCTGCATATGACCACAACTATAAAAGTCCCTAAAGCAATTCTAGATGGTTAAGTCAGCATAGAAACTTTATAGGGATTTTTTGGTCTTTTTTAGTTTGGTGTCTGTGTGTGTGTGTGTGTGTGTGATACTAATCTCAATTTCTTCCAGATAGTCCCCACTTACCCAAATTCATAAAGTTTTAAAACAAAGTTATACACATTAAGTAGAACTATAAAGCCTATTTTTTTCTGGTTCCATATCATTTCATTGAATGCTAGGCTTACTATGTAGCCCAGGATGTCTTGGAACTCATTATATGGACCAGACTACTTTCAAACCCTCTGTGACCTTTCTGTCTCAGTATCTTGAATGCTGGGATTACAGGTATGAGCTACCACATCCAGCTCATATGAGTTTTATATATATCCCTGTTGTCTGCTTTTGCATTTTTTCTTTTGTGTCAACCATTCGTTGTACCAAGGATTTCCTCTAACAGTGTATTAGTAAACTGACATGAGGCCTGGGCTACATAATGAGAACATTTCTCAACAAAACAAAAACAAGAAGAGTTTATTAGCTTATTATCAATACAATGAAATAGCTAAAACAGCTGTTATAAATACAGAAGATCTATTTAGTTGAGCTTTGGCAGTCCAAGGCAATGGCACTTGACCTAGATCAATGCCTTTTTGGTTAACAAATTTTGTCTTTTGGCAGTTTCACACAAGTACATAATGTGTTTTGACCACCCCCTACTTACCTTCATCTTATCCTACCAGTCCCAATTCTTCCTACACATCTATTTCCTATATTCATATTTTTGTTGTAATTTTTCATTTCTCACTGAATTTAACCAGGGCTGTAGGTATTCCTTTGTGTTTAGAACTATCCACTGGAGCCTAATGGGCTACCCAAGATGACAATTTTTCTAGGGATTTGGCTATTGCATAGGTCAAAGGGAGATTGAAAATCATTTGCTGGGAACTTTTCTTATTTGAAAAATCCTATTTTATCTTACAGCACTGTTTATAGTGTTTGAGTCTCCAACACAATATCATGTATTCTGCATTTGTTGCAGTTGCATTCAGTGTCTCTAGAAACCTAAATGACTAATATTTTATATTTTTGGTAGCTATTACATTTATTATGTATATTTTTTCTTGAGGCAGAGTCTTTTGTAACTGAAGTAGCTACATATGACCCTGTACTTATCCTCTTGGATCTACCTCTGAAATGCTGAGATTACAGCCATGCCCACCATTGCTTGTAAGTGTAATTTACCTACCCCTTATTTTTTAGTCTTAGATCATAGTATTTCAGTAATGTTTTGTGAAATTTGCATTACTTATTATTCTACCTCAAGATAGTAAAGGAAGCACTATAACACATTTTACACAAGGCTTTGGGTTCAATGCCTAGTAGTGTATATGTGTGGGGGAGGAGGGTAATTAGCCTGATGGAACCTGTTGTTTGAAAAATGTGGCCCCAATAGGCACATAAAGAGTGGCACTATTAGGAGGTATGGCCTTGTTGGAGGAAGTGTGTCATTGGTGGGCTTTGAGGTTTCAGAAGCTCAAGTTAGCCTTAAGTGGCTCACTGTCTCCTTCTGCTGCCTGAGGATCCAGATGTAGACACCATGCTTCTAGCCATGATGATAATATATTAAACCTCTGAACCATGATGATAATATATTAAACCTCTAAATTGTTTCCTTAATAAGAGAGGTGTGGTCATGGTGTCTCTTCACAGAAAAACAAAAACAAAAACAAAAAACCTAACTAATACAGAGGCATACCTCATAACTATAAGAACATAAGGCTTCTGGAGTAACAGTTTATGTGTACCCACAGGTAGGCATGAGTTCTTTAATACTTGAGAGTGTGATAATGCTCAGAGGTTTCTTTATGTGCCTCACACTACCTTGACTCTGACCTCCACACCAGGCTTCTCTTTTCATCTTCTGTCTTATTCCCACTGTGACACTGGGTATGAGTATTTTCAGATGCTGATACCAGATATATATATATTTCTACTTCTTGTAAGGAAAACATTAGCATATTTTCCATATGAATATGGACTTTCATGTATCATATGTTCTGTACCATATGGTGCTGTGCCTGTTTGAAACCTTTAATATAGCACAAAAGCAAAGAGACTTAGATTGAAATATTTATTGTACTTTATAGCTTACAGATCTTAAATTAGCTCTCTACATATATGCCATGGAATGAGCTATAAATAACTAGGAAAGCTAATAGAGCAAGAAGTGAATCAGTAGCATTTGAGTTTAATGTATGCAAGATCTGAGCAGTCTTGAAACCAGGGGAGATTTTGGTGTGTATACAAAGAAATCAAACTGAGAAACAACATGGCTAACAGACACAGGGAACATTTCCCCTAATAATGGCTCAAAAATTAGATTTGGTAGAAGGTTGGATGGTTAAGACAGGGTTTCTCTGAATAGCCATTGGTAACATAGAATTCAATATGTAGTTTGAGCTGGCTTTGAACTTCTAGCCATTTTCCTGACTCTGCTTCTTTAGTGCTAAGATTACACATTTGCCACCATGCTTTCAGAGGATTAATTGCTTTTTTAATCCTGGGTGGATTGATGTGTGCCACTGCACCCAGCATTAATTTGACCCCTTAAGCATAGTGTTCCATATATGCCTTTATGAGTGAAAGAGATATCAATTAATGTCCTTATCTTATTTTATGTAGGTAGTGTATGTGTTCATGTGTGTGTGTGTGTACATGTGTGTATGTGCACACAGGTGCCAGAAGTGGAAATCTGATGTCTTCTTAGTCACCTTTTCACCCTGTATTTTAAAAACTGTTTTTTAATTAGGCAAACATGATTGGTTACTAATATATAAATTTACTTCTTTTTAAACAAAACATAATTTCTTACTGAATCTTTGGGAATTTCACATCATGCATCCCAATCTTACTCATTTCCCAGTTTTACCATATCTGCCCTCCACTTTTATTATCTCCCTGCAAAAAAGAAAATCAGAAAACAAACAAATAAACAAACAAATAACCAGATATCCTCTCTGGACGGTGGCCTAATCCTGTCAATCATTGCTTTCTCTCATACCAGTGATAGCTGTGGCATCTCCAGTTCAACCGTGCATGTACTACTCCACTCCTCTGTCTTTCCCAACCCTCCATTATATGTTTGTTCATTATAGCTGTATTGGAAGCTGCTCTCCACCCTATGTTTTGAGTCAAGAAGTACAGCAGGAATCATGGAGGATGCTGCTTTCTAGCTGGCTCAAGGATAGGCTTTTGCTTAGCTGGATTTTGTTCGTTTATTTATTTATTTACTCACCTATACTTTTTAGTCATCTAGCTTTTTATACAGTTCAGGACTATCGGCCCAGGGAAGAGTATCACCCACAGTTTGTGCTAAACTCTTCTAATTAATTAATATCCAAGATAATCCTCTATAGACATGCCCACAGGCCAATCTTATCTAGGCAAGTCCTTAACTGAGTTCTCCTCTGATGTGACTCTATGCTGTGTTGAATTAAAGCCAACCATAGCAGAGACCTACAGAAAAACAAAGAAACTTGTTTACAGGTTCTCTTTTATTAAGAGTTTTCAGAATCACCTTCCATTTTCTTAATCTTGCCTTGTTCCTTTAGCTTCACAACGAGTTTAACTAAAGAGACATATATATCAGGATCCAGGCTCTTTCCTTTCTGATCAAGGGTTCCATTGATTTCTTTTCTTTTAAAGGCCATATCCTTTGGGGGCACCAGCCATCTTCTTACTCCTCCTAGCTCGGGATACTTGGTTCTCACGTCAATGAATGTTCCTTCACTGAACTCACCTGTGCCATCCTTTCCCGACAGTACTCTGATATTGGCTCAGCTAGGAAGTAGATAGGGCTATTGGTGGTAAAAATGAATATTTTGGGCAGAGGAAAGGACCTTTCATGTAGGGAAAGTGTTTGAGGAAGGGCAGCTGTAATGTGGGAATGGATGAAGGAAGGAAGAAATGGAGTTGGAGGTGGTTGTGAAATCATGGGTCATAGGATAAAGAAAATGACTTCCCCACTTCTATGTGTGTCTTCCTTTTGGGAAGGAGTGCTGCTCAGCATTTCAAACACCTCATGTTTTTGGTAAATTCCTCACTTTGAGTCAGCAGCCTTATTGCAGTTGCCCAGTGGGCAGATAGTGAAGTGTGGGCACCTGGCTTGGCCTCGGTCAACCCATTGTTCCTGATTAACATCTGGGCCTTGAGCCAGAAGCACACAGTAAGCTCTCTTCTGGTCTTGAGGGGTGAGGCCTTGGCATCTGCAGATATTTCCAGTGTGTTGGCAAGGCATGCTGTGGCACCCATTTCCTCAGCTTGGCTCCAGCTATCCTTAGGATTATATCCTTTTATACTTAGTTGAGTCACTTATTCATACTGGTAATCTCTTTCTCTCTTACCTTTTATTTATTTTGTATGTGAGTGTGTTGTCCGTGTACATGTGCGAGTGTGTGCATGGAGGTCATAGGACAACTTTTAGGAATGGCTTCTTTTCTTAGATTTTGTGGCTGGTACTGTAAGTCTTGGTTGTGGAACTTAAGTTGTCAAGTTGTCGGCAAGTGCCTTTAAGACTGAACCAGCTATTTCATTGGTCATAGGAAATCTCTTTTTTTATTCAATATATTACTTTGCTGTTTAAATCAGCTAGAATCAATTTCTATTGTAGGTAACTAAAAGCACACTATAACAACCTAGAACATCCTGGCTATTAAGCCATTGTTTTAGTTACTTTTCTTGTTGCTGTGATCAAATGATTGAGAAGCAGCAAGCTAAGAGTGGGAGGCTTTATTTTGGCCTACAGTTGAAGAAAGGATACAGTTTGTCATGGCCCCCCAAAAGACAGCTGCTGCACTTCAAGGATATAGCAAGGCTGCTTTCACACTGATATTACAGGCAGGAAGTGGAGAGAAGTGAATGCTGTACTACACTCTCCCCTTTCTCCCTTTTCATTTAGCCTGAGACTGCCAGCCAAGGAATGTTACTACCTACATTTAGGATGGGTCCCTTCCATTTTATTTAACTCAATCTAGAAATTCCTCACAAACATGGCCAGAGATTTTCCTCCAAAATAATTCTAGGTCCTGTGAAGTTGATTAACCATCACAGACATGCTATGTTTTTTTTTGTTTGTTTATGTGTTTGTTTTTTGTTTTTATTCTTAAACATGAGAACCTATAGAAACCCACAAAGGTGTTTAGGCAGCAAGGGTGGAGCGGTGGTGGACAAAGACTGACTTTTGAAGAGACCTCTGATGGGAAGGAGAGTCAGATTAAATGTAAGGAAACTGACAAAAGATGATACCTCCTTAGACAAAAAGAGCATGGATTGAAGAGTTATTTAGCAAATGAGATTATTGGAGGCAGGGGGAAGTAAATGACAAGAGCAGAAAGGGCCAACAAAGTGGCTGAGTGAGTAAAAGAGTATACCCAGTGATAACCCAGGCCAACATGGGTGAATGAGAGAACCTGTTCCTGTAAATTTTCCTATGATTACTACATGAATACCCTGACAGCCTCCCCAACAATAAATAAATAAATAAATAAATTAATTAATTTAGGGATGGATCCTTGACCCACACCGCCAGGCCTATGCTAAAGAGGCCTCAGCTGGAGAGTGTCAAGTCCCGGCTACATCCATCTATCAGTGCAGGGAACATCCTGAGGCTCAGAACATCCTGAGGCCCAGCCTGTGGGGATCTTTGACACCCATCACCAGTCCTCTGCTCGAGCCTGATCTTTGACCCCCATCGTGGGGCCCCTGCCTGAAGAGAGACCTCTTAGAGAGCTTGGACATCGAACTTCTGACCCACCGAAGCCCCTAGAGAGAGAGACCCCAACTGCACTTACTGAAAGAAGCCATGGGAAGATGGCAATACAAGAAAACACCTAACAATAGAAAGACAAGCATGACACCACCAGAATCTAGGGACTCTACACCAACTAGAGCTGAACACCCCAAAGCAGATGAAGCAGAAGAGAATGACTTAAAAAAAAATCTTCATAAAAATGATAGAGGCCCTCAAAGATGATGTGAGAAAATCCTTAAAGAAAAGGAAGAACAAACAAACAAAAAAATGGAAAGCCAAGAAAAAACAATTAAACAGGTGAAGAAAATGGTTCAAGACTTGAAAGCTGAAATAGAAACAATAAAGAGAACACAAACTGAAGGGAAGCTGGAAACAGAAAATCTGGGCAAATTATGGGGAACTACAGACACAAGCATAACCAACAGAAAACAAGAGATGGAAGAGAGACTCTCAGGTGCTGAAGATAAACTAGAGGAAATAGATTCAACAACCAAAGAAAACCATAAATCCAATAAATCCTTAACACAAAACATCCAGGAAATGTGGGACAACATGAAAAGGCCAAACCTAAGAATAATAGGCATAGAGGAAGGCGAAGAAGCCCAGCTCAAAGGTGCATAAAACATATTCAACAAAATCATTGAGAAAAACTTTCCCAATCTGAAGTAGTATATGCCCATGAAAGTACAAGAAGCATACTGAACACCTAATAGACTGGACCAAAGTAAAGAGACCCTTCGATACATAATAATCAAAACACCTAACATATAGAATAAAGAAAGAATATTAAGAGCAGCAAAAGGAAAAGGCCAGGTAACATATAAAGGCAGGCCTATCAAAATTACACCTGACTTCTCCATGGAAACTATAGTACAAAATAGTACATGGATGCCAGCCCACTCTAAAATACCCAGCAAAACTCTCAATCATTATAGACAGAGAAAACAAGATATTTAATGACAAAGCCAGATATTCACAATGCATATCTACAAACCCAGCCCTACAGAATGTTCTGGAAGGAAAACTCCAACCCAAGGAAGTTAATTACGACCAAGAAGCAAGCAGGTGTGGCTATCCTAATATCCAGCAAGTTAGACTTCAAACCAAAATCAATCAAAAGATTTGAACACAGTCATTTCGTATACATCACAGGAGAAATCCATCAGTATAAAGTATCAATTCTGAACATCTATGCCCCTAATACAAAGACACCCACATTCATAAAAGAAATGCTACTAAAACTCAAAGGTTAAATAAAATCTCACACACTCAGTGGGAGACTTTAACACACAACTTTCACCAATAGACAGGACCACCAGTCAGAAACTTAACAAAGAAACAAAAGAACTAACAGAAGTTATGTCTCAATTGGGTTTGACAGATATCTATAGAACATTCCATCCAAACACATACTTGGCAACATAACAAACATCAACAGATACAAAAAAAAAAAAAAAAGTGGGAATAGTCCCCTGTATCTTATCAGACAGACCACCATGCTTTAAAGTTGGAATTTAACAACAACACAAATCGCAGAAACACTACAAACTCATGGAAACTGAACAATGCACAATTGCACCATGCCTGGGTCAAAAAAAAAAAAGAAACAAAGAAAGAAATTAAGGACTTCCTAAAATTCAATGAGAATGAGGACACAACATACCTGAACTTATGGAACACATTGACAGCAGTGCTATGTGGGAAGTTCATTGAACTGAGTGCCCAAAAGAAGAAAAAGGAGGCTAATCACATTAGAGAATTAACAGCAAAACTGGTTAGAACAAAAAGAAGCAAACTCACCCTGAATTAAAGAAGATGCCAGAAAATGGATAGGTAAGGTAAACATAGCAAAAATAGCAATTTTGCCCAAAGCAATCTATAGATTCAATGCAATACCCATCAAAATCACAGAACAATTCTTTACTGACCTTGAAATGATGATAATCAACTTTATATGGAAAAACAAAAGACCCATGAGAGCCAAAACAACCCTGTACAATAAAGTAACTTCAGGAGGCATCATCTTCCCCGACTTTAAGCTCTACTACAGAGCTATAGTCCTGAAAAACAGTCTGGTATTGGCATAGAAATAGACAAGTAGACCAATGGAATTGAATAGAAAATCCTGATATTAACCCACATACCTATGAACACCTGATATTTGACAAAACAGATAAAAGTATACAATCAGAGGAGGAAAGCAGCTTCAAGAAATGGTGCTGGCACAACTGGATGATCATGTGTAGAAGATGCAGGTAGACCCATGTCTATATTGCCATGCACAAAACTCAAGTCCAAATGGATCAAAGACCTCAACATCAATCCAGCTATACTGAACCTCTTAGAAGAGAAAGTAGGAGGTACCCTTGAACAAATTGGTATAGGAGACTGCTTCCTGAACATAACTCTAGTAGCACAGACACTGAGGTCGACAATTACTAAATGGGTCTTCCTCAAACTTAGAAGCTTCTGTAAGGCAAAAGACACAGTTAATAAGACCAAATGGCAGCCCACAGACTGGGAAAAGATCTTCACCAATCCTACATCTGACAGAGGGCTGATCTCCAAAATATTCAAAGAATTCAAGAAACTAGTCAACAAAACACCAAATAAACCTGTTAAAAATGGGGTACAGAAATGAAGAGAGAATTCTCAATAGAGGAAGTCAAAAAGTCTAAAAGACACTTAAGGACATGCTCCACATCCTTAGCTATCAGGGAAATTCAAATCAAAACAACTTTGAGATACCATCTTATTCCTGCCAGAATGGCTAAAATTATAAACACCAATGACACCTTATACTGGAGAGGATGTGGAGAAAGGGGAACATTACTCCTCTGCTGGTGGGAGTGCAAACTTGTACAGCCATTTTGGAGATCAGTATGATAGTTCCTCAGTTAAATGGGAATCTGTCTATCACAGGACCCAGCAATCCCCCTCTTAGGCATATACCCAAATGATTCACATCCATGCAACAAAGACATATGCTCAACTATGTTCACAGCAGCATTATTTGTAATAGCAAGAACCTTGAAGCAACCTAGATGCCCCTCAACTGAAGAATGGATAATGAAGATGTGGCACATCTACACAATGGAATGCTACTCTTCGGGGAAAAAAATGGAATCTTAAAATTCGCAGGCAAGTGGATGAAACTTGAAGAAACCATCCTGAATGAGGTAACTTAGTCACAAAAAGAGGAACATGATATGTACTCGCTCATATATGGATTTTAGACATAGAGCAAATGATCACCAGCCTATAATTCACACCGCCATAGGAACTAGGATAAAAGGTAGATTCTAAGAGTTTCATATAAGGTCCCTCAGAGAAGGAGGATGGGACAAGTCTTCCAGAGCACATGGGGAATGGGGGGGCACAGTGAGTGGAGAGGGTATTAGGAGAAAGACCTGAACAAGGAGGAGCTAATAGGCCCCCCAGACTGATAGCTGGCAATCCAGAATTGGACTGATTCAGACCCCCTAAACATGTGTCTCAGCTAGAAGGCCTGAGCAGTGTAAGGGTCCTCATACAGTGGAACCAGGATATATTCCTGGTGTACCAAAGATCTTTGGGAGCACATCCCCCAGGAGGGATACTGTCTAAACCTTGAGACAGGAGGGAGGGCCTAGTCCCTATTCCAAATGACTTGACAGATTTAGTTGACCCTTCTTGGAGGGCATCACCCTACATGTGGAGTTGGGGAGAGAAAGGATGGGAGGGTTGTCGGGGTGCATGTGAGGGTGGGAGAGTGGGAAAGAGGTAGAAAGGGGGAACTGGGATCAATATGTAAAATAAAAAGAAAAAAGTAAATTAAAAGGAAAGAAAAATAAATAAATAAATTTAATATATTTTTTTTTAAAAAAAATCAAAGGAAAAGCAAAAAGCTAGGAATCATGGTTAACCCTCAGTTTTTCTTTCTAACCTACAGGAAGACCAATTGCTTTGTTTAAATTCTCAATTGCTACCAAGGACTTACAGACTGATTAAAATTATTTTTCCTTTCTTCTATGCTTTAATAGATGAATAAACTTATAGAAGTTGCACATAGATTTCCCTCAGCTCCACATAAGAGTCAGGTTAGACCTTTGGCAAGCAGTTTGGGCAGTATTCAGCACTCAGGATTCATTGCCTGCAATGATCAGTTCAGCAGAGTACTGGGCTGGTGTGATTAGGTGGAAGGATATTTTAGACAAGCCAACATTGGTCTGCCATTTGTCATGCAAGAGCGTTCATTGCTCCTCACATATAGCTAGTATAAAACAATAAGCAGTCACTGGACACTGACAGGCAGTGTCTCCATTCGTAAGAAGGCTCTTTGTTTTCTGTTGAAGGACTGCTGTACAGGATTATAACCCAAACTGCTGCCATCTTCACTGCTGCTGGATCTACTCACAAAAGAGCATCACAGCTAAGCCTACTCACTATTTACTTTTCCTCACAGAAAGAGGGGGTAAGGAAGGGTCATGGGACCCTCTCCTGAGAAGACAATCACTTTCTTAAACAGTTGTATATAATCCTGTCCTATTTCATGTTGGGGAAGGAGCCAGAGGATGTAGGTATTGATGGATGAAGGGAACCAATATTCCAGAAGGGTGTAAACCTTCCTGTGTGGCTGCTTTAATGTTACTCCTCCCCTTATGATGTTTGTATGATTTTTATTTTATATTTTAAAGAAGGTAAGATTTATTTATTTTTTAACATAATTCTTTATTGATTCTTTGGGAATTTCACATTATGCACCCAAATTCCAGTCTTTTCATAGCCTTTCCTCACCCTGCAGCATCTTTTCCCAAATTAATTAGAAACAAAACAAATATATGAGATACACCTTGCTTCTCCATCTCTCCAACATCTCTTCATTCATCCTAGTGTCATCAGGAGCTGCAGTGTGTCACAATATTCTATTTTGTCCAACCAATACCACCCACAAGATGTTTGTTTCCATGACTCATTCATCTGTTTCCAGGCCTCTGGCATGCCATCATTAGAGAATCCTCACAAAAACTCCTTTTAGTTATTCTGCTGTTGTTCCAAGTCCGGGAGATCCTGCAATTATCATTCAGTAGGACCAGTCCCTTCTAAGACGATGGGGTAGATGTTAGGGTGAGCCAACCCAAGCCCCAGAATGTGGGTCTGAGTGATAGCTGAGCTGGTAGGTCTGGGCCACTGGGACTGCCCCCTCAGGTAAGGGGCAGAGGCATTTATCTCAGGCCCAAGTCATTAGGACCAGCTGTCCCATGCCTGTGGTGAGGGGTGAAGCCATCTTTCCCCAGTGTGGGAGTTAATTCTGTAATAGGAGTGCGAGTCAGTTGTCCTACTGCAGTGTTCAGTAAGAGTCTGGGCTAGCTATTCCAGGGCAAGTGAGGAATAAGGGCAGATTCAGTACAGCTCTCAGATTTCAGCACAAATTCTACCTATTATCCCCCACCCCCTGCTGTGATAACAAAAACATAGAAATCATCACAGAACCCAACTACAGCAGGAACACAGATGCAGACATGCCCTCAACAGCAACTTGGGCCTGGATGCCACCATGGCTCTGGGTGGTTATGCAGATCAGATCAGGATGGCCCTGGTGGCAGCAAGACCCTCAGATACCAACATGGTTTCAGATGGCTTTTCATACCTGAAGCATTTGCTTATCTCTCAGTGGCAACAGGAGCCATGGACATTAGCCCAGACCCTGACTGCTGCTGAGCCACAGCTCAAATGACATCATGGTCTCATATGGCAGTCCAGGACACCCAGATCAAGTAGTACTACCCTAAGAAACCAACATGGCCACAGGTTACAGCTCAGATCTTGGCATACATGTAGACTTTAGTGGGACCATATCAGCACAGAGCTCAGCTATGATAGGACCACGGACACAGATGTGGTACCTGTTAGCAGCCTGGGCTTGAATGTCACCATGGCCCCAGGTGGCAGTACAGATAACTCACATCAGCATGACTCCTTCAGCAGAATGTCACTTGGACACCACCATGGCCCCTGGTGGTAGCCCAGACATCAGCATTGACTTCAATGGTATCAAAAGCCATAGACATCAACACAGACTCTGGCTACAGTAGGGCCATGGACCAAGACATAGCCCTCAATAGCAGCCCTGGCCTGGATGACACCATGGCCCCAGATGGCAACATAGGCCAGTGATATAAGTATGGCCCTGGTAGTGGCATGGCCAACTGGTCAAAGCTTATGGCTTATATCCTGGCCGTAGTAGGGTTTCTATTACTGGGAAGAGACACCATGACCATGACCACTCTTATTTTATTTATTTATTTATTTTTCTTATTTTACATATCAATCCCAGTTTCCTCTTCCTCTCTCTCTTTCACCCTCTCATGCCCCCCCCCAAACACGCTGCCATCCCATTCCCCACCCCCACTCCACATGTAGCATGATGCCTTCCTGGAGGGGTCATCGAAATCTGTCAAGTCATTTGGAGTAGGACTAGGCCCTCCCTCCTGCCTCTAGGTTAAGGGAGTATTCCTCCATGGATAACATGCTCTGAAATACCATTTGTGCACCAGGGATACATCCTGGTTCCACTGTCAGAGGTCCCTTAGAATGCCCAGGCTTTCTAACTGAGACCCATGTTCAGGGGATCTGAGTCAGTCCCATGCTGGATTCCCAGCTATCAGTCTTGGGGCCCATTAGTTCCTTTGGTTCAGGTCAGCTGTCTCTGTGGGTTTCTGTAGCCTGGTCTTGTCCTCTCTCTCTGCATCTTCATTCCAGTTAGGCTCAGTGTTAGCTGGGGGTGTCTGCTTCTGTTTCCATCATCTACTAGATGAGGGCTCTATGATAGTGGATAAGTTAGTTGCTGATCTCATTATCAGGAAGGGCATTTATGGTAGCCTGTCCACTGTTGCTCAAATTGTTAGTTGGGGTCAGTCTTATAGGTCTTTGGACATTTCTCTAAGTTCAGTTTTCTCTTCAAACCTATCTATCTCTCTCTTTTTTTCTCTCATCTATTCCTCCACTGACTCAATCTTCCTAGTCCCATGTGCTTTCCTCTCCTCTCCTTCTTTCTTCTAGCCCCCTCTCCACTCACTGTCCGCCCTCCCAATATGCTCAGGAGTACTGTTCCTTTCCCTTCCTTGTACGAATCTCTTAGAATCCTCCTTGTATCCTACTTTCTCTGGCAGTGTGAATTACAGGCTGGTGATCCTTTGCTCTATGTCTAAAATCCATATATGAATGAGTACATACCATGTTCCTCTTTTTGTGACCGAGTTACCTAATTCAGGATGGTTTCCTTAAGTTCCATCCATTTGCCTGTGAATTTCAAGATTCCATTGTTTTTTTTCCCCACAGAGTAGTATTCCATTGTGTAAATATGTCACATCTTGTTTATCCATTCTTCAGTTGAGGGACATGTAGGTTTCTTCAAGGTTCTTGATTTTACAAATAATGCTGATGTGAACCTAGCTGAACATAAGTCTTTGTTGCATGGATGTGGATCCTTTGGGTATATGCCTAAGAGGGGGATTGTTGGGTCCTGTGGTAGACTGATTCCCATTTATTTGAGGAATCACCATACTCCCACCAGCAGTGTAGGAGTGTTCCCCTTTATCCACATCCTCTCCAGCATAAGTTGTCATTGGTGTTCCTAATTTTTAGCCATTCTGGCAGGAATAAGGTGATATCTCAGAGTTGTTTTGATTTGCATTTCCCTGATAGCTAAGGATGTGGAGCATGTCCTTAAGTGTCTTTTAGACTTTTTGACTTCCTCTATTGAGAGTTCTATCTTCAGTTTGGTACCCCATTTTTAATAGGGTTATTTGGTGTTTTGTTGACTAGTTTCTTGAATTCTTTGAATATTTTGGAGATCAGCCCTCTGTCAGATGTAGGATTGGTGAAGATCTTCTCCCAGTCTGTGGGCTGCCGTTTGGTCTTATTAACTGAGAAGCTTCTCAGTTTAAGGAAGACCCATTTAGTAATTGTTGACCTCAGTGTCTGTGTTACTGGATAATGTTCAGGAAGTGGTCTCCTGTGCCAATTTGTTCAAGGGTACCTCCCACTTTCTCTTCTAAGAGTTTCAGTGTGGCTGGATTGATGTTGAGGTCTTTGATCCATTTGGACTTGAGTTTTGTGCATGGCAATAGACATGGGTCTATCTGCAGTCTTCTACACACGATCATCCAGTTGTGCCAGCACCATTTCTTGAAGGTGCTTTCCTCCTCCAATTGTATACTTTTAGCTGTTTTGTCAAAAATCAGGTGTTCATAGGTATGTGGGTTAATATCAGGATTTTCAGTTCGATTACATTGGTCTAACTGTATATTTTTGTGCCAATACCAGGCTGTTTTCATGACTATAGCTCCATAGTAGAGCTTAAAGTTGGGGATGGTGATGCCTGCTGCAGTTCCTTTATTGTACGGGGTTGTTTTGGCTCTCATGGGTCTTTTGTTTTTCCATATAAAGTTGATTATTACCCTTTCAAGGTCAGTGAAGAATTGAGCTGGGATTTTAATGGGTATTGCAATGAATCTATAGATTGCTTTTGGTAAGATTGCTATTTTCATTATGTTCATCCTACCTATCCAAGAGCATGGGAGATCATTCCATTTTCTAATATCTTCTTTAATTTCTTTCTTTAAAGATGCAAAGTTCTTGATATATAGGTCTTTCGCTTGTTTGGTAAGCATTACCCCAAGATACTTTATATAGTCTTTGGGTATTGTAAAGGATGATGCTTCTCTGCTTTCTTCCTCAGCCCCTTTGCAGTCTGAATAAATTAGGGCTATTGATTTTATTTTTTTGAGTGTATCTTGTATCCTGCTAGTTTGGTGAAGGTGTCTATCAGCTATAGGAGTTCCCTGGTGGAGTTTTTTTGGGAACTTATGTAAACTATCATATCATCTGCAAATAGTGACAGATTGAGTTCTTCCTTTCCAATTTGGATCCCCTTGAACTCCTTTTGTTGTCTTATTGCTCTACCTAGAACTTCAAGTACAATATTGAAGAGATATGGAGAGTGAGGGCAGCCTTGTTTTGTTTGTGATTTTAAAGGAATTGCCTTAATCTTCTCTCCATTAGGTTTGATGTTGGCTGTTGGTTTCATGTATATTGCTTTTATTATGTTTATATTTGTTCCTGTTATCCATGATCTCTCTAAGACCTTTATCAAGAAAGGGTGTAGAATTTTGTCGAAGGCTTTTTCAGCATCTAGGAAGAATATCATGTGGTTTTTCTTTTTCTTTTTCTATTCTTTTTTTTTTTTTTTTTTTTTTTTTTTTTTTGGAAGTTTTAAAATAATTTTTTTTCTTTTTGTTTATTTATTTATTTATTTAATATAACCAAATCCATTTAAATGAAAACAAACATTAATAGACAATATTTTGGAATTTGGGCATCATTCTTTCCAAACTACTTCCTGCTGGTAAGGGGCGCTGTCATGGGGGATTCTAAGAAGATGCAGAAATCCTGGCTGTAGTCTGCAAGGCTGCTTTGTCCAGCTGTTGTGAATGTAGGATCACCTGGTACTCTGTTTCAGGCAGTCTGGCTTGATCCAACCACATTAGTCTGGAAGGGATCCACAGCTTTTCATTATCTGTGTAAACAAAAATAGAAATCCTTTTTCCCCAGTAACTTGGCCTTGAACTTCAATTTTGGAGTCAAAGCATTTTTTTTTTTTTAATTTAATTTGTTATTTTACATGTGGATCCCAGTTCCCTCTCACTCCCTTGCTCCCTCTCTCCCTTGCTTCCTTTTATCCTCTCTGCCCTCTCACATGCACCCTAACCACCCTCCTCTCCCCTCCCCCATCCCAATTCCATATGTAGGGGAATGCCATCCAGTTGGGGTCATGTAGATCTGACAGGTCATGTAAAGTAGGGACTAGGGCTTCTCTCCTGTCTCTAGGTTAAGGCAGTTATCCTTCCATGGGGGATGTGTTCGCAACGTCCTTTTGTTCACCAGGGATACACCCTGGCTCCACTGTTTGTGGTCCCTTACACTGCTCAGTCCTTCTGGCTGAGACCCATATTCAGGGGGGCCTGAGTCAGTCCCATGCTGGCTTCCCAGCTATCAGGCCAAGGGGCCCATTAGCTCCTCCTTGTTCAGGTAAGCTGTCTCTATGTGTTTCTGCTTCCTGGTCTTGTCCTCTCCATCTGCATCTGGGCTGTAGTTCAACTCAGTGTTTATGTATGGGTGTTTGCTCCTGTTTACAACAGGCATTAGGTGAGGGCTCCATGGATAAGTTAGTTGTTGATCTCATTATCCGAGAAGGGCATTTATGATAGCCTTTCCACGGATGCTCAAATTGTTAGTTGGCTTCAGTCTTCTAGTTCTCTAGACCTTTCTTTGTGTTCAATTTTATCTTCAAACCAACATTGGCTCCCTTTTTTTAAAGGTCTCTCCAAGACCTTTATCATGAAAGGGTATTGAATTTTGTCGAAGGCTTTTTCCGCATCTAGGGAGATAATCATGTGGTTTTTCTTTTTCTGTTTGTTTATATGGTGGGTCACTTTGATAGATTTTCATATGTTAAACCATCCCTGCATTCCAGGGATGAAGTCTACTTGGTCATGGTGGATGATTTCTCTGATATATTCTTGAATTCGGTTTGCCAGTATTTTATTGAGTATTTTTGCATCGTTGTTCATCAGGGATATTGGTCTGTAGTGTTCTTTATTATTTATGTCTTTGTGAGGCTTCGGTACCAAGGTTATTGTGGCCTCATAAAAAGAGTTTGGCAATGAATCTTCTGTTTCTATTTTGTGGAACAGTTTGAGGTGTAGTGGTATTAGTTCTTTCTTGAATGTCTGGTAGAATTCTGCACTGAATCCATCTGGCCCTGGACGTTTTTTGGTTGGAAGGCTTTCCATGACTGCTTCTATTTCATTGTGGGTTATAGGTCTATTTAAGTTGTTTGTCTGTTCTTGATTTAAATTAAGTTATCCAGAAACTTGTCCATTTCCTTTGAATTTTCAATTTTTGTGGAATACAGATTTTCAAAGTATGACCTGAAAATTGTCTGGATTTCCTCTGTGTCTGTTGTTATGTTCCCCATTTCGTTTCTGATTTTGTTAATTTGCATGTTCTGTCTCTGCTTTTTCGTTAATTTGGATAAAGGTTTGTCTGTGTTGCATTGATTTTTTTGTATTGTTTTCCTGGTTTCTATTTTGTTGATTTCAGCCCTCAAGTTGATTATTTCCTGGCGTCTACTCCTGCGGGGTGAATTCGCTTCTCTCTGTTCTAAGGTTTTCAGTTGGGCTGTTAATTCTCTTATGTGACTATCCTCTATTTTCTTCATGTGGGCACTTAGTGCAATGAACTTCCCTCGTAGCACTGCTTTCAAGATGTCCCATAAGTTCGGGTATGTTGTATCCTCATTCTCGTTGAATATTAGAAAGTCTTTAATTTATTTCTTTATTTCTTCTTTGACCCAGGAGTGGTGCAATTGCCCATTGTTCAGTTTCCATGAGTTTGAAGGCTTTCTGCGATTTGTGTTGTTGTTGAATTCCAATTTTAAAGCATGGTGGTCCGATAAGATACAGGGGACTATTCCTATTCTCTTGTATCTGTTGAGGTTTGTTATGTCATCTAGTATGTGGTCGATTTTAGAGAAGGTTCCATGTGGAGCAGAGAAGAAGATATATTCTTTTGTCTTTGGATGGAATGTTCTATAGATGTCTGTTAACCCCAGTTGAGACATAACTTCTGTTAATTCTTTTGTTTCTTTGTTGAGTTTCTGATTTGTGGTCCTGTCTAGTGTTGAGAGTCGTGTATTGAAGTCTCCCAATATAAGTGTGTGAGGTTTTATATGAGCTTTGAGTGTTAGTAGTGTTTCTTTTACGAATGTGGGTGACTTTGTATTAGGGGCATAGATGTTCAGAATTGAGACTTTGTGTTGATGGATTTCTCCTGAGATTAATATGAAATGACCGTCTGCATCTCTTTTGACTAATTTTGGTTTGAAGTCTAACTTGTTAGATATTAGGATAGCTACGCCTGCTTGCTTCTTATTTCCATTTGATTGGAAAATCTTTTCCCAACCCTTTACCCTGAGGTAATGTCTATCTTTGAAGCTAAGATGTGTTTCTTGTATGCAGCAGAAGGATGGATTCTGTCTTCGTATCCATTCTGTTAGCCTGTGTCTTTTTATAGGTGAGTTAAGACCATTAATGTTGAGGGTGAGTAAGGTCCATTGATTGTTGATGCTTGTTTGGTTTAGGTTTGTTGTTGGCAGTGGTATTGTGAATATATTTGTTCTGCTTCACCCTAGGTTTCTGGTGTAGTTGGATTATCTGTTGCCTACATTTTTGGGGGCGTAGTTACCTTCCTTGGGTTGGAGTTTTCCTCAAAAATATGGAACACTTCACGAATTTGCGTGTCATCTTTGCACAGGGGCCATGCTAATCTTCTCTGTATCGTTCCAATTTTAGTATATGTGCTGCCGAAGCGAGCACTGTTTCCAAGTTTTAACATGAGAAAAAAGCCCTCTTTTCTTTTAAACCCCATTTAAGACAACTCCCATTTGTGTCATAAAATATGCTGACAATATCATAGAAGTCTGAGGGTGGCTATTTCTGTGTAGCACATTTGGGCACAGAACACTGGTGGGAGATGTCATTCTGTAAATATCTTTCTCTTATTGGTTAATGAATAAAGCCCTGTTGGTCAATAGAAAAGCAAGGACTAGGAGACAAGGAGGATTATGGGAGATGTAGTAGCGGAGATTCAAGATGTAGAGACTTGAGAGAACAGAGGTCTGAACCCTCTCTATGGTAAGATAAGACCACAGGAAACACTTAGATGAACAGAAATGGGTTAATATTTAAGACAGAGCTGGGCAATAAGGAACACTAGTAACAGGTCAACAGCTTTATATCTAATACAGCATCTCTGTGTGTTTTGGTGGGCTGATGCAGCAACTGCTCATAACAGAACACAGACAGTCCATAGTCTGGATGATGGCAGCTGCAGCTGCTCAAGTTTAGCTGTGAGCTTAGAGTGTGTGGAAGTTTCAACAGCAAAACAAAGCTGAGCATGTGTCAAAGTAGCTACTATTATGGTAGCCCTGAGGAAGGGGTTCAGGGGAAGCCCTGAAACTTACAGAGAGAGGGAGCCAGCTGTCTGAAAAATGGACATAGGGAACCATGCAGAAGACTCGTGTGTGGTGGGAGCTGCCTGAAGGCAGAGCCAGCTCGTTGTGAAAGACCCTCAAAGCGAGACCTTCATACTCTGACTCAGGAAAGGCGACACCCCAAATCACTCATGAGAAGTGGTCTTGATGCAAACAGCAAGAGGACTTTTATTCCAAGCACGCTGGGGTCCACAGTCATAAGCCACTCAGGGGTAGAGGACTGAGGACCCTGGGTGCAGGATTGAGACAGCTTTTATAGGGTTTACAACAAAGCCCGTGCATCGCAAACCAATCATTTCATAGCATCAAGAGCCTGCATTGTGCGGGCCTATTATTTTAAACCATCCAAGCCCATGCTTTATAGACCAATCAGTTTTCTATATCCCTGGAGGTCTGCATTTGTGCGGGCTCCTGGGTGGATTGACAAATGGCAGTTAGGGTAGGTCACTGGGGTGGAGATTTCACAAGCAGTTTACCGAAGTCAGATAAGTGTTTAGTCAGATCATTTTATGTTATCTTACAAGGCCAGGATCATGTACTCAAGAGCCTGTCATAAGCAGCAAGAAGTGTGACCTTTCACTTATTTCCTGGCAGAGGACAAGGTCTGGAATTTGAGGTATTTAGGACTTCTTAGATAGTATTTCTAAATTTCTAGCTTCCTGGGGTCATTGAAGAGTTAGGCTATATTTTCCATCCTTTCAGTTGTGCGTGGTTAAGTTGGCAGCATTTGGAGCCCAGGTGCCTCTGGAGTTTGGGACTTGTGGAGTTTTGATGGCAGAAGGAGACTGTTGTAGAGAGGTTGCAATAGGAAAATCCCAGACTTGCTCAGAGGGCTTAGAGAAAGCAAGCAAAAGGCAACTGAAGGTGTGGTGATTCTGGAGGGTGCAACTCCAGTGGCTGATGGAAGCTGCAAAGCCCGGGTCAAGCAGCTAAGCTTGTAAATTGATGGCCAGAGTTGGGCACCAGGTGAAGACTTAACTAATTTTTCTCTAACAACAACAACAACAACAAAATGACAGTCAGATATCAGGATAAGAACCTTTAAGGTCAGATGTTGTAACCTGTCTTTGTGCGGCTTCAGTTGGATTCAGCTGACTTGCCTGGTTCTTACCTGAGAGGGGGAGTGTGGATTGAGAATGGGCAGGTAAAGACACTAAGAAAAACACAGAGATACAGGATAGAGTCGAGAGGGCAATCCAGTGAATACTGGACACCTCAAGTTTATTTTTCAACATTCTTAAGTACCCCAACCAAAAGAGGAACATGGAAAAAGACTTCTTTATCATGTATAAGAAACAAACAGACTGACGGAATGCTGGCATTTGTCTAAATTCCAGACTTTGGGGAAGGGAATTTCTTGGGCCCTGACACTAGGGAAATGGATTTTCTTCTTACTATTCCCTTTGCCTGGATTCAATCTTCCCACCCTCTCTTTTGATTTACTTTTATCCATCCTGTAGACATTACTTTCTCAGACATTTTTGAGCACTCCCTAATATACCTCTGATCTCTAAATAGAACATTTCCTTCTCCCCAGCCCTCACTTATGGCATACATTTATCTCACCATAAATACTTGCTAACAAGTGAATGAATTCAAAGGTGAGTTCTGCCTCAAAGGGTCAGGTTCTGGGTAAGATTCAGTTTCTGAGGATATTGAACAACTCTTTAAAAGTCCTGAGGCTATTTGTCTCTAAAATATAGTGCTTGCCTTACTTAGTCAATATGGTTTCTGTAAAATAAATTAAATGGAAGAAAACTATGCTTTAAGTTTGAATGAAAATGAAGACATGACTACTCCAAGGTATGGTTGACAGGAAGGGTTTTTATTGTCGATATGAAGGAGAGAACAGCAGCAAGAGGTATCTTGAAGGGTCCAGCCTAGCAGGCCATGAGAGAGGTGGTGGGTGAATGAGAGAAGAAGTGAAGAGAGAGGAGACCGGGAACGAATAGCAAAGGACCAAGAGGCCAAGAGAAGAAGAAGAACCTAGCTGAAATGACTGAGTTATATAGGAAAGAAAAGCATAGCCCAGTCCCTGGACTGGAGAAGTTTAGGGGGCAAGGTGAGAAGTGCTGGGAGGAGCCACAGGTGAGACTTGTCCCAGTTTTTGTGGGGGGGGGGCTGACAAAGTTATGCATGATTAATGCAATACTATAGTCATTGCCATTGCCAGTCTTCCTGACACAAGGTTTTATAATTGAAAGATAAATAATTACAGATGAAATTTTGCAAAATGTTTCTCATGCTCAGGAAAACCTTTCTTACTTATATAACAAATGCCCCTGAAACACATTGGCTTTCAAAAAGATTCATTTTAATGGATATAATAAAGGCTCAGCAGATAAACTCCTTCTCACCAAATCTGATGACTTGATTTCAGTCCCTAGGACCCACATAGTAGTAGAAGATAATCAATGCCCACAGTTTTTGCTTTGACTTATACAGGAATACTGTAGAATGTGAATGCCTTACAAATAAATACATGCAATTAAAAAATATTTTCTTGTCTCTTAAAGATTTATTTATTGATTATGTATACAGTGTTCTGCTTGCATGTACTCTTAGCCTCTTAGCATATGAGCCATCTCTCCAGCCCAATTAAAAACATTTTAAAGGGTATGATATAAGTATACTTTCAGTGTATATCTTCTATAATGGGAGTCAACCAGAATTTACTAAATGATTTTCCTTAACTTGTTTTTTTCTATAATATCTATATCTAATAATAATTCGTGGTCAATATTCTTTTATATTTAAGCCAGCTATTGAGTGAAGAATTTTAACAGTGTTTAAACATGTTTCTCACTTAAGGGGTTAGTATGTGTACAGGTAGTTTGAAAGAGTGATTTTGAAATAAGAGGCAGTGTAGGTGCTGCTAGCATTTTTGAAGAAATCATCCTATGCTCATAGCCTGCCTTGCCTTGTATGGTTGATAGGTGGCAGCAAGAGACCAGAAATTATGCTTTATAACTAAGCAGGACAGGTTCTTTGGTTTGTTTGGTTTTAGGATTTTAGACAGGATTTCGTTTAACAAAAGCTAGCCTCAAACTTGCTGTGATCTTCCTGTCTCACTCTCCTGAATTCAGGGCTTACATGCATGTATTACCACACCCAGCCAAAAGGTCCTTTTTAATGTCATTGTTTCATTAATTTATAAAAATAAAACAGGATGTCTGTAAATTAGGTAGACATTATAAACAAATAAATAGGATGCAGCTAATTTACAGAATATAGTTTACTTAAGCCCTTATCTTATAATATTTCAACAAATTGTGTATCAAAAGGTTGAGGCTTACTTTCATTATTCTCTTCTCTAATCCCAGGTCTGGATACAAAACCCAGGCTGGCTTGAAAGTCCTGATTTTCTTTCTTTGTTCTTCAGACTGTTGAGATTATAGGCATGCATGTTTTTAAGATATTTTTTTTTCATTAGTTCTTATTTCACCTCTTTGTAAGTACTGAAATCCTTAATGCTTAACTGACATTCGAGTATGGCATATTTGAATTTCCTTTCTTTTTAATTTTTGATCACTTCTATTGTAAAGTTTTTTTGCCCTCAAGCATTGTACTGGTGAAGGTTTAAGTTAAAGGTAGGGGGGATATGTACTTAGCAGAAATGAGTTTAGTATTTAGTATTAAGTAGCTAATGGAGTTGTTGGAGGGTGTAAAGAGAGAGGCTCTTGGTCACTTCTTCCAGTCTTAGATTTATTTATGCCACAGGCATCTGAAATGCCAGTTCTGGAATCCACTGCAGACATGCCAAGTCAAACTTCACTGCAGAACTGGCTCATCTGAGGAGCTGATTGATGATCCTTTGGCATTCAAGAAACTGTGTTTAACATGAAGCTGCTGCTACAGCTCCTGCCTTTAAACTGGTACTTCCTTGTCACATTGGAGGCTGCTGTGAAACTCCACATTGAGAAAGCTGCCACTCCAGAACCCACCATACTTGCTGCATTTGTCAAACACTAAAACAGATTCCTGCCCTCTGCCTCTTGGTGCCCTAGAAACCACAGGGAAACTAAACTTCACCACTATGGTTTATCACCATGGTCTCTACGTCACTCATATCCTCCCTCTACATGTTCATTTTGCTGGTGAAAACTCTTTTTCATATGGAATATAAATTGCACAAAAGCCTAAATGTTACAGCTAACAATTTACATGAACCACAGTGTGGTGATATATTATTTATGATTTATTAAAACTTGCCTGAGGATTCAGAAAGCAAAGTCGGCCACAAGCCATAGAAACTAGACATATATCTTTAGTCCCAGAAGCTAGAAACTAGGAGGTGGTGGCACACACCTATAATCCTAGGGTTCAGGATTAAAAGTTTTTTCTCTCTGAGTTCAAGGACACCTAGGGATACATGAAATTGACTCAGTCTAAAAGAGGAACAGATCATATGCCTTTAATCACAGCATTAGAGGGGTATAAAAGATAGAAGCAGGGTGTTTATAATATTGAGTAGGAGGCATTCGTTCTCCAGCCACACTGAGGAGAGACAGTAGGATCAGCCCTTTCATCTGAGGTAGTGGTAAGAGCTAGTGAACCACCACTTTGCTTTTCTGAATTTCAGTTTGAAGTTTGAACCCCAATGTCAGTCTCCGGGGCTTTTATTTATCATATTATACCACAGTGGGAAGTTATTTTGAAATGCAGTTTTGAATATGTATGAAATGTTCATTATATACTATGAAATATATATGGTATATAAAGAAATGATATATAAAGACAAGCATTAAAAAGTTATTATTTTCTTGTTGTTGTGTTAAGAAAGGGTCTCATGTAGCCCAGAATGGCCTCATACTTGCTTTGTGGCTGAAAATGACCATAAATTCCTTCTGATCCCTCTGCTTACACCTTCCAAGGCTCTGGATTTGTAGGGGTTTACCACCACACCTGGCCTAAATAGTAAACTTTTACTTTTTAGATTTATACAATGATTGTGAAGATAGCACAGAGCATCCATATACCTCATGCTTCGCACCCTTTTTATTGCTCATATTCATGATTGTAACACCTTTCATAATAACACATTTTCTCACAATTAACGGACCAATGTCAATCTCTGCCTTCTGATTTGCTTGATTTTTACTTAGGCTTCTTTTTCTGCTTCAGGACCCATTTAGGGATATGCATTATGTTCACCACTTCTTAGACTACTGGAAGGTGTTTCTTTTCTCAGTGTGTTGTTTCTTTTGTCATGACTTTGACAGTTTTGAGGATTATAAGTCAGTTTTTTGAGACAAAGTATTTCTATGTAGCCCTGCTGTCCTGGAAATCGCTATATATATTACATTTGTTTTAATAGTGAGTCCTGGAAATCGCTATATATATTACATTTGTTTTAATAGTGAGTCACTCATAAACAGGATCGGCAATAGTCTATTTTACTTGGTTTAACTCTTTGTAAAATCATTTGATAATATGTATGCTCTTCTTACAGAGGACCTGTGTTTGATCCCAAGGACCCACGTGGTGACTCACAACCACACTTAACTCCAGTTTCAAGGAATCCAGTGCTCTCTTCTGTACTCTATAAGCCCTAGGCATGTACATGGCACACAGGCATACATGCAAGCAAAACTTCATACACATAAAACAAATAATCTTAATAAAAATAAAGAACAATACATGCAGCCAGACATAGTGGTGCATGCCTTTAATCCAGCATTTGGAGGCAGAGGCAGGCAGAGCTCTGTGAATTTAAGGCCATCTTGGTCTACACAGCAGGTTCCAGGCCAGCTAGGGTTACATATTGAGACCTTGTCTCAAAAAGAAATAAAGAAAAAACAATAAAAAGACAATACTTTGGACTGGATATAATGGTCCATATATCTAATCCTGGATTAAGCAGGCTGAAGCAGGAGGATTGAGACTCTGAGATGGCTCCACAATGAGACCTGTTTTCTGACTACCCCCACAAAAGGGGAGGGAAGCTATATACATATTTCTTTTACAATGTTTTTATGGTGTGAAAAATAAGCAGCCTGAATATGCAATAACAGGTTAAATTAAAATATTATATAGTATACATATGAATTGAAATATTCATTAGAAATACTAATACTTGGAAAACACAACACGAATTCAATTCATACTTAAAGCATGTGTGTTTTATATTAATATTATACTTGAATCCATGCTATATTTAAATATATACACATATATGCATACACATACATGTATATTTATACACACATATACATATAGAGACAACACAGTAAAAAATGATATTAGATGTGTTAAGGTTAAATGAATAACTGAATTTTTAAATTTTCTAAATTTTTCTAAATTTTATAAAATTAGCTAATATTAGAAACATTTGCTTCCAATTCTAAAGTCTTAGAATTACATTGTTTTAGCATTCCAGGCTGAAATGGTACATAAAAATTTCCATTTACTGAGGTAACCCAGTCACAAAAAGAGGAACACAGTATGTACTCACTCATATATGGATTTTAGAACTAGATCAAATGATCACCAGCCTATAATTCACATCACCAGAGGAACTAGGATACAAGGTGTATTCTAAGAGATTCATATAAAGTCCCTCACAGAAATGGGAAGGGACAAGTCCCCCAGAGCTCAGGTGAAGTGGGGGAGGACAGCGAATGGAGAGAAAAGTAGGAGAAAATGAGGGGGAGGAGAGGATGACATGTGCGACCAGGAGGATTGAGCCTGGTTAGGAATGGAAGATAGGAAAGAGAGAGAGACAGAGACAGAGAGAGAGAGCACAAAAGAGGGAGCCAATATTGGTTTGAAGATAAAATTGAACACAAAGAAAGGTCGAGAGAACTACAAGACTGCTCCCAACTAACAATCTCAGCTTCCGTGGAAAGGCTATCATAAATGCCCTTCCCGGAGAGTGAGATCAACAACTAACATCTCCATGGAGCCCTCAACTAATGCCTGTTGAAAACAGGAGCAAACACCCATACATAAACACTGAGTTGAACTAGAACCCAGAAGCAGATGGAGAGGACAAGACCATGCGGCAGAAGCACACAGAGACAGCTTACCTGAACAAGGAGGAGCTAAGGGCCACTAGACTGATAGCTGGGAAGCCAGCATGGGACTGACTCGGGCCCCCCTGAATATGGGTCTCAGCCAGAAGGTCTGAGCAGTCTAAGAGACCTCAGACAGTGGAGCCAGGATGTATCCCTGGTGCACAAAAGGACTTTGCAAACATATCCCCCATGGAGGGATAACTGCCTTATTCTAGAGACAAGAGAGAAGCCCTAGTCCCTACTTCACAGGACCTGTCAGATCTACCTGACCCCAACTGGATGGCATTCCCCTACATATGGAATTGGGGTGGGGAGATGGGAGGGGAGGGTGTTTAGAGTGCATGTGAGAGGGCAGAGAGGGTAAAAGGGAGGGAAGGAGGGAGGAAGGGAGAGGGAACTGGGATCGACATGTAAAATAATAAATTAAAAAAAAAATGCTTTGACTCCAAAAATTTAACTTGAAGAACAAGTTACTGGGAAAAGTATTTCTATTTTTGTTTCCACAGAAAATGAAAAGATGTGGATTCCTTCCAGACTATTGTGGTTTGATCACGCCAGACCGCCTGAAACAGAGTACAAGCTGATCCTACATTCCAAACAGCTGGACAAAACAGCCCTACAGACTACAGCTAGGATATCTGAATCTTCTTCGAATCCCCCAAGACAGCGCCCCTTACCAGCAGGAAGTAGTTTGGAAAGAACGACGCCCAAATTCCCAAATATTGTGTATAAATGTTTGTTTTCATTTAATTGGACTTTGTTATATAAAATTAAATAAAAAAATTATAAAAAAATTTCCATTTACTAATGTTCAGCTGTTGGCAGACACAATACATTTTTGGCTAAGCAAATGTCAATTGTTGCTATAACACTTCTAGAGTTAAAATAGAGCTACATAATAACTGGTAGAGGTACTCCTGGGAAAATGTGGAGAAAAATCAAGGGTTGACTAAGAAAAGGTGAGTGATTTTGAAGACACAGAACTAATGGTAAATGGGGAGCACACAATTTTACAAGCACTTGCAAGGCAATTGAGCAGCATAGGAAGATTTGGGGGTACCTGGAGGCATCCCAGGTAACATGAATTCCAGGGAAGAGTTTTTATTGTGTTGTTCTGAGAGCTCTGGGCAGTGGGCTACCTTCAAGATTTGGGGAATAATAAAATAACAGGTTAGAGGACACTAGAGACAAGATTTGCTTCTGAATGTAATAGAATTTGAAGATCTTTGAGAAAGATTTAAAATCCATGTTGATTCCATGGTCTTCAGGAAGTAACTTGGGAGATGAGAGAAAGGAGTTAAATTGTGAAATCTGTAATACTGAGGTAAACTGATCCAGACTAGCACTTCTAGGACATATCTTACCTTAAAAAAAGGTTTTGATCACACTCCGCCCAAGTTCACTTTGGTACAGGGTCTCACCATGTAGCCTTAGCAGACCTGGAACCAGCCTGGTCTCATACTCACTGAAGATCAGCCTGCCTCTACCTCTCCGGTGTTGGGATTAAAGGCCTATGGTACCACACCTGACCCTGAGTTTTGTGCATGTGTTCCCAGATAGAAATGGCACATATTATCTAATTGAGTTGTAATAGATACTTATATTCAGAAAGATGTAAAGAGATGTGTAATGGTATCAAGGCCAAAAAGTAAATTGGGAAATGTAAATTCTCACATGTAAAAGTATTTGAAGTTTAAAAGGCAGGTTATCAAAAGTTGTATCCTGATTATTTGGAGTGATGGGTTAGTATAAGATTTTAAATATGTCATTAAAACATATTATTCTCCAAACTGCCTTAACTGTCCTAGGCAACTGAAATGTCACTGAACAGTAATAAGGCTGTGAAAACTACAAAACATATAAAACCGTAAGTCTTTATTATCAGTAACGTGAGATGAAATTACTAAAATTTCTCATCCTAGACAGTGTCACATCTGGATTCAGGCACAGACCTTTCAGAATCAGCAGGCTGACTGAAAAGGTCAAGCTTAATTTATGGTTTATGGAGCTCACAATTACCATGGATTTGGCAGTTGCCAGAATATTTCAGAATTAATTCGATGACTGAATACCCTGTACCACTAAGCTAAGGAGGTCCTTCATTTCTTTTTTTTTTCCTTTTGAAATGGTAAAGAGAGGGCAATGTTTATTGTCCCGATTTGATCATTGCCCCTTATATTCATTCCCATGCTGAATCATGTTTCTGTACACCATATATTTATACAATTATAAACAGTAAGACTTGGTGCAGGGCAAAACTGAAAGTTTACTTCATTATTATTATTATTATTAATTTATTATTTTACATGTCGATTCCAGTTCCCTCTTCCTCCCTTCTTCCCTCCCTCCTTCCCTCCCTCCCTCTTACCCTCTCTCCCATGTTACATGCACCCTGACCACCCTCCCCTCCCATCTCCCCACCCCAACTTCACAAGTAGGGCAATGCCTTAATTTCAAATGCAAATCTTGGGAGTAATTGAGGAGGGGTTGGAAATGAGGATATTGTTTCAAGTGCACAAAGTTTGTTCACATGGAGAACACCACGCCCCAACTCAGGAAAGGCGGCCTCCCCAAATCACTCACAAGAAGTGGTCTTGATGTAAAAACATGAGGTCTTTTATATTCCAAGTGCACTGGGGTCCACAGTCATGCACCACACAGAGGCAGAGGGCTAGGGACCATGAGGACGGAAGTAAGATGGCTTTTATAGGATTAAAACGAAGCCCGCACATTTTAAACCAATCATCTCATAGCATCCTAAGCCCACACGGTGCAGACCAATCAATTTAAACCATCCAAGCCACTGCTTTATAGACCATCAGTTTCCTATAGCCCCGGAGGTTTGCATTCGCGCGGGTCCTGGTTGCGGTTACAAAGCTCATGTACTTACAGGTCTTGTGAGTACAGCAAAGAATATAACCTTTTGCCTATTTACTGGCTGAGGGCAGGGTCTGGAATTTAAGGTTTAAACTTCTAGCTTCCTGTGGTCAGTGGAGAGTTAAGTTGTATTTTTCCATTCATTTATGGTGAGCATAAATATATATAAAGTAATATATACATACATGTATGTATGTATGTATGCATATATATGTATACATTTGAAACTGCTGAGATCTTAAATGAAATCAGATGTAAGATTAATATTAATTGGCTTGCATTAATATCTTTATATAAAAGCACCAGAACTTAGAAAAATTCTTTGACAATGAAAGACCAAACCAGGGCAATTTTAGAAAAGAGGGCCAGAAACAGAATACAGGATCTTCACCCCATAACCGTAAAGACGGGTCACATCACCCACCCAGTTCCAGGAAAAGCAGGCCATCTCAGCAGGAAGAACAAATACCCAAGATTAAAAATAACTTTTATGGGCACGAGTTGCGCCAAAGATTAACCTATGGAAATTCCCAAAGTGCCTCTAGACACCCCAACCAATCAGCTTTGAATCCATACCCCTTACTTGTGAGGCTCTGGGCCTTATGCAGCTGCAGTCTGTGGGACCTAGGTTTAAATAAACATTGTGCTAGCATTGGGCTCCTTGGTGGTCTCTCTTCAAGTCTTGTGGATTGGGTATAACAATTTTATCCTTGTATACAGTGAATTTTGGTAATTTTTATCCCCTATTATCCTCTCTCATCCCTGCCCACTCTGGATCTACCACTTCCTTCTCCCAACATGTCCCCTACTATTTTCATCCTTAACAAAAGAAAAACAAAAAACAAATCAAACAAACAAAAAAACCCACAACTTGTTTGTGTGCCAAATAAACGTCAGTAGGTAGATAAATGTATTAGGTATTCGTTTGGTTTAACCCCTTCTAATGCCCGACCTTGTACACTTAAGAGCACTGGGTCCTGAGGACCCTGCGGGCCACTGACGCGTGACCCGGGACTCGCATCCCTGCCATCGCCGTGCCAGAGCCCATGAGCCTCCTCTTTTGCGCCACCTCGTGGCACCGGTGTCAGCGCCCATGAGCTTCTTCCTCCGCGCCGCCGCAGCAGCGCCGCACACCCTGCTCCCGCTGCTCACCAGAAGGCTAACCGCCATGGCGGAGCCGCTCAAGTCTGTGGACTACGAAGTGTTCGGCAGAGTACAAGGTACAGCTCGACCCTGGGAGGCCAAGGCGGGGCTGTGGGAGGGACAGGAGAAAGAAGGCCCATCCGTCTTAGGGCTGCCTCTTCCTTCTGAGGCGAGGCACACACTTCCGCCCAGCCATGACACAGCAGTGGCGCATGGGAAGGAGGGGCATTGCGCGTGCACGGGAGGCCTGAGCCAGGGAGGTGGGGGAGGGAGGTCATTCAGGCTCTCAGAGGCCGGTAGCCAGCCTCCCCCGAAACTCCCAAGTGGTGGGGAAAGCTTAAGTTATTGGTCATAAAGGTTTATCGGGTTTGGGTTTAGCAAGGTTACCTTAATGATACAGATGATTTACTTTGCCAGAGGTTGTAGTCCCCAGAGGGGACTAACAATTTTTCCTTCCTGGGTTCTGGTGATTGAATCTTACATACTTTTTGCATTTGTGCATTATACCACTGAAGACACCCTCAGGCAATTAAATGAAGTTTTCTAATTTTTTTGTTTTCATTATAACCTTAAATAGTTGCACAGAACATAATGTCTAACTTATTGTAAATTTTTTATGTTTGTAAATTAAAACATTCGTTGAAATTTACCTAACAGGGCTTGCCATGATGACCCATGCCTTTGTTAGGCAAAAGCAAGTGAGTCTCTTTGAATTCGAGACCAGTGTAGTCTACACACCCAGAAAGTTAGCTAATGAAATATAAATACTGTAAAGATTTAATATATACTAATATTCACTTAAAAGAAGAAAGCCTTTTTGAGACTAGCAATATAGCTCAGTTGGTAGAGTGCTTGCCTAATATTCTCCAAGCCCTGGATTGGGTACTTTGCAACACACCAATGTGGTGTGGTGGCATATGCCTATAATCCAGCCAGTCAAGGCTCCATGAGACCCTGTCTCCAAAATAAAAACAAGGGCTTTTTATAGTGATATAACTTCCTGCTTGAGTCTGATTTCCATTGTACCTCCTCATAATTTTATCCTATTATTTTGTATGTAAGAAATTTTCTTACTACTCACTCCATGTGCACTCCCTCACCCCAGAAGTGTTGTTTACGTGATACTTTTATTAAATTTCAATAGCAATAAGCTTTAATGGTAGCCATTAGTAGATTTAAAAAAGGTGAGTTTGTATTGTATTCCTAAGCAGGAAAGCTGGGATTATTTTTGGTTAATGGAAACTTATTTAAAGAGGAGGGGAATATTATCCTTTTATTTGATATTTTACACATGGGGCAGTGTATCCAGAGTAAGGTTGAAAAATGGATGGAAGTGTTTTATTGTTGTTGTTTGTCCTTATAAGGAGCCTGTGTTTCAGAAAAGCATTATGAAAACAGATAGGGAAAGAAAATAACAACAGAGAAGTCTGAGGTCAGGGTTAGGAAACAATACACGAGGAAGCTGCAAGTTTGAAAACTTGGTTCCCTTGTAATTCTTGGGTTTGTACCTTTAGAAAGTACACCAGGAGTCATGTCCATAGCACCCATGTGATCCTGTCTGACCCCAGAAGCTGAGTAGTGTTGGGCCTGGTTAGTACTTTTGATACTGTGGTAACTTGACTACATCTGGAGTTAACTAAACCCAAAAAAATGGAGGGCACACTTGAGAGGGATTTTGCTTAATTTGAAGTGGAAAGATTCACTTCTAATCCAGATCTTTGAGGTAGAAAGGCCCACTTCTAATCTGGGCCACACCTTTTGGGAGCCTATATAAGGACTTTGAAGAAGGAAGCTTTGAACTTTTACCTGCCTGCCCTCACCTTGCTAGCAAGTTCATTCCTTCACTAGCATTAGAGTCCATTTCTTCAGGATTCTGGCATATACTGAAGACCAGCTGAGACATTCAGCCTCATGAACTGAGCAACAATTTATTCTTGAACTTTCTATTCATAGCTAGCCATTGTTGGATTTGCAGGACACAACCTATAAGTCATTCTAATAAATTCCCTTTCTATATATAGAGATTCATTCTAGAGCATCCTACAGATTTTGGTACCAGAAGAGGTTCATAACAACAGAAGTATAAAGATGCCTATTAAGTATCTGGACTAGGCTTTCCAATTTGACAACACCTAGTTACCAAAGCCTCTCCAGTTACTAAAGCCTCTCCTGAGAGCTTGGAAAGCACTAAAAGCCCATGGTATGAATGGTTTTACAACCTTAAGGAGATAAGTGCATTGGATTATGTCAATTTATCAATTGAGAGTGGAAATGGATTTGGTAACTTGGTATGTAAAACTTTTAAGTTTGTGGAAAAATAAGGAAATGATGATGCTGGCTTGTTCTTAGATTTCTGGATAAACTGACAAAGAAAAGGGAGAGCTCCATGATAAAGTTAACTTATTCCTAGAATCTCAGAATAGGGTGATAGACAAAAATGAACTTAGTGATAAAAATTGAATGGTTCCAGATATACACACAAACAGTCTGAAGGTTTCTAAGTGTGCCCTGGAAGAGAATTTTCTCTCCAGCAGACACAGAGCTCAAGTTGTGGAAAATGAAACTAAGGGCTTCATTATAAGGTTGGGTGAATTTCAGTGAAAATTGCAAGTCCTGACCTTGGAGGGTGTCTTTGGCTAAGGTAAAGAATGGGACCCTGCAACTTCGGATGGGAAGTTTTAGAAGGACACTATTGAAGCTGAGAACATGAACCCTCAGATTTTTTAAGGGTTTATCTCATCTGAGGAAGTAGTCTCTACCCCCTCAGCAGAAGATGTACCCCAGCACACCCCCACTTTTCACCTTGAAGAGGAAATTAATCCTTCATTATTTGATAAAAACATAAAAATAAAACAGTGACTTTCTCTGAAGGAAATGCCAGGCAAGACAATACTGTATTCCTAGGGCCCACCAATAGTTGTCTCTAGACCTAAGGCAAAGCAGGTTCATAGAGGTCAGGTAGAAAGTGTACTCCATGAGGAGGTGTGCTCCACTACTGAAGACCTTGAATGAGTTTGCTAATTCATTCAAGCAGAAGTCTGGGACTATGTGTGGAAATAGATTTTAAGGGTGTAGGATAATGTGGAATAAACATAAAACTGGGTCAGGCTGAGTTTATTGATATGAGCCACTAAATGAAGGTTCAGGGTTTAATATGGAAGCTCTCAAAGTTTTAAAAAAAATGTGTCAAAAGTCAGGTTGAATGGTTGGCTGAGGGATTTGTCAAAGGATAGCCTACTGAAAAGGAGCTGGAGATGCCCGATATCCCTTGTCTTAGTGTTGATGAAGGGATTTTAAGGTTCATGGAAACTGCAATGCTAGAATGGGTTTTTGGAGTAAAATCTAATCCTTCACAATGGGAAGGCCCATAAGACATGCCCTTCATTACTTCTATAAGACATGAGACAGTGAGAGGGGCACCAGTACATTTGAAGAGCTTTGTTGTTGCTCCTTTTCTGGGTTGGAGACATTGCTGCTTAGTTGGTTGAATTAAATGCAATGGGTTGAATTGGGCCCAAGGTAGCAACAGCCATGTGGTAGCACTGAATCATCAAAGGCAAGATGATCTCGGTTATCGTAATGGGCAGTGTAAACAAAGTGAGTCTTTCGGCAGCATGACTCATGTGGACCTTTGGTACTGGGTTACCAATCATAGTGTTTCCATAAAAGAAATAGAAAGAAGACTACTGAATTTTTATTTGATCTGTATATGTGGGGGGAAAATCTTAATGAAAAAGTGCTACATTTGATTATGGCAAAAGGCAATCAATTTCCGTACTTGAGCTAGATTGCAGACCCAGAATCTCTTGAATGAACAGCCAGGTTCCCTTGAGGAAGGACCTTTATAAAATGCTCCAGTCCTGCCCAGAAGAATCTGTGGCCTTTTACAAGGACAGCTATACACTGGGGGAAAGGAAATGGACTTTCTTGGGTCTATTGGATAATGGTTCTGAATTGATGCTGATTCTAGGAGATTCCAAGAAACATCGTGGCCTTCCAGTTAAAGTAGAGGCATATGGAGAAGAGGTGATTAATGGAGTTTTGGCTAAAGTCCTGTTCACAGTAGGTCCAGTGGGTCCCCAAACTCATCCTGTGGTTATTTTCCAAGTCCCAGAATGTATAATTGAAATAAATATATTTAGATGTTGACAGAATTCTCACATTGGTTCCTGGATCTGTTGAGTGAGAGCCATTATGGTTGGAAAGGCTAAATGGAAGACGTTAGAGTTGTGTCTGTAAAGAAACATAATGAATCAAAAACAGAATCACATCCCTGGAGGAATTGCAGAAATTAGTACCACCATTAAGAACTTGAAAGATGCAGGGTTATGGGTTTCTACCACATCTCCTTTTAGCTGTTTTATTTGCTCAGTGAAGGACAATAGAGAATGACAGTTGACTATTAAAAACTCAGTCAAATGGTGACTATAATTGTAGCTGCTGTACCAGATGCCCTTACTTGAGCAAATTAACACATATGGTACATAGTATTCAACTATTCATCCAGCAAATGCCTTCTTCTCAGTATCTGCCCAGAAGGACCACCAGATGCAATTTGTTTTCAGTTGGCAAGGCCTGCATTATACCATTTACCTCAAGAATATATTAACTGTCTAGCCCTGTGCCATAACTTACTTAGAAGAGATCTTAATTCTCTGTCTCTTCCACAATATAGCACAGTATAGCATTATACTGACTGGAACAAGGAAGCAGAAGGTAGCAACCTCTTGTAAATGGAGACAGAGCTTTTCTTTTGTACTGACCATCCAGTCTCAAATAATCACACAGAAGCTTATATTAATTATTAAATGTTTGGCCTATAGTTCAGGCTTATTACTATCTCTAACTTAAATTAATCCGTTTGTATTACTCTACATTTTATCACATGGCTTCATAGCTTTATCTGTTCTCTAACATATCTTGTTTCTCTGGTAACTGGGTGGAATCTCTCTAGATTCTGCCCTTCTTTCTCCCTGTACGTTTGTCTTTCCTGCCTAACCTTATTCTGCCTCTCTATAGGCCAATTCAGCTTGATTATTAACCAATGAGAGGAATACATATTCACAGTACACAGAAGGATTATCCTATAGGAATCCCTTTGGATTCATTGATAATCCATATATGCATCAAAGGATTCAAAATAAATCCAATCAAAATTCAAGGACCTTCTACCTCAGTGAAATTCTTAGGAGTCCAGTGGTGTGGGGCATGCTGAGTTAGTCTTTGTAAGGTGAATAATATGTTATTACACCTGGGCCCTCCCACTACCAAGAAAGAAGCACAATGTTTGGATTCTGAAGACAGCACATTTCCATATGCAAAGTAACTGGGAAAACTGCTAGCTTTGTGTGGAGCCTAGAACATGACAAGGCTCTTCAACAGGTCCAGGCTGCTGTGCAGGCTGCTCTACCACTTGAACCATATGGCCCAGCCAACTCTGGGTCATCAGTGGCAGGCTCCTATAGGTGAATCACAGAAAAGACCTATAGAATTTTGTAGCAAAGCTCTACCATCATCTGCAGACAACTATTCTCCCTTTGAAAGACAGATTTTTAACTTGCTATTGGACCTTAATGTAAACTGAACATTTGACAATGGGCCACCAAGTTCCCATGTGATATGAGCTGCCCATCATGAGCCAGACATTATTTGACCCACCAAACTGTGAAGTAGGACATGCACAGCAGAAGTCTATATCATATGGAAGTGGTATATACATGATAGGGCCTGAACACACCCTGAAGGCAAAGATACTGGTGAACAGAAGCCTTCACAGCTGGTAGAACTTTGGGCAGTAGACATGGTCATATAGTTTGTTTGGAAGGAGAAATGGCCAGATGTGTGATTTTTCATTGATTTGTGGAATGTAGCCAGTGGATTGGCTGGATGATCAGAAACTTGGAAAGAGCATGATTTGAAAATTGATGAGAAAGATATGTGGGGAAGAAGTATGTGGACAAATCTTGCCAAATGGGCTAAGGATGTGAAGGATGTCCCATGTAAATGGTAAATCAGAAGGAGACTTCATCTGAGGAGTTCAATAATCAATTAGATAGGATGACAAAGGGCAGACCCCCTCAGGAGTGACAGTATGGTTCACTTCCCCAGGAAAAGAGCAAGATCTGCTGAGGTTCTTGTCAAGAGTGGAAGAAATGTACAATGGGTAGTGGAGGAAGGTAAATACCAGCTAAGGCCACATGACCAGTTGCAGAAATTAGATAAATGCCATGAGTATTTCTGTCATGTTTTCTAAGAATGCACTTGTACAGATGTTTGTGGTTTCTTTCCTGAACTTCTTTATCATTTTTATAAAACATTAATTAAAAAATCAAAAGTTATCTTATTTAAGTTTGAGATGCTAAAAGAATGTCCCTCAAGGGACGTTGCCACCTATTCTAAATTTATAATGCATTTGTAGTTGTATGAGGAGTAATTATAGCATGTTGGGTATAATTATGACTTTGTTAAATATGTAATGCATTTACAGTTGTACATGGGGTAGTTATATCATGTGTAGGCATAATTATGACTTGGTTAATTTTTTATTTGGCAGTTAATCATAACATATGATTGTGTGTAAGTAGACAAGGAGTGAACTTATGATGGCTATTCTTGCTTGTCAGCTTGATTACATCTGGAACCATGACTAATACATGCCATAATAAGTTGCTGAAACACTTTATATAAAATATGAAAATGGGGAACATGACCAGATGAAAATATTTGGTTATGTGCATGTCATGATATGCATGTAGAGGTCTTGGGGAAGTCAGTTTATTTTTTAATTTATTTTTAAATGATGTGTGTCTGCGTATATCTATTTATGAGTGTATGCATATAGGTGCAGGTGACTTCAGAGGCTAAAGAGGCATTGGATTACGTGGCAATGGAGTTTTAGGCATTTCTAAGATAATGGACTTGGCTGTTAAAATCTGATTTCAGGTCTTTTAGAACAGTGCATGTGTGCTCTTAACCACTGCACTATCTCTCCAGCCCAGGGAGTTGGTTCTTTGCCTTCCATGATGTGGGTCCTGGGTTTGAATTGGGTGGGCATCCTTGAAGTAGTCTTTTTCCCATGAGCCACCTTGCTGGCCCTTGTCTGATAGTTTTCATATGAGAAGACCAAGTTAGCGATTTGACAACAAAAGATCCCAGAGGTAAAGTGCCATTTCCATTGTATATTACAGGTGTCACCTTGATCACTTAAGATAATGTTTGCTGGTTCTCTGCTATAAAGTTAGTTTGAACTTTTTATTCTTTACCAGTTTTCCATTTTACAACTTTTCACATTTCATAGACACTCTGTGGGTTTTGTTGGTTTTTCCTGCGAATTTCTGTTACCAGAGGTGGGGGATGAGGCTTTCTGGAGGATTCAGAACTGGAGCTTAGTCTTTGTTACAGGGTGCAAATATGTTACAAAAAAAGGATTCAGACATTTAAATTCTTCATATGTTTTCTTTGAATGTTAGTATTTTCCTGTAGATTTAAAGTATACTTCTTTTTTTACAAATACTTTTTTCTCACTATCTCTTTTTCCATCAAATAAGGAACAAGTTGCTGCTGACTGAGCCTGGCTGAGCAGTATATTGCACTTGAATGTATGTATGTATGTATGTATGTATGTATGTATGTATGTATATATGTATGTATGTATATATATACATACATATATATATATAAATTTTTCTTATTTTACATATCGATCCCAGTTCCTTCTCCCTTCCTCCCTCCCTCCCATGCCCCATGACCCCACTCCCATCATACCCCCCACTCCACAGCGAGGGTGATGCCTTCCAAGAGGGATCATCAAAATCTGTCAAGTCATTTGAAGTAGGGAATAGGCCCTCCCTCCTGTCTTTAGGCTAAGGGAGTATCACTCCATGGGGAATGTGCTCCCAAAGTCCTTTCATACACCAGGGATACATCCTGATTCCACTGTCAGAGGTCCCTTAGACTGCCCAGGCCTTCTAACTGAGACCCATGTTCAGGGGGTCTGAGTCAGTGCGATGCTGGTTTCCCAGCTATCAGTCTGGGGGGATTCATGAGCTCCCCCTTGTTCAGGTCCGCTGTCTCTGTGGGTTTCTGTATTCTGGTCTTGACCACATTTTCTTACCACTCCTCCATCTCTGCAACTGGATTCCAGGAGTTTGGCTGTGGGTGTCTGCTTCAGTTTCTAACAGCTACTAGATGAGGGCTCTATGATGGCATATAAGTTAGTTATCAATCTCTTTATCAGGGAAGGGCATTTAAGTTAACTTTTCCACTATTGCTCAAATTGTTAGTTGGGGTCATCCTTGTAGGTCTCTGGACATTTCTCTAGAGTCAGTTTTCTCTTCAAACCTATAATGGCTCCCTCATTTATGGTCTCTCTCTTTCTCTCTCCCCCCTCTCTCTCTTCTCTCATCTATTCGTCCCTTGACTCAATCTTGCTAGTCCCACATGCCTTCCTCTCCTCTCCTTTCTCCTAGTTCTCTCTCCACTCAATACCCCTCCACTCCCAATATGCTCAGGAGATCTTGTCCCTTTCCCCTTTTCTGAGGGACCATGTATGAATCTCTTAGGTTATTCCTTGTATCGTAGTTTCTCTGGTGGTGTGTATTATAGGCTGTATAGGCTGGTGATCCTTGGCTCTGTGTCTAAAATCCATATATACCATGTTCCTCTTTTTGTGACAGGGTTACTTCATTCAGGATGGTTTCTTCAAGTTCCATCCATTTGCCTGCAAATTTCAAGATTCCATTTTTTTTTTTTTTTGCAGAGTAATATTCCATTGTAAAAATGTACCACATCTTCTTTATCCATTCTTCAGTTGAGGGGAATCTAGGTTGCTTCCAGGCTTTTGCTATTACAAATAATGAATGTAGTTGAAAAGATGTCTTTGTTGAATGAATGTGGATCATTTGGGTATATGTCTAAGAGTGAGATTGCCAGGTCCTGTGGTAGACTGATTCCCATTTTCCTGAGGAACTGCCATATGGATCTCCAAAATGGCTGAACAAGTTTGCACTCCCACCAGCAGTGGAGGTGTGTTCCCTCTCTCCATATCCTCTCCAGCATAAGCTGTCATTGGTGTTTCTAATTTTAGCCATTCTGGCAGGAGTAAGATGATGTTTTGATTTGCGTTTCACTGATGGCTAAGGATGTTGAACACTTTCTTAAGTGTCTTTCAGCTATTTTGGATTCCTCTATTGAAAATTCTCTCTTCAGTTCTGTTCCCAATTTTTAATAGGGTTATTTGGTGTTTTGGTGATTAGTTTCTTGAGTTCTTTATATGTTTTAGGGATCAGCCCTCTGTCATATGTGGGGTTGGCGAAGATCTTTTCCCAGTCTATGGGCTGCCAATTGGTCTTGTTGACTGTGTCCTTTGCCTTACAGAAGCTTCTCAGTTTGAGGAGGTCCCATTTATTAATTTTTGATCCCAGTGTCTATGCTACTGGTGTTATATTCAGGAAGATGTCTCCTATACCAATTTGTTCAAGAGTACCTCCCACTTTCTCTTCTAAGAGTTTCAAAGTGGCTGGATTTATGTTGAGGTCTTTGATCCATTTGGACATGAGTTTTGTGCATGGAGAAAGACATGGGTCTATCTTCAGTGTTCTACACACCCTCATCCAGTTGTACCAGCACGATTTGCTGAAGATGCTTTACTCCTTCCATTGTATACTTTCAGCTGTTTTGTTAAAAGTCAGGTGTTTGTAGGTGTGTGGATTAATATCAGGATTTTCAGTTCGATTCTATTCTTCTACCTGTCTATTTTTGTGCCAATACCAAGCTGTTTTCAGGACTATAGCTCTGTAGTAGAGCTTGAAGTCAGGAATGGTGATGCCTCCTGAAGTTTCTTTATTGTACAAGGTTGTTTTGGCTATTCTGGGTCTTTTGTTTTTCCATATAAAGTTGAGTATTATTCTTTCAAGGTCAGTGAAGAATTGTGCTGGGATTTTAATGGGGATTGCATTGAATCTGTAGATTTCATTTGACAAGATTGCCATTTTTATTATGTTTATCATACTTATCCAAGAGCATGGGAGATCTTTCCATTTTCCGGTATCATCTTTAATTTCTTTCTTTAAAGACACAAAGTTCTTATTATATAGGTCTTTCACTTGTTTTGTAGGTGTTACCCAAGTTACTTTATGTTGTTTGTGGCTATTGTAAAGGGTGATGTTTCTCTGGTTTCTTTATTGGCCCCTTTATCATCTGTATATAGTAGGGCTACTGATTTTTTTGAGTTTATCTTGTATCCTGCTAATTTTCTGAAGGTGTTTATCAGCTGTAGGAGTTCCCTGGTAGAGTTTATTGGGTCACTTATGTAAACTATCATATCATCAGTTTTACTTCTTCCTTTACAATTTGTATCCCCTTGGTCTCCACTTGTTGCCTTATTAATTTAGTTAGAACTTCAAATGCAATATTGAAGAGATGTGGAGAAAGTGGGCAGCCTTGTCTTTTTCCTGAGTTTAGAGGAATTGCCTCAAGCTTCTCTCCATTCAGTTTGATGTTGGTTGCTGCATTTTGTCAAAAGCCTTTTCAGCGTCTAGTGAGATGATCATGTGGTTTTTCTTTTTCAGTTTGTTTATATGGTGTATCAGATTGATAAAATTTAATATGTTGAACCATCCTTTCCTCCCTAGAAGTAAGCCTACGTGGTCATGGTGGATGATTTCTCTGATGTGCTGTTGGATTCAATTTGCCAATATTTTAGTGCATCAATGTTTTTGTATCAATATTCATGAGGGATATTGGTCTGTAGTTCTCCTTCTTAGTTATGTTTTTGTGTGGCTGGGTACCACCATCATAAAAAGAGTTTGGTAATGAACCTTCTGCTTCTATTGTGTGGAACAATTTGAGGAGTAATGGTAGTAGTACTTCTTTGAATTTCTGGTAGAATTCTGCACTGAAGCCATCTGGCCCTGGGCTTTGTTAGGTTGGGAGGCTTTTGATGACTGCTTCTATTTCATTAGGGATTATAGGTCCATTTAAGTTGCTTATCTGTTCTTGATTTAATTTTGGTAAGTGATAGCTATCCAGAAATTTGTCAATTTCCTTTGATTTTTGAATTTTGTGGAGTACAGGTTTTCAAAGTATGACTGGATTTCTTCGGTGTCCTTTGTTATGTCCCTCTTTTCATTTCTGATTTTGGTTTGCATGTTTTCTCTCTGCTTTTTTTTTTTTGGTAGTTTGGATAATATCTTGATGATTTTCTCAAAAAACCAACTTTTTGTTACATTGATTCTTTGTATTGTTTTCGTAGTTTCTACTTTATTGATTTCAGCTCTCAAATTGATTTTTTTTGGAATCTACTCCAGGAAATATTCTTATTTTTTTTTGTATCTGTAGAGATTTGTTATGTTTCCTAGTATGTGGTTGATTTTAGAGAAGGTTCCATGTGGAAGAGAGAAGAAGGTATATTCTTTGTGTTTGGATGTAATGTTCTTTAAATGTCTGTTAAACCCAAATGAAACATAACTTCTGTTAGTTCTTTTATTTCTTTGTTAAGTTTTTGTCTAGGGGTCCTGTCTAGTGGTGAAAGTGGGTGTTGAAGTCTCCCACCGTAAGTGGTTTTATGTGAGCTTTGAGTTATTGTAGAGTTTCTTTTACAAATGTGGGTGCCTTTGTATTTCTGGCATAGATGTTCAGAATTGAGATTTCATCTTGATCTTCTTCTCTGAAGAATTTGAAATGATGTTCTTCATCTCTTTTGATTGATTTTGGTTTTAAGTGTAACTTGTTATAAATTAGGATAGCTACATCTGCTTACTTCTTGGGTCCATTTGATTGGAAGGTCTTTTCCCAACTATTTACCTTGAGGTAATGTCTGTCTTTGAAGGTTAGATGTATTTCTTATATGCAACAGAAGGATGGATTCTGTCTTCATATCCATCTGTTAGTCTGTGTTTTTTTATAGGTGAGTTAAGACCATTAATGTTGAGGGAAAGTGAGGACCATTGATTGTTAATTCTTGTGGCATTGTGTGTATATTTGTCCCGCTTTTTCTTTTGGGTTGTGGTAAAGTGGGATTATCTATTGCCTATGGTCTTGTGAGAGTAGTTAACTTCCTTGAGTTGGAGTTTTCCTTCCAGAACTTTTTGTAGGGCTGGGTTTGTGGATATGTATTGTGAAAATCTGGCTTTGTCACTGAATATCTTGGTTTCATCACATATAGTGATTGAGAATTTTGCTGGGTATAGTAGCCTGGGATGGCATCCATGGGCTCTTAGTATTTGTAGAACATCTATCCAGGACCTTCTTGCCTTGAGAGTTTTCATGGAGATGCCAGGTGTAATTTTGATAGCTCTGCCTTTATATGCTACCTGGCTTTTTTCCTTTGCTGCCCTTAATATTCTTTCTTTATTCTTTATGTTAGGTGTTTTGTTTATTATGTGTCAAGGGTACTTTTTTTGAGGGGTCCATCTATTTGTTTTGTGGTGTGCTTCTTGTACTTTCATGGGAATGTCCTTCAGATTGGGAAAGTTTTCTTCAATGTTTTTGTTGAATATTTTTCTGTGCTTTGAGGTGGGTCTTTTCCCCTTCTTCTATGCCTATGATTCTTATGCTCGGGCTTTTCATGGTGTCCCACCTTTCCTGGATGTTTTTTCTTAAGTATTTGTGGGATTTAAGATTTTCTTTGGTAGATGAGTCTGTTTCCTCTAGTTTATCTTCAGTGCCTGAGAGTCTCTCTTTTATCTCCTGTGTTCTCTTTGTTATGGTTTCATCTCTAGTTCTTGATCATTTTCCCAGTTTTTCTATTTCCAGAATTCCCTCAGTTTGTGTTTTCTTTATTGTCTGTATTTTAGTTTTCAGGTCTAGAACTGTTTGAATTGTTCTTCCATCTTTTTTTTTTTTTGTTTGTTTGTTTTGTTTTTTTCTTGGATTTTCAAATTTTCTTTAAGAGATATGTTCATTTCTTTCATGTTTTGCTTGGTGTTTTCCTCTATTTCTTCCAATTTTTCATTTGGTTTTTCTTCCACTTCTTTAAGGAATTTTCTTATATCGTCTTTGAGGACCTCTATAATTTTTATGAAGTTATTTTTTAAGACATTCTCTTATGCTTCTTCTGTTTTGGTGTGTTCAGGTCTATTTGTGTAGAGTCCCTAGATTCTGGTGGTGTCATACTGGTCTTTCTATTGTTGGGTGTTTTCTTGTATTTCAGTCTTCCCATAGCTTCTTCCAGTGGGTGCAGGGGGAGTCTCTCTTTCTCTACCCTGTTTCCTGATGGGTGTAGGTGAGTCAGGAGTTTGGTGTCTGCAACTCTGGATGATCCAAGCTCTTTTGGAGGTCTCTCTTCCAACAGAGGGTAGGTGATGGGGGTTCAAAGATCAGGTAAGTACGGCCTTAAGGTGGTCCTCTGGCAGAGTACTGAAGGCAATGGCATGCAAAGATGAGGTGAGTTCAATTTCAAGGTGGCCCTGCATGGACAGACAGGTCCGGCATGCTCAGAGGGGACCCAAGAAGTTCCACAGACTCTGGCCCAATGCTCACCCAGAGCAGTGGGCCAGCAAACAAAGGGTGGGGGGCAAGGCAGGCTGTGGGTCATATATGGAGCAGAGTTCCAGAACTGTACTATCCAGGGCCAGGATACAGGGGGGAGTGAGATGCAGAGCTAACCCAGAGAAGGATGTGTGTGTGTGTGTGTGGGGGGGAGAGGATTTGGCCTGAACTTTTCCCAATCTCCCTCTGGTAGAGTGTCTGAGGCGATGGGATCCAAAGATGAGGCATGAGCAGCCTCAAGGTGGTCCTGTTTGTATAGGCCGGTACAGTGTGCTCAGAGCAGACCCAGGAAGTTCCACAGAAGTGGAGGGGTGTTGGACCTGCACTCTGGCCCAATGCTCACCTGGAGTAGAAGGCCATCAGGACAAAGGGTCGGGGGAGGCTCTGCACTTGAGTCTTTCATGGCTGAGCTGAATGGGCCTATGTCTGTCCCACTTTTCAGAGCAGCCTGTTCCTCTTCTTTTTATCAAGTGAAGCAGAAGTGGGTGGGGCAGGGAGCTTAAAAAGATCACAGAAGACTGTTTTCCAACAGAGGCCCTAACCTGGTGTGTTCTGCTCCAGCCAGTTGATTAACTGTAGAAAATGTGTGTGCACATTTGCCTTTTATTTTTGTTTAGATGGGGCTTCTCACTACACAGTACATGTCAAAATAGGGGTCAGGCCTCTTGATAAGATTCTAGAAGGTTTCAAGTGGGCTATGGAATTTTGTTGGTTTCTACATGGCTCACTACTTCAGAATGTTAATAGACTTGAGATCTACTTGACATACACTCCTTCTAAGGATTTAAAATAAAGGGTCCAATAACTAATATCCTCCTTCATTCTCTAAATTACTGGCAGGGAGTGGCATGTATGTGCACATAATAATCTGTATTACAGAGTAAATGCAAGCATCCTCATGGGCACAAGAGCAAGGTACAAACCATGCTAGTGCTGTGTGTGCCTCCTGAATTCATGAAATGAGTCATTGTAGATCCCTATAGAAAAGTCAGACAGGATACAGTGGTCAGGACCATAACTCTAGTGGGGGTTCCTTATGGAAGTTAATGCTGTTAGGGTGCAAGAGGTTTTCCTCTCCAGTAATAAACTATAACCACTAAGTTCTGACTACAGTACTTTAAGATGACCTGAACTGTGAAATATTTTTTTTAATGTGGAGAAGTGATGAGGGTGTAGTAAGCAAAAACTGGAAAGGGTTAGCTCAGTCTTCAGGTAGAGGAATGAAGACCCACACCACAGACTCATTTTCACTTTCTCCTACAATTTTATAGCATAGTATGAACATATATATATATATATATATATATATATATATGCATGCTTTTAAAAATATATTTAGTATTTCACAACCATTACTGCTATCTAGTTCCAGAATATTTCTGTCACTTCCTTGTTCCACCCCGGCCCAAAGATTACTTCTCATTCCTGACTCACATTGCATCCCCAACTTATTTCTCTGTTCCCTGGCGTATTGAAGCTCTTAGCAAGTCACAACTAAGGCCTCATGGTTTCAAAGTGGCTGCAGTTGCTCCAGTCACATATCTTGAGTCAGTTCCTGTGGGAGAGCTTTCCTAAACCTTCACCAGTGTCTTCACTTACATCTCACTGGTCATCACCGTGATAAGAAGGCTGGAAAATAGAGGGTTTTTTTTTTTTTTTTTGTGAAAACTGGAGTTCTATTAATAAGACAGAGAAGTGGATTTTTGTATATGCAGCTAACAGCATCTGTCACAAGTATTCATATAATAAATAAGTTAACATACAATTAACATTTAAGGACTTTACAGAAACAACCATGTGGTCTTAGCCACAAGACATTAGATATACAACAGAGACAGCCTAAATTTCTGTTAAGTTCTTATCATGTCTTTCATATAAGACTCATCTGTTTTTTTTTTTTTTTTTCCAAATTTTGCTCCCTCAGCAGTGAGATGGGTTAGACAGTTGCTCAAGTGGCATAAAATTGTAACTATAAATGGTTAGGTCTCTGATGGGAGATGTCATTCTGTAAATATGTCTCTCATACTGGTTAATGAATAAAGCACTGTTGGCCAATAGGAAAGCAAGAGAGGAGGGACTAGGAGACAAGGAGGAAAGAGGAAGGAGTAAGGAGGGGTCAAGATGGAGAGTCTGGCGAGAGCAGGACAGCAGCAGGCTCTCCGGTAAGATGAGACCACGTGGAAATACATAGATTAACAGAAATGGGCTAATACTTAAGACAGAGCTAGCCAATAAGAAACTAGTAACTGGCCAAGAGCAGTATATCAAATACAGACTCTCAGTGTGTTATTTGGGGCTGATGTGGCGGCAGGACAAGATCAGCAGTGGTAGGAAAACCTTACTCCTTACAGATCTCACTCTCTCTCTCTCTCTCTCTCTCTCTCTCTCTCTCTCTCTCTCTCACACACACACACACACACACACACACACACACACCCCACATTTTAAAATAAGTACAGAATCCATTTAAGAGACAGACATAGTTTCAGGACATTTTTTCCCCATTTATTTGTTTATTTATTTATTTTATATAACCAAGTCCATTTAAATGAAAACAAACATTAATAGACAACCTTTGGGAATTTGGGCGTTGTTCTTTCCAAACTACTTCCTGCTGGTAAGGGGCAGTGTCATGGGGGATTCTAAGAAGATGCAGAAATCCTGGCTGTAGCCTGCAAGGCTGCTTTGTCCAGCTGTTTTGAATGTAGGCTCACCTGGTACTCTGTTTCAGGTGGTCTAGCTTGATCAAGCCACATTAGTATGGAAGGAATCCACATCTTTTCATTTTCTATGGAAACAAAAATAGAAATCCTTTTCCTCGGTAACTTGTCCTTGAACTTAAATTTTGGAGTCAAAGCATTTTTTTTAATTTAATTTATTATTTTACAAAAAAAAAAAAAAAAAAAAAAAAACGCTTTGACTCCAAAATTTAAGTTGAAGAACAAGTTACTGGGGAAAAGTATTTCTATTTTTGTTTCCACAGAAAATGAAAAGATGTGGATTCCTTCCAGACTAATGTGGTTTGATCACGCCAGACCGCCTGAAACAGAGTACAAGCTGATCCTACATTCCAAACAGCTGGACAAAACAGCCCTACAGACTACAGCTAGGATATCTGAATCTTCTTCGAATCCCCCAAGACAGCGCCCCTTACCAGCAGGAAGTAGTTTGGAAAGAACGACGCCCAAATTCCCAAATATTGTGTATAAATGTTTGTTTTCATTTAATTGGACTTTGTTATATAAAATTAAATAAAAAATACTCTATATGCATAAAAAAAAATACAACAACAACAAAAAAAATTTATTATTTTACATGTTGGTCCCAGTTCCCTATCCTCCCTCCCTCCCCCCTCCCCCCCTCCCTCCTTCCCTCTCTCCTTCCCCCCTCCCTCCTTCCCTCCCTCCCTTTTACCCTCTCTGCCCTCTCACATGCACCCTAACCACCCTCCCTTCCCATCCCCCCACCCCAATTCCATATGTAGGGGAATGCCATCCAGTTGGGGTCATGTAGATCTGACAGGTCCTATGAAGTAGGGACTAGGGCTTCTCTCCTATCTCTAGGTTAAGGCAGTTATCCCTCCATGGGGGATGTGTTCGCAAGGTCCTTTTGTGCACCAGGGATGCATCCTGGCTCCACTGTCTGAGGTCCCTTAGACTGCTCAGTCCTTCTGGCTGAGATCCATATTCAGGGGCGCCTGAGTCAGTCCCATGCTGGCTTCCCAGCTATCAGTCTGGGGGCCAGTTAGCTCCTCCTTGTTCAGGTAAGTTGTCTTTATGTGTTTCTGCCTCCTGGTCTTGTCCTCTCCATCTGCATCTGGGTTGTAGTTCGACTCAGTGTTTATGTATGGGTGTTTGCTTCTGTTTCCAACAGGCATTAGATGAGGGCTCCATGGAGAAGTTAGTTGTTGATCTCACTATCCAAGGAAGGGCATTTGTGGTAGCCTTTCCACGGAAGCTCAAATTGTTAGTTGGCAGCAGTCCTGTAGTCTTCTAGACTTTTCTTTGTGTTCAATTTTCTCTTCAAACCAATATTGGCTCCCTCTTTTATGTTCTCTCTCTCTCTCTGTCTGTCTGTCTCTCTCTGTCTGTCTCTCTCCTGTCTTCTATTCCTAACCAGGCTCAATCTTCCTGGTCACACGTGTTTTCTTTTCCTCTCCCTCGTTTCTCCTACTTCTCTCTCCATTTGCTGCCCACCCTACTTCCCCTGTGCTCTGGGGGACTTGTCCCTTCCTGGTTCTGTGAGGGACTTTATATGAATCTCTTAGAATACACCTTGTTGTATCCTAGTTCCTTTGGTGGTGTGAATTATAGGCTGGTGATCCTTTGACCTAGGTCTAAAATCCATATATGAGTGAGTACATACTGTGTTCCTCTTTTTGTGACTGGGTTACCTCATACAGGATGGTTTCTTCAAGTGCCATCCACTTGCCTGCGAATTTCAAGATACCATTATTTTTTTCTGCAGAGTAATATTCCATTGTGTAGATGTGCCACATCTTCATTATCCATTCTTCAATTGAGGGACAACTAAGTTGCCTCAAGGTTCTTGCTATTAAAATAGTGCTGTTATGAACATAGTTGAACAGATGTCTTTGTTGCATGGATGGGGATCATTTGGGTATATGCCTAAGAGGGGGACTGCCGGGTCCTGTGGTAAACTAATTCCCATTTTCCTGATCTCCAAAATGGCTGTATGAGTTTGCACTCCCACCAGCAGTGGAGGAGTATTCCCCTTTTTCCACATCCTCTCCAGCATAAGCTGTCATTGGTGTTTCTAATTTTAGCCATTCTGGCAGCAGTAAGATGGGGTTTTGATTTGCATTTCCCTGATAGCTAAGGATGTGGAGCATTTTCTTAAGTGTCTTTCAGTCTTTTTGATTTCCACTATTGAGAATTCTTTCTTTAGTTCTGTACCCCATTTTTAAATAGGGTTATTTGATGTTTTGTTGACTAGTTTCTTGAGTTCTTTGTATATTTTGGAGATCAGCCCTCTGTCAGATGTAGGATTGGTGAAAATCTTTTCCCAGTCTGTGGGCTGCCATTTGGTCTTGTCCACTGTGTCCTTTGCCTTACAGAAGCTTCTATGTTTGAAGAGGTCCCATTTATTAATTGTTGCTCTCAGTGTCTGTGCCACTGGAGTTATATTCAGGAAGCGGTCTCCTATACCAATTTGTTCAAGGGTACCTCCTACTTTCTCTTCTAAGAGATTCAATGTGGCTGGATTGATGTTGAGATCGTTGATCCATTTGGTCTTGAGTTTTGTGCATGGCAATAGACATGGGTCTATCTGCAGTCTTCTACACACCCTCATCCAATAGAGCCAGCACCATTTGTTGAAGATGCTGTCTTCACCCCATTGTAAAATTTTAGCTGTTTTGTCGAAAATCAGGTGTTCATAGGTGTGTGGCTTAATATCAGGATGTTCAATTCAATTCCATTCGTCTACCAGGCTGTTTTCAGAACTATAGCTCTGTAGTAGAGCTTAAAGTCAGGAATGGTGATGCCTCCTGAAGTTCTTTTATTGTATAGGGTTTTTTTGCTACCCTGGGTCTTTTGTTTTTTCATATAAAGTTGATTATTATCCTCTCAAGGTCAGTGAAGAATTGTGGTGGGATTTTGATGGGGATTGCATTGAATCTGTAGATTGCTTTTGGCTAGATTGCCATTATTTATTATGTTTATCCTACCTATCCAAGAGCATGGGAGATCTTTCCATTTTCTGGTATCTTCTTTAATTTCCTTCTTTAGAGCCACAAAGTTATATAGGTCTTTTACTTGTTTGTTAAGCATTACCCCAAGATACTTTATGTTGCTTGTGGCTATTGTAAAGGGTGATGTTTCTGTGATTTCTTTCTCTGTCTCTTTGTCATCTGAAAAAAGTAGGGCTACTGATTTTTTTGAGTTTATCTTGTATCCTGCTAGTTTGCTGAATGTGTTTATAAGCTGTAGGAGTTCCCTCATAGAGTTTATTGGGTCGCTTATGTAAATTATCATATCATCTGCAAATAGAGACAGTTTGACTTCTTCATTTCCAATTTGAATCCCCTTGATCTCCTTTTATTGTCTTATAGCATTAGCTAGAACGTCCAGTACGATATTGGAGAGAGAGTGCAGCCTTGTCTTGTTCCTGATTTTAGAGGAATTGGCTTAAGTTTCTCTCCATTCAGTTTGATGTTGGCAGTTGGTTTGCTGTATATTGCTCTTATTATGTTTAGGTATGTTCCTGTTATCCCTGACCTCTCCAAGACCTTTATCATGAAAGGGTATTGAATTTTGTTGAAGGCTTTTTCTGCATCTAGGGAGATAATCATATGGTTTTTCTTTTTCTGTTTGTTTATATGGTGGATCACATTGATAGATTTTCGTATGTTAAACCATCCCTCCATTCCAGCGATGAAGCCTACTTGGTCATGGTGGATGATTTCTCTGATGTATTTTTGAATTCGGTTTGCCAGTATTTTATTGAGTATTTTGCATTGATGTTCATCAGGGATATTGGTCTGTAGTGTTCTTTATTATTTATGTCTTTGTGAGGCTTGGATACCAAGGTTATTGTGGCCTCATAAAAAGAGTTTGGCAATGAACCTTCTATTTCTAGCTTGTAGAACAGTTTGAGGAGTAGTGGTATTAGTTCTTCCTTGAATGTCTGGTAGAATTCTGCACTGAATCCATCTGGCCCTGGACTTTTTTTGGTTGGAAGGCTTTCGATGACTGCTTCTATTTCATTGTGGGTTATAGGTCTATTTAAGTTGTTTGTCTGTTCTTGATTTAATTTTGGTAAGTGATAGTTACCCAAAAATTTGTCCATTTCCTTTGAATTTTCAATTTTTGTGGAATACAGATTTTCCAAGTATGACCTGAAAATTGTCTGGATTTCCTCTGTGTCTGTTGTTATGTTCCCCATTTCGTTTCTGATTTTGTTAATTTGCATGTTCTGTCTCTGCTTTTTCATTAATTTGGATAAAGGTTTGTCCGTCTTGTTGATTTTCCCAAAAAACCAACTCTTCGTTGCATTGATTTTTTTTTGTATTGTTTTCCTGGTTTCTATTTTGTTGATTTCAGCCCTCAAGTTGATTATTTCTTGGCGTCTACTCCTGCGGGGTGAATTCGCTTCTCTCTGTTCTAAGGCTTTCAGTTGCGCTGTTAATTCTCTTATGTGACTATCTTCTATTTTCTTCCAGAAATCATTTTCTTTGGCATTGGTTTTCATCAATGATGAGGCCTTGGAAGCCCAGATGTGGTCAAGCACATATTTCCTGATTCTGGCTTTGCCTCATTGGTTCTGGCTATATAGAGAAACACTTTAAGCTTGAATTTAATTCTTGCATTATAAAAGAAATTCTAAAAACTAAAGACAGGTACATTGCATATCAACTAATCTCAACTGTTCATTCAGTTTTTGTGGAATAGAGACTGTCCAGGGCTTCATACATACTAGACAAATGTACCATTGAGCTGCATGCATAAATGGCCTCCTTCTTGTTCTTATTATTTTGAGGCAAAGTTGCTCAGGTTGGTCTTAAATTTTCTATGTAGCTTGGACTTGACTTAATCTTTTTATCCCTCTGCCTTGGCCTTTCAAGTAGCCAAGATTATGGGCCTGTACCATCAGACCAACTGCATTTTCATAAACATTTTAAAATATGATTAAAGTGTAATTCAGCATTTCATTATATACTTTTGCTTCAACTATTATATTTTCCCCAAAATGTCTTCATTTTAAAAGAAAATAAATTTCAAGAAGAGTACATTCAGATTTGAGTGTTTCATTCACTTACCCTTTTATAGATGTAAGTTATAGTAGAAAATGCATAGTTTGTAAAAGGCAGACAAGCTGACGTTTCTTTTCATCATTTTTTTTTTTTCACTCAGGTGTTTGTTTCAGAATGGTAAGTGAAATCTGTATTTTGTTTTTATACCATTTCTTACTATTGATTTTAATTGTAGAGACATTTTCTACCCATATCTAACCTATTGTTTATATCCTGTCCTTGACAGCTGATGATATTTAACTTAAAATTACTGATTATGATTTCTGTTAAAACTATCTTTAAGTTTTATTACAGCTTTCCTAGGTTTTAGTTAGAGTTTTCTATGAATTTCAAAAGTATTCTGGCATGTGATTCTAGTTAAGCATTTGGCTAGGTATACTAGGTACAAATTATGGGTTCTCTCCCATGTTTTAGATGGAAACCCTCCTGGGCCAGAAGAACATCT